>NC_134814.1:22138629-22173629 GCF_046742065.1 Oratosquilla oratoria
CTCCCTTGTCAATAGCTCTATTATGATTATTATTTTTGGTTATTAATTGTAGTTATTATTATTTTGTGGTTATTAATAAAATTTTAATCTTTGTTAATGGCTCTTATGGTTATTAATTTTGGTTATTAATTGTGGTTATTATTTTGTGGTTATCGATTAAAATTCTCCTTTAAATATGTATATGTGTGTGTGTGTGTGTGTGTGTGTGTGTGTGTGTGTGTGTGTGTGTGTGTGTGTATGTGTGTGTGTTATTAATAAAAATTTTAATCTCTGTTAATGGCTCTTATGGTTATCAATTTTGGTTATTAATTGTGGTTATTATTTTGTGGTTATCGATTAAAATTCTCCTTTAAATGTGCATGTGTGTGTGTGTGTGTGTGTGTGTGTGTGTGTGTGTGTGTGTGTGTGTGTGTGTGTGTGTGTGTGTGTGTGTGTGTGTGTAAAAAAATAATTAAATCTTATAATTGGTCCTAGATCTCCCTCAGAACATTAAATCATAAATAAATTAAAATGATTAAATAAATAAATAAATAAATAAATAAATAGAACAAAGATAAATAAAAGAAGAGAAAATAAATTATGAATATAAAAAACAAAACTGTATTTCCATCTAAGACATTGAAATGATAATAAATAAATAAATAAATAAATAAATAGATAAATAAAAAAAATCTTCTTAACCATCGGTGCTGGCCAACCAGAAGAGAACTTCACAAAAAAACTCAAAACAACTTTGTTCAACCAAAGACATCTTCACTTAGCCCAAGACAACTTTGCTTAACTCAAGATATCTTAGCTTGACTCAAGACATCTTCGCTTATCCCAAGATATCTTCACTTTGTCCAAGACATCTTCGCTTAGCTCATGACATCTTCGCGTAGCCCAAGACATCTTCGCGTAGCTCATGACATCTTCGCTTAGCTCATGACGTCTTCGCTAAGCTCATGACATCTTCGCTTAGCCCAAGACATCTTCGCGTAGCTCATGACATCTTCGCTTAGCTCATGACGTCTTCTCTAAGCTCATGACATCTTCGCTTAGCCCAAGACATTTTCGCTTAGCCCAAGACATCTTCGCTTAGCTCATGACATCTTCACTTAGCCTAAGACATCTTCGCTTAGCCCGAGACATCTTCGCTTAACCCAAGACACCTTCGCTTAAAACAAGGCATCTTCGCTCAACCGAAGACAACTTGGCTCAGCCGAAGACAAATTCTTTCAATTGAAGACAACTTCACTTAGCCAAAGACAACGCTCAATCCTAAGATATCTTCGCTCAATCGAAGACATCTTCACTCAACTTCATATTCAAAGAACAGTGCGCGTTACAAGGTGACTCAGAGAGCGTTGGAGACTCGATTGTTGGAGATCTCCAACAAGAGGAGGAGATGTTGGAGATAAGGAGAACAGCGAATCGTAAAAGCTTTGCTATCTAAAGAAACAGTTGGATTTGTTGGCAGGCGGGAGGAAAAGGGGAGAGAGAGAGAGTGGGGGAAAAGAGAGAGAGAGAGAGAGAGAGAGAGAGAGAGAGAGAGAGAGAGAAATGTAAAAGACAAGAGAAATAGAAAGAGGAGATGAGAGAGAAAACTGAGAACAGCGAGAGACAGGAGAAACAGAGAGAAAGAGAGGAAAGAAGGAGAGAAAGAGAGAAAGAGAGAGAGAGACAAAAAAAAGTGAGGGGCAAGATGAAGAGAGAGGGGGAGAGGAGAGAAAAGTGAGAGAGAAAGGGAGAAAGAGAATAAAAAATGTAGAGGAAGATAGAGAGTGAGATAGAAAGAGGAAAGAAGATTCATCTACCGAGAGAGAGAGAGAGAGAGAGAGAGAGAGAGAGAGAGAGAGAGAGAGAGAGAGAGGGAATGAGAGAGGGAGTGAGAGAAAGAGAAAGATTGAGAGAGAGAGAGAGAGAGAGAGAGAGAGAGAGAGAGAGAGAGAGAGAGAGAGAGAGAGAGAGAGAGAGAGAGAGAGAGAGAGAGAGAGAGAGAGGGGTCAAGTGTGGGTAAGGCTTAAGTCATCAAAAGAAAGTTGCAAGAACCAATTGTAGATTTCGACAGAACGAATGTTGAGAAGAGGAGGAGGAGGAGGAGGAGGAGGAGGAGGAGGAGGAGGGGAGGAGAGGAAGAGGAGGAGAAGGAGGAGGAGGAGGAAATGAGAAGAAATGGCAAGATAGGTATTAGGATGAAGATAAAGAAAAGGAGAGGTGGAAGAGGTGGAGGAGGAGAGGGAGGAGAAGGAAGAAGAGGAGAGGAGGAGGAGTAGGAGGAAGAGAAAGAGGAGGAGGGGAGGAGGAGGGGGAGTAGGAAATGAGAAGAAATAGCAAGATAGGTATTAGGATGAAGATAAGGAAAAGGAGGAGGGCATAAAAGGAGGAGGAGGGGAGGACAAGGAAGAGAAGGATGGGAAGGAGGAAATTAGAAGAAAGAGCAAGTTAGGTATTAGAATGAAGATAAAGAAAAGGAGGGGGAGGAAGATGAGGAAGAGGACATGGAGGGAAAAGGAGGAGGAGGAAGAGAAGGAAGAGGAGAAAGAGGAGGAGGAGGAGGAGGAGGAGGAAATGAGAAGAAAGAACAAGATAGGTATTAGTATGAAGATAAAGAAAAGGAAGAGGAAGAGGAGGAGGAGGAGGAAGAGGAGGGCATGGAAGGAGGAAGAAGAGGAGGAGGAAGAGTAGAAGGGCGAGATAACATAGCAAAGTAATTAACCCTTTCAATCAACCAATCAACTAATCAATTTTTTATGTTAGAAGACTTTATTACTCAACTACCGTCAAGTTACCTCCATATAAATAAAAAAATGAAAAAAATAAAAAGTAAACTAAAATAGAATGAAAATAAACGAAAATAATAAAAAATAAGAATAAAACAAAATGAAAATAAACAAGGAATCAAATATAATCAATTGAATAAGTAAAAACATACATGAACCAAAGGTATACATAAACAAATAATAAATGAATGATTTAAACAAAATAAGATAGGCGAGAAAATAAAATACAATAAAATAAAGATACATGAAAATAATAACAATGAAAAACAAATATGGAAGGGAAGAAGTGGAAGGAGGGTGGAAGAGGAGGAGGAGGAGGAGGAAGGGAGGAGGTGGGGGAGCAGAGGAAGGAGGGGGAGGGGAAAGAAGACAAGGAAGAGGGGAGAGAAGGGGAGGAAAAGGAGGAATACTAGAAACAAGGGGGGGAAGTAAGACAAGTAGGGGGGGAGGAAGAGGAGGATGAAGAGGGAGAGGGGAGGAGGAAGACGAAAAGGAGGAATAGGGGGAAAGGAAGTAAAATGAAGAAGAGGAGGAGGAGAAGGATAAGGAATAAGATAATGAAATGGAGTAGAGGGAAGATAAAGAATGAAATAATTTGGAGGATAAAGAGGAGGAGGAATGAAAGAAAGAGGGGAGGAGGAGGAAGCAGACAAGACAGAGGAGGAGGAGGAGGAGGAGGAGGAGGAGTAGGAGGAGGATTTAGGAGATTATTTCAGGGACCCATATTGTATAAATTAACTAATCTATGAAACAAGTTTTGGTTCGGTTAACCTAAGCTCCTAATGGGCGACTTATGATTAAGAAATTAAGACACCAATAAATGAAAATAAATACATAGATAAATAAAAACAAATAAATAAATAAAAGAATTACAACTGTTAAATGTTATGCGTATTCCTGTAGATTTTTGTAAAATTACTTTTATACGAGTGATGTAACCATTTTTTAATACTTTTTAATAGTTAATCTATAATAGTTTAATAATATGCCTACAGTTTTAATAAATGGATAACCCGCAGCCCCACAGCGTCTGGCAACGTTCCCCGACCACTAGAGTATTGTCTGTGCTGTATTAGTGTGGGACTTTACGTCATCGGGTAATGTCATATATATATATATATATATATATATATATATATATATATATATACAACATATATATTATATATATATACAAATATAAATATATATATATAAATATAAATATATACATATATATACATATACCATTATATATATATATATATATATATATATATGTATGTATATATATACATACAAATAAAAGTATAAATATATATATATATATACATATATATATATATATATATACATGTATATATATATATATATGTATATATATATATATATATATATATATATATCAAATCGGCCATACCGAGTCCACTGCTGAACAAAGGCCTCCTTCATAGCATTCCATGATTCACACGACCGCGCCAACCTCTGCCACGTCACTCCTGCAAACTTCTCGATCTCGTCTCTCCACCTTCTGTCTGGTCTCCCTCTTCCACGCTTCCTATCTCGCGGCGTCCACTCAGTAACACACTTGCTCAATCGCTCATCAGTCGTTCGCACTAACTTACCTGCCCAATTCCACTTCCTCTCTTTTACTGCTTCCACAATATCTTTCACTCTAGTCTGCTCTCTCACCCAACTTGCTCTCTTTCGGTCTCTCAGTGTTATTCCCATCATTGATCTCTCCATTCTCCTCTGTGCTGTCCTTAGTTTTGTTTCCATTGTCTTCGTTAGTTTCCAAGTCTCACACCCGTAGATTATTGCTGGCAGAATGCATTGATTGTAAACTTTACGTTTCAAACATAAAGGTAGAGAGCCTCTCAGGATCTTATTATACTTACCAAACACTTTCCAACCAATTGTAATGCGTCTCTTTATTTCATTATCATGATCTTTCGTCACTTTTACCATCTGGCCTAAATAAGTATACTCTTCAAATTCCTCAAGACTCTCATCATCAATTACAATCTCTTTACTTTGAACTTTCGTATTGAACATTATTTTGGTTTTACTCTAATTAATTCTTAAACCTACTTTGAGATTTTCCTTGTTTAGATCACTCAGCATATCTTGCAAGTCTTCTGCTCTTTCTGAAATAAGAATAACGTCATCCGCAAATCTTAGGTGGTTCAAATAATCGCCATTTATCTTTTAACCTTTCTTTTCCCAACTCAGTCTTCTGAAAATATCTTCCAAGCAAGCTGTAAATAGTTTCGGTGAAATTGTATCGCCTTTCCGTACTCCTTTCTCGATTTTGATCTTTTCTGTATCTTTATGTAGTCGAATTATAGCGGTACCTTTGGCATAAATATTTTCTAAAACTTTTACGATCTGTTCGTTTGTACCCTGCTTGCGTAGCGAGTTTAGTATTGCTATTTGTTCTACCGAGTCGAAGGCCTTCTCGTAATCTACAAAAGCTAAACACAGAGGTATATTGTATTCTGTCGTTTTCTCGATTAGTTGGTTTATCGCCTGCAAATGGTCTAGAGTCGAATATCCGCTCCTAAAGCCTGCCTGTTCTCTCGGTTGGTTTCCATCTAAAGCTTGACTTAGTCTATTTGTAAGGATCTTGGAGAATACTTTATATACATTTGAGAGCAAGCTAATCGGTCGATAGTTACTAAGGTCCTTCTGGTCTCCTTTTTTATGAAGCAAAATCACTATAGCATTGCACCACAATTCAGGAACGCTTTCTTGACGTAAGCACTGGGTGTACAACTGAGCTAATTTAATATGAATTAATTTCCCCTGCGTCTTTCAACAGATCTATCGATATACCATCTTCCCCGGGTACTTTTCCCCGTTTCATAGTTTTTAGAGAAAATTCTACTTCTTTTGTAATCTCTGGTGCACTACTAATGTCTACACATGAATTTACTGATTCAACTACGGTTTTCGACGAATAAAGCTCTTGGTAAAATTCTTCTACTCTTTTTACCATTTTGTCTCTACATTTAATTATTTCTCCATTTCTATCTTTCAAACATATCATTTGCTGTCTTCCTAAAGCATGTTTGCGCTCGGTCACTTTAATACTTTTACCCTTCCGAATAGTTTCCTCTATTTCATCCATGTTTCTCTTTCTTTTCTCTAATCTCTGCCTTTTGTTGATCAGCTTGTTTAGTTCTACTCTTTCTATTTCGTCTCTCCTGCTTTTAATCTGCATGGTCCTTCTTCTTTTAATTAGGTCATTTGTAGCTTGGGAGTATTTGTTTTCTCTAATGTTTTTTGTACTTCTTACTTTCTCTGCCGATTCTCTAATGATATTCATATATATATATATATATTTTTTTTTTCTTTTTTTGGTCACGACATAGCTAGCCAATCCTAACGACCCTCTCCCAGTAGACAACCTCATAAAATTTTCGTCTTGGCTAGTTAATCATCATCTCAACGCATGTTTATTCATTTATTTATTTATTTATTATTATTTTTTTAATATCCATTGCTCCAGAAGTCTATCTTCTGTTTAATCAATGACCATTGTAAGATGATACTTGTTCTTATTAGTGGTTTTATAGAGGGACGGGATGGAGGGGGGAATAGATTTGATCCCCCCTTCCCCCCACCTCTCCCCCGACGTCATTAATCAATCAAACGTGTAAAAATTATTATCTTGACGGAGGGAGGGGGGCAACTGAACGGGTGCTATAAGTTCAGGGTGCTATCACAAAAAAAAGAGAGAGAAAGAGCGAGAAAGAGAAGGAGAGAGAGAGAGTGAGAAAGAGAGAGCGAGGGACCAAGAGAGTGAGACAGAGAGAGAGAGAGAGAGAGAGAGAGAGAGAGAGAGAGAGAGAGAGAGGGAGAGAGAGAGAGAGAGATAAAGAGAAAGTGAGAATGAGAGAGAATGGGGGAGAGAGAGAGAGAGAGAGAGAGAGAGAGAGAGAGAGAGAGAGAGAGAGAGAGAGAGAGAGAGAGAGAGAGAGAGAGAGAGAGAGCTACTGGGATAGATTTTTGGCCAAAAGTGTGACAGGCTAGCTAATTACTAGTTAAGTAGTTTCGCTTACTAAACTACTGTAGGCCACTCACACAAATTTGTACAGTTTTTTTAAAGCCCCTACAGCTGAGAGAGAGAGGGGGGGTCATTGAAGATGTGTTAGTTTGTTAGTTAAGCCAGTTATGTTAGCTGGATGTTAGTTATTTGTGTTAATTAGTTGTGTTAGTCTTTGTGTTAGTTGGTATGTCATTTCGTTAGTTGTGCCAGTTATGTTAGTTGGTTCGTTAGTTGTAGTTTATCACATAGTATCATGGACTGGTGGTATAAAGTAAGGAACCCACCAGGTTGGTCGTATTATATGTTGGTATGAATTTGTGTGTGTGTGTGTGTGTGTATATATATATATATATATATATATATATATTTATATATATATATATATATATACATATATATATATATATATATAAACGACAGCAAAAGAATTTTTAATTCACTTTTTCCGTGAGCTTTCAAGCTTGCGAAAAGTAGATTTCTGGTAAGGGGAAAGGGAGTAAATCAAATTTCCAAAACTCATAGGAAACACAAACAAAAGTTATAATGAACACAAAAATACAGTACACAGTAAACAAAATACAAGAAATGAGTACAAAAAATACAACAAAAAACAAAATACAAGGAGAACAAATCAATTTTCAAGACGTTTCGCGAAATGGGGTTTCTTTGGTGCAAAATTGAAGCAGGGTCCGTAGGTGTTCCTCAAGTAAGTGAAGTCTGGGGGCTGGTCCGCTTCTGTAAACTTTGTCGCATATGAAATCTATCGTTCTGTCCACAGGAACATTGGTGAACAGAGATTCAGCATCCAGCGAAGCTATGAATCCCTGGCTGTGAGCGTCTTTCATCAGTTCTATGAACTCGTGAGAAGATGCCAGGCTGAATCTGCTGGGGACAAAAGGGGTTAAAAGTTCTTACTTGAAGAACACCTACGGGCCCTGCTTCAATTTTGCACCAAAGAAGCCCCATTCCGCTCTCCCCGTGGGACACTCTACCCCCAAACTGATGGAGTTGCCATGGGATCCCCCCTTGGTGTACTGTTTGCCAATTTTTTCATAGGGACTGTAGAGGAATTGATTTTTAGTCAAACTGAAAAACCTAGCCTTTATTGTAGATATATAGATGATATATTTGTAAAAACTGACTCCCTTTCAGAAATTGATATCTTGAGGAGGAAGTTCATGGAGGTGTCTGGACTTAACTTCACCGTAGAGCACGGTGAAAGAGGTTCCCTCCCCTTCCTGGACGTCCTACTCAAGCGGACTAATTGTCCCTTTTTTATAGTGTCCACGTCAAAGATACCAATCCCGGACTGTGCATGAATGGAGAGAGCGAGTGTCCCCAGAGATACAAAGACGCCACAATTAGCGCCTTTTTCAGAAGAGCCCTCAGCCACTGTTCTTCTTGGAGTGACACTCAAAAAGAGTTTGATCGGGTCCACCAACTCCTTATCAACAATGGATACACGAATCACGAGGTCCAAGCCAATCTCCGCAGAGTGATCGACAATTGGTACAAACAAACACGCCCCACTACAGTAGAACACGAAGGGACCGCAATTAAGGTGTTCTACAAAGCTTACATGTCTACCAAGTACAAGGAGGATGAGAAGATTATAAAAAACATAATCTATAGAAATGTGGTCCCCAAAAACGAAAGTGACAAATTGTCCTTCACAATCTTTTACAAAAGTAGAAAGACCTCTTCTCTACTTTTAAGGAACAACCCCGCATCAGAACCCCAGGAGGTTAATCAATCCCACGTAGTATATAAATACACATGCCCAGAGGAGGACTGCACGCCCCTTTCAGTCTACGTGGGAAGGACGACCACCACATTATCCAGAAGAATCACCATGCACTTGCAACACGGAGGACCTAAGCAACACCACTGGACCCAGCATCGACGCCACCTCGATAGGGAGACTATGGTCAAAAACACCGAAGTTGTGGCAAAAGAAGAGGACCCACAGCGCTTGGCTATCTTGGAAGCCATCTGGATAAAGGAGCTGCAACCTGCCATTAATAGGCAAGTAAATGACTTCGCCCTCCTCCCTAGCATGAAACCTGTTCGGAGGAGCCAGATGGACAACCCCAAGCAATCGGAGTCTCCTCCACAGAGACTTCCCATTCCCCGCCAAAGGGAAGAACAAACTACCATACGTCGTTCTCAAAGACTAAGAAGCAGATTGGCGCCGAACCCGGGATTGACCTCTCTGAGTACTGTTCCCGCCAAATGTAATATTTCCCAGTGTTCGTGGTCATACCTGTGACCTCCCCCAGTTACAACACGGTGATTTCTCCCGGTGCTTTTCATTTCAATTAAAACATGCTCCCTTTTCCTTTCTTATTCACTTCAACTGAGGATGCAGAAAGATCTACGAAACGTCTTGAAAATTAATTTGTTTTGCTTGTATTTTCTTTTTTGCTGTATTTTTTGTACTCATTTCTTATATTTTGTTTACTGTGCGCTATATTTTTGTGTTCATTACAACATTTGTGTTTCCTATGAATTTTGGAAATTTGATTTACTCCTCTTACCACAAATCTACTTTACAAAGGCGGAGCATGCCGACAGGAGACCTTTTGATCCATATCTAGGTTCTCATCTGAGCACCTCCTGGATGACGGGTCATCCCTGCACCCTGCCCACCGCCCTGGGTCAGAAGCAGTGTCGCAAGACACAGTACATCCACAGCGAGGTCGGATGCGAAAAAAAAATCATATTAATAATAAAATAATAAATAAAAACTATAATAATGTAAATAACATAAAATACATAAATAAATGCATAGGTATAGTTAAATAATAAACAAACAGGTAAAAAGTCGCAAGACACAGTACATCCACAGCGAGGTCGGATGCGAAAAAAAAATCATATTAATAATAAAATAATGAATAAAAACTATAATAATGTAAATAACATAAAATACATAAATAAATGCATAGGTATAGTTAAATAATAAACAAACAGGTAAATAGTAAATAATAATAAATAGACATATAACTAATAATAAATGAACATCAGACAAACAATAACAAAACAAAAACAAATAATATAAGATAAATTATAATCATTACAGCATCTTACTTAGGTATTTATTTAAATGATTCTTGAGAGCCCACGGAAAAAAGTTAAATAAAAATTATTTTGCTGTCGTTTTTAACATAATATGGCTCAGAGAGAATCTCCTGCCACGCTTCACCAATATATATATATATATATATATATATTATATATATACATATATATATATGTGCGTGTGTGTGTGTGTGTGTGTGTGTGTATGTATATATATACATATATATATTCATATATATACATATATATATAAATATATATATATATATATATATACATATACAATGTGTGTGTGTGTGTTTGTATGTATTATAACTAGTTTTCTGAGAGTGATTGTGTGTGTGTGTGTGTGTGTATGTGTGATTCACCACGGTCTAGTATCACGTGTTGGGCTCGTGATCGACAGCCATTACCCTCCCGAATGAGATCTGAGACCTCATATAGGACCCGATATATGGGTAATGTTACGCATTATGTGTATATATGTGTGTGTGCGTTTACCTACATACACAATATTTACTATTCAGATTACTTCAGGAATTCAATTCTCCTGAACACGTTGTAACTGAAGTCCCTTTACAAGCTCTGAATAAACTTCACATCAGGGATCAAGTATGTGTGTGTGGGGGAGGGGGAGTGAGTTTTGAATACGTACGCTTTTGCGTTCAGGCACGCGCGCGCGCGCGCACGCACTCGCGTTTATGCACGGAAATAAATCTGAAACGAGAAAGGGACTGATGCTGGCGCGCCCATAACAATAATGAAGCCAAGAGCCACTAGACAGATGAGGCACTTTCTTGCTCACGGGTGCCAGGATGGTGCCAGAATGGTGCAAGGATGCTACGAGGGAGCAAGAAGGATGTCTGGAGGATGCCAAGGGAGGAACAGGATGCCAGGAGGATGACACAAGTGTGCTAGGATGGTGCAAGAAGGGTGCCAAGGGAGGATGCCAATGGGGGAACAGGGTGCAAGAGAGGTGCTAGAAGGGTGTCAAGGGATGGTGCAGGAATGGTGCAAGGATGGTGCAAAGGTGCAAAAAGGATACTAGGAGGATGATAAGGGAGGAACAGAGTGCCAAATGGTGCCAGGAGGATGCCAATGGAGGATGCCAAGGATGGTGCCAGGACACTAGGAGGATGCTAGAAGGATGCCAGAAGGATCCCAGGATGGTGCCAGGATACTAGGATGCAAGAAGGATGCCAAAGGATACCAGATGGTTACAGGAGGGTGTGCCGACCCCCCCTCCATACTCCCCCCTCCCCCCATTCCCACTTTCCGCTGCATAACACCGATATCTCCGGCAGTAAGTCGCGGCGGTAAGTGGCAAGACGGTGGTAAGGCGGTGGCAAATGGTAATTTCTCGGGAATACGCTCTTGGCGGCAAAATACTTTTCCATTATTTGTCATTACGAGCGCCGTAGGGAGAGGCTGAGCAAAGCTTCCGTCCAGCGGTGGATTTAACTCCTTGGCGTCGTTCGAGGACGTTCGGCCAGTGCCCTAAGGTCGTCCAGGAATACCTTTCCATCGTCAATAAGTAATAATAATAATAATGATATTACCAACGTATATCTTAGTAACACCAGGCTATAATGAGGGAATATAGTAATAATTTCTATAGTCTTGTCATAATGATTATTATATCTATGACGTCACTATGTGGGAATGTGTGGTCATCTTCAATGATTCATTGAGACGCACTTTAAAGCCTTTGTTCTGGTCCCTTAGCTGGAGTTCCTGGGTTAAGGGATTATGGTTATTATGACGAAGAGCTTAAACCCCGTGAGGTGAGGTGGTGTGTGTGTGTGTGTGTGTGTATGCACACACACATACCTGGCTTTGTGTATTTTTTCACATATTCTTTCCCACTAATCAACAGCCCCCTCCTCCTCCCTTCTCCACCACCTCTCTCCACCTCCCCACAACTCTCTCCACCTCCTCCCCACACCTTCACCACCTCCTCTCCACCTCCTCCTCCATCACCTCCCCTTCCTCCAACTCCCCTCCACCTCCACCACCTCCCCCTCTCCCTCCACTACCTCCCCCTCCACCACCTCGTCCTCCACCATCTTCTCCAGCAGCGCAAGATCCCCCCAACATCATCCTCCATCTTGTTCATGATATCGATTTTGCGATGGTCCTTCAACCTCCATCTCCTCCTCCTCTTCCTCTTCCTCCTCCTCTCTCGTTCTCCTTCTGCCCCTCCTCCTCCCACGCACGTTAGGTCGTACTCTCGCTCTTTCCCTCTCTCTCTCTCTCTCTCTATCTCTCTCTCTCTCTCTCTCTCTCTCTCTATATATATATATATATATATATATATATATATATATATATAATTTCAATTATGCGTACCCTATGAAGTTAATTTTCTTCTTCCTCTTTTTCTTCTTCTCTTCTTATCTCCTCCTTCTCCTCCTCTTCTTCTTCTCTTCTCCATCTCCTCTAAACTCCCTTACTTGATCTCGTTTGTTCTCTTCCTCTCTCTTTCTTCACCATCCATCTTCCTTCTCCTCCTCCCCCTTCCCCCCTCCCCCTCACCCCAATGACGTCACTCGTAGAATAGGAACGGACATCGGGAGGAGTTCCTCTCCCGATCTCAGCTGAATAAAATCGCCGCCAAACAATATGCCAAGCGACTAAGGGTCCTTAGTTATAGTCTACTTCATTAATAAGGATATATCATAAATATTATATTATATATATATATATATATATATATATATATATACATACACACATATATGCGT
Source organism: Oratosquilla oratoria (assembly GCF_046742065.1). NCBI lineage: Eukaryota > Metazoa > Arthropoda > Malacostraca > Stomatopoda > Squillidae > Oratosquilla > Oratosquilla oratoria. Next base: position 22,151,244 of record NC_134814.1, read on the forward strand.
ACATACATTCAATAATATATGTATATATATATATATACACATACACACATATATATGTACATACATTCATAAATATATATATATATATATATATATATATATATACATGTATAGAAACGCCAAGCCAGACAATTCCTTTCAGCTAGATGGCGTTCTCTGAGACACGGCGTGAGTTAAAAGTCTCTTTATCTAAAATAAACAAATAAATAAAAAAAAACACAAAGCAATCATGGCAAGGCAGTAAGACAAACAGGACCAATCAATCTAATAGGAAAAACAGCGCCGCAACGTAACTGAACGTAAACATTGGGAAGAAGTAATCTAATTAAACAGGATGATGCTGGGAGCGCGCGCGCGCGCGTGTGTGTGCGTGTGTGTTCGTGTGTGCGTGTTCGTGTGCACCTGCATACTCGTACTTGTGACCCTTCCTCTATCGTCAATCTCTCCCTCCCTCTCTCTCTCTCGTTATCTATCTCTTTCTCTACCTTTTTCTCTCTCTCCTTCTCTCTTTTTTCTCCATATCTTTCTCTCTCTCTTTTCTTTCTATATCTTTCTCTATCTCTTTCTATTTCTTTCTCCCTGTGTGTGTGTGTGTGTGTGTGTGTGTGTGTGTGTGTGTGTGTGTGTGTGTGTGTGTGTGTGTGTGTGTGTGTGTGTGTGTGTGTGTGTGTGTGTGTGTGTGTGTGTGTGTGTGTGTGTGTGTGTGTGTGTGTGTGTGCGCGCACACACACACACACAGTACAGTCTCCCCATTTCACTGAAACGCATTTTGATGAACCTTGAAGAGTTTCTCCCCAGAAGATATTTATGTACATATTCAAGACAACGCACACGAATTTGTACATTTGTACTACGAGGACCGTGAGGATTTCTTGGATTGGGTAATGTACACGCCCCCCATCCCCCCGCCCCGGCCTATGGAAAGGCTTCGATGGTTACATTGCCCATAGGTAGCAGGGTCCCAACTCTAGTGACTGCTGACCCTCTCACACTCAGCGTTGTATCAGTTTGTGCTCAGCAAAGCACTTGGTCACGTGATGCAGTACTTAAATGATTTACAAAATACAAAGTTGCATATGTTCAAATTGGGTTCAAAGCATAAATGCAGAGGAAAGCAGGGCAGAAAGAAGACAGAGAGAGAGAAAGAGAAAGAGGGAGAGAGAGAGAGAGAGAGAGAGAGAGAAAGGGTGATACAGCGAGAAAAAATGAGAATATATATGAGAGAGAGAGAGAGAGAGAGAGAGAGAGAGAGAGAGAGAGAGAGAGAGAGAGAGAGAGAGAGAGAGAGAGAGAGAGAGAGAGAGAGAGAGGGCGGGAGGGAAGAGGGGGGAAGAATTTGTCACGTGACTAAGTATTGGCCATTCCATCAGCGACATAACAATATCAGATTGAAAAAGTTGAATCAAGTTTGGTCAATAGAATTCCTCAAAGTCCAGTGCCAACGATGAATGGCAATCCCTCTCCTCCTCCCCTTCTTCCCCTCCCCCATGGCACTTCCCCCCTCCCCCTCCCCCATGGCACTTTCCCCTTCCCCCCTCTTCCCCTCCCCCCACTGCCTCTCTGTACAGCTACCGGCATTTAGACCTGTTACACAATATTTGTTTATAAAGTGATATCAGTGTTTGTTTACATACGTTATCTGTTTTTACGTCATTTTTTTGTTTGTATATGGCATCTGTTTGTTTACAAACATCAGGGCTTTGTTTACATACGGCGTATGTTTGTTTAAGTGCGTCATCTGCCTGTTAACAAACGTCACCTCTCTGTTTATATACGCCATCTGTTTGTTTACGTACGTCATATATTGTTTACAGAAGTTATATCTTTTTACATACGTCATCTCTTTGTTTGCATGCGTCACCTGTTTACTTACGTCATGTGTTAACATACCTCATACGCTTGCTTACATATGTCACTTGTTTGTTTACATACATGTTTTTGTTTACATAAGTCACATGTTTGTTTATATACATAATCTTTCTGCTTACATCAGTCATCTATTTTTTTACATACGTCATCTGTTTGCTTGCATCATTCATTTTTTGTTTACACAAATCATCTGTTTGTTTACATACGTCATCCACTTGTTTACATAATGCTTCAGTAGCATTTTATCACCTTCCCTACCGGATGAACTGTCACCAAATATAAATAGATTAATTAATCAATGATAATAAAATCATTTGACAGCCAGAACGAAGGTTAAAGTACCACATAGTACGCAAGGGATTTTCTTTAAACGTACCGAGATGAATGAAATGAATTGACGCCAGGAATAAGTTATAAAAGATTTCTTAATTTTTTTCTACGTGGCACCCGGACCACGGGAATAAAGAGGTTAAAGATCTTAGAAAATATGAATTAAACACAGTTATAATCTATATTAATCTACACACAGAAACAATTATCATTTATATAATACAGTCAGGAAAAAATATGTATGTATATGTCTATGTTTTTACACGTACACGTATGTATGTATACAATATATCATGTATACATACATGTGTCGACTTATGTATAAGGTTCTGTGAAGTTTTGGTTTCCCTATGATGAATTGGCATAGAATACATTAAACCAAAAATTGCCCCTCCCCCGTCAAAAAAAAAAAAAAAAAAAGCGGAAGATTAATTGAATGTCATCTGAAGATCAAAGTTTCTTTGATTAATTTCAAATCTATCCCTCAATCAATCAATCAATAAAAAAAATCCCGAAAATAGGATTCAACAATATGACGTCACAACCCATTACCGTTTGTTTACACTCCCCGGTGACGTCATCGGAAACGTGCTGGTTTCGCATTCACTTCGTTGTGGGTTCGAGTCCCGCACCCCTTTCAGATTCCTAGCAGTGACTGATTATTACCTGCCCTACCGAGTCCCTAAAGCGCCTTAATAGGGCAAAGGTGACGGCTTCGGTCGCAGCTACTCAGCGTCTCCTGGCGTAGGCCCCTCACCTTCTTCTGGCCTTGTTATCCTATACAGATAGTCCGAAATGTACTACAATTACATTTGATTCGTTTTCCGCTGTACAATTGTTGCGAAATGTATACACGTGCAGGATTGTTTATTAGTCTAGGTTCAAATTCATTATCTGAATTCATCAAATAAATAAATTAAATCGAAACTAATATTCTAGTGTGTTTGTTTGTGTGCGTGTATACTTCACTCAACGCATCCCACTTCACCGGAGCACTGCCCATCACCGACGGACAGTAAACATGTATTAAAAAAAAAAAAAAAAAAAAAAAGTGTATGTATATATATATATATATATATATATTATATATATATATATATATATATATATATATATATATATATATATATATATATATATATATATATATATACACGTTCCAAAACAATTCTCATAATCATCTTTTTGTACCTCATGTAAGCTACAAACACATAAGAATAATTGCCCCTCCTTTGTTGACAAAGTCCCCAGGACGGTCCGTCACCGGTTGAGAAGCCTTTATAAACACCTTAGTTGTCCGTCACAGCCTCCAGGTGGCTGTCACAGCCTCTAGCGGCGCCGCCAACAGCCTCCAAGCCTCTTTTGTCTTCGTGAGGTCTTGTAATGTTGAGACTTGTCCAGTCGCCATTGTGGTCTTGTCCGGCCACAAGAAGACTTTGAGCTGACACAGCGGTCGTCTGTGTCGCCATGGTCCTGACACGGTGTCAGGATGACACAAAAATAGCGTAGGTGAAGTTCTTCCTCGCTGAGATTTTTGAAAAAAAAAAAAAAAATAAAAAAATCCAATCTCCATCACAAACGCATTCAGGATGGCACAAGCTAAAATAAACATATGAATATATAAATAAAAATAAACAAATAAAATAAAATGAAATAAGAAACCGTCAAAATAGTTTACTACTACTGGTAAGTGTACTTATACGAGTAAAAAAAAAAAAAAAAAAAAAAAAAAAAAAATAATAATAATAATAATAATAATGATAATAATAATAATAACAACGTACTACCCCCTACTGAACTTATCTCTTAACTGAGTATGTGTATTGTTAATTTGCAACTGTCACTTTATAACCTCAACATAACTTACTCCATGCCAGTACTGTGTGTGTGTGTGTGTGTGTGTGTGTGTGTGTGTGTGTGTGTGTGTGTGTGTGTGTGTGTGTGTGTGTGTGTGTGTGTGTGTGTGTGTGTGTGAGAGAGAGAGAGAGAGAGAGAGAGAGAGAGAGAGAGAGAGAGAGAGAGAGAGAGAAAGAGAGAGTGAGAGAAAGAAAGAAAGAGAGAGCGTTCTGAAGGGGCAGATTACTCTTGAAGACGCTTTTTCTTATCGTTAGTTAACTTCATACTCCCTTCATTATAATCATCTTCCTCCTCCTCCTCCTCTTCCTCCTCCTTTTCTTCTTCTCCTCCTCCTCCAATTCCCTCTTCCTCTTTCTCCTCTAACCCCCATTCATCTTGCTCTTCCTCCTCTCCAACCCCCTCTTCATCTTCCTCCTCTTCCCCTCCCTCTTCATCTTCCTCCTCTTCCCCTCCCTCTTCATCTTCCTCCTCCATCTCCTTCAAACCCCTTCCTCCTCCTCCTCCCCTCCTCCTCCTCCCCTCCTCCTCCTCCTTCCTCCAAACCTTTATTCCTCTTCCTCCCTCCACTTCCTTCAAACGCCATTTTCCTCCTCCTCCTCTTCCTCCTCCCTCCTACAAACCCTTCTTCCTCTTCCTCCCTTCACCTCCTTCAAACCCCATTTTCCTCCTCCTCCAAACCACTCTTCCTCGTCTTCCCCCTCCTTCAGACACTTCTTCATCTTCCTCCTCCAACTCACTCTTCCTCCGCCTCCTCAAAGCCCCTTCCTCCTCCTCCTCAAAGCCCCTCTTCTTCTTCCTCTAACCACTCATCTTCCTCTTCTTCCTCCTCTAGCCCCCAATTCTTCCTCCCCTCCTCTAACCCCCTCTTCTTTCTCCTCCTCCAATCCCCTCTTCTTCCTCTTCCTCCTCTAACCCTCTCCTCTTCCTCCTCTAGCCCCCTCTTCCTCCTCCTCCAGCTCCCTCTTCTTCCTCTTCCACCTCCTCCTCTAACCCCCCTTCATCTTCCTTTTCTTCCTTCTCCTCCGCCCCCTTCTTCCTCCTTCCTAAGCACAAGATATTTGGGGGGGGGGGGTTCGAGTCCTGCAAGACCTTCTTCGTCATTTGGGGTCTCGTCAGACCAATACAAAGATTCTCATTTTCCCAACTCAACCATCCACTCGAGGCATGAGGCCCCGTCAACTCAACCCTCAACTCAGATCCTCAACCCTCAACTGGGTTCCTCAACCCTCAAAAGAGCCTTTTCAGATGGGGTTACCAAATCCTTTATTAATTAATTAATTAATTTATTTATTTTATGTGTTTATGTATTTAGTGACTTGTTTATTTTTTTTTTACTTAACTATTTGTATCTATTTCTGTATGCTTATAAATTTATCAATTTGTTTGTGTGTATTTGTTTATTTACTAAATTGTTTATAATTCTATCTTATTTGTTAGCATGTTTACTATTTTGATCTGTCTATGTATCTGTTTATTTGTTTATTTATTTATCTATTTATTTATTTATTCATTTATTTTTCTTTTGCTAAAGGTGCATTCGGGATTTTCCAGATGAACTTACTCGGGTCTTTTAGGTTCCCGGGTGCAGGTGGACTTCTGTGCCAAGTTTAGTCAAGAGCTTTCACAAAATGGCGGCCTTCTCTCACTACACACACACACTCACACACACACACGCACACACATACACGCGCACACACACACGTGCACACACACACACACACGTGCGCGCACACACAATTTTGGTTATTATCATTACTATTATCATCAGTATTATCGTCATCAGTATTATTATTATCATTATTACCATTATTATCATTATTGCCACTATTACTATTATAATAAATTATAAGCGATGCTATCAATGCCGCATATTATTACGGTTATTATTATCATTATCATAACTATTTCGAATACACTCCTTGGACAGACGTACAATTTCGACAAGAATAATTTTATAAAAAACTAAAAGATAAATATATAAACAAACAGATAAATCAATAAATAAATAGAAAAAAAAACACAACATATTCGGACATCATCCAGACATCTTTTAATCAAACCCCAATTCCTTCTTATGCAACTTGAAGGAAACATCTTGTTCCCGCAGTGAAACACGAATCATAAAAGTGGCCATAAAAACACACATGATATAGAACACACCCCTAAAAAAAAAAAAAAAAAAGAGAGCGAGAGAGAGAGAGAAAGAGAGAGAGCAGGGGAGGGGGGCATAGTTAAGTGGCTCGACTCTGGAATAGTCGTTAAGGACCCAAGAGGCATAAATTCTTATTCTAAATGGAAAATTAAAATTTGCTTAACAACAAAGGACAAGAGACAAGGGGGAAAGGGGGGGGAAGCTTCTTTGGGTGTTGCAATACATACATATATGCATACGTACATACGTACATTCATATGTAAATACATACACACAGTACATGCGTACATACATATGTATACACACACATACATACGTACATACATATACACACATACATACGTCCATACATACAAACGAACATACATACATAGATGCGTACATCCATACATATGAACATACACACACACACACATACATGCATACATACGTATATTCATATGCATATACATCATACATACATCCATACATACATACAGGCATACATCCATACATATGTACATACATCCATAGATGCGTACATCCATACATATGAACATAAACACACACACACACACACACACACACATACATACGTATATTCATATGCATATACATCATACATCCATCCATACATACATACAGGCATACATCATACATCCATACATATGTACATACATACATACACACACACATACATACGTATACACACATATAGGCCTATACATACATATACACACGTACATATACATACATACACACATTCACATGTGTCTATATGCAAAGGGGAAGATAAAGATGAGAATGAGTGTGAAAGGGAAGGGGGAGGGGGAGAAGGAGGAGGAAGGGGGGAAGGTGGGAAGGGGAAAGGGGGGAAGGGGGAAGGAGGGAAGGAGGGAAGGGAGAAGGGGGAAGGAGGGAAGGGAGAAGGGGGAAGGAGGGAAGGGAGAGTGGGAAGGAGGGAAGGGGGCATAGGGGGAGGTGTGGGGTGTATAAGATTGGCACCTCCAATCAGAGCCAACCATCTGTCGCTTGTCTCCATTCAAGACCACCTGGAATCGCACCAACTCTCAACCATCTAATATCCAGCTGGTAAAGGACACCAAGCGACCAGCTGTCAACATAATTAATCATCTGTTTCCACCGCAAATGATCTGAACACACCACCTGTCAATCAGATGGTGTCACCACATGTGTACCTATGTATACGTATGTACGTATACACAAACGCACACAGGAAGACGTGAGGTGTTTATAGTGTGTGTGTGTGTGTGTGTGTGTGTGTGTGTGTGTGTGTGTGTGTGTGTGTGTGTGTGTGTGTGTGTGTGTGTGTGTGTGTGTGTGTGTGTGTGTGTGTGTGTGTGTGTGTGTGTGTGTGGGCGCGCGTACGTGCGGGGGCATTGAAAATTCCCCTTTACGATAGTCCTAAATATTTTTCGATATTTTTCTAAAAAGACTTTTTGGTACTTTTATTAAATCACAATTTTTTACACTGAATCTTTATTACAGAATTTACATACATCAACATTCTGGGACCATCAACGGAGCTCGCTGCGTAATAGTTATATGGGTAGGACGTCGGAAAGTGTCATCTCCCCAGCTCATTAAAGAGAGAGAAAAAAAAAACCGGACCCATGGGCTGGCATTCTGTCCCCGGAACGAGATCTTGTGTTTCTTAGTTTATTTTTTCCTTAAGATATTAAGAGCTAAGACGCAGCGACTACGTCCCTCCCCCTCCCCTCCCACCCCCTCCTCCAAATCGATAACACAGAACCAGCCAGACACTCAAACAACACAGACAGGATCGTTGCCAGATGCCGAGGGGGCACTGGTTTCTCAAAAAAAAAAAAAAAAAAAAAATTCTGACGTATAGACACGTGACTCCACGAGTATAGCTCCTATCCTGTGCATTCAAATAAAGTAAACACACTAATCTATCTAGTTACTATACCCGTTTATTTACTCTGTGGAATTAGACTACCTTAATCTGTCGGAAACATCAAAGATAACAGAGCTTTAACAAGGCTTCATATTAAAGTAAACAAACAACGTTGCCACATATAATAGGATCAATGTGCAACATTGTAAACCAAACATTAGTGAAGCCAACTGTACATATGTTGTACCTACATACGTATTTATTACATTAAGGTAAACAAATACAACGTCGCCAAATATCTATGTAAACAAAAACAGCGTTGCCACGTGTAATCAATCTGCAATATTGTATACCGAGTATTAATGATGCCAACTGTACATACAGTTTATTTACGTAACTCATCAACCTGACTACAGTGCGACCGCCTCTCTCGGTACGATTATTGCTCAACGATGATTGTTCATGACTCAACGATGATCGCCCAACGATTATCTAGAGCAGTGATTCTTTGTATTTGAGCAACTCTAGCAGCAGTGTTCTAGATAATCGTTGGACGATCATCGTTGAGCCATGAACGATCATCGTTGAACGATAATTAATCGAACCAAACAAAACATACCTTAAATCTTTGAACTACCTAACCACCAATTAATTATTCGATTTTTGGATAACATGACACAAGGTAACTTCTGACACAGCATGTCGTGTCCGAACCTGTTACGACACGACCCGGCTCGGCCTCGAGGAGTTTCTTCGAGTCTGAGCTTTCAGATACTCGAGTACTTCTGAGGAGTTCCTTGGAGTATTTGATGTTTTTTTCAAAAGACCCAATGCTGCATCGCATTAGCTAAGTGTACACGTTCATGTATGTGTGTACGTGTGTGTGTACGTGTGTGCGCGCGTGTGTATATATGTGTGTGTGTGTGTGTGTGTGTGTGTGTGTGTGTGTGTGTGTGTGTGTGTGTGTGTGTGTGTGTGTGTGTGTGTGTGTGTATGTGTGTGCGTGTGTGTTTACGAGTTACCACGGTCTTGGAAGTTGGATCACGTGTTGGTCTTGTGATCGACAGCTCAGAGATCACGTATGGACTGATCTATATATAAAATGTGAGCTTACACATACACACACGAACGCACACACACAACTTGTCCACCAGAGTTGGGGTACCGGATTGCAGTGTTATGGTGCTTCTCAACCCTGGTCGTGTGAATGCGCGGTCGCGCGCGTGTGTGTGTATGTGTATATATGTGTGTGTACGTGTGTGTTGCGTGTGTGTGTATTTGTGTTTATGTATGTGTGTATGAGTGTGTGTGTATGTGTGTATATATGTGTGTGTGTGTGTGTGCGCATATGTGTGTGTATGTGTGTGTGTGTGTGGGTGGGTGTGTGTGTGTGTGTGTGTGTGGGTGGGTGTGTGTGTGTGTGTGTGTGTGTGTGTGTGTGCATGTATGAGTGTGCGCGGACAAATCACCTGACCCACTACGTGCAAATATGTTTTTCGTTGTTTGCTGTTTAGTGCGTGTATACATTAAATCACGCAGAAATGAAATGGTATTCCTAAACAAAATTGTATTTATACAACCAGATATATTTGCGTTGTTTTGGTAAATGGTGGGTCACGTTAGGTTCTCTCGCTGTTGCGTTTGTGTGTAAGAGGAGGAGGAGGAGAAGGGAGAAGGAAGTGGAAGAAGTGGAGGAAGAGGAGGAGGTGGAAGAAGAGGAGGAAGAGAAAGAGGAGGGGGAAGAGGAGGTGGAAGAAAAGGAGGAGGAAGAGTGACAGAAGGTGGAAGAGGAGGTGGAAGAAGAGGAGGAGAGAAAGAGGAGGAGGAGAGGAAGTGGAAAAAGAGGAGGAAGAGGGAAAGGAGGAGGAGAAGGAAGACTAAGAGGAAGAGGAGGAGGAGGAAGAGGAGGTGGAGGAAGAGGAGGAAAAGGAGGAAAAAAGGGGAGGAGGGAAGGCGAGGAAGGGGAGGAGGAGGAGGAGGAGGAGGAAGGGGAAGTGGAGTAAGTGGAACAGGAGGATATGGAGTGGAAATGGATTGGATGGCTTCTGCTAATGATTATGACATTTTGTTGTTGTTGTTGTTGTTGTTGTTGTTGATGATGATGATGATGATGATGACCACGATAATGGGGGGTGATGATAGTGATGATGATGACGATCATGATGATGATCACGGTGATGATAATGAAGAAGAAAAAGAAGAAGAAGATGATGATGATGATGATGATGATGATGATGATGATGATGATGATAATAGCAGCGAGGAGGACGAAGAGAGAAAGGAATTGAAGAGACGGTGGAGGAAGAGGCGAGGAGGAGGAAAAAAGAGGAGAATATGGAAAAGGAAAGGAAGATTAGGAAAAGGAGGAGGAAAAGAAGAGGAAGAGGATAATGAGGGAGAAGAATGAGAAAAGGAGGAGAAAGAGGAAAAGGAAAAGAAAAAAGGAGGTGGAAAAGGAAGAGGAGGAAGATGAGGAAGAGGAGTAGGAGAAGAAAGAAGAAGAGGAGGACAAGGTGGAGGGGAAGGAGGAAGGGGATGTGAGGAGGAGGAAGAAGAGGAAGAGAGGGAGGAAGGGGAGGGGAGGAGGAAAAAATAAGAGGAAGAAGAGGCAGAGGAGGAAGAGGAGGAGGAGGAAGAGGAGGACGAGAAGATAAGTAAGAGGAGGAAGATAAGAAAGAGGTAGAGGAGGAAGATAAAGATGAGGAAGAAGACTAGGATGAGGAGGAAGAAGAGAAAGGCGAAAGAGGAGGAGGAAGGAGAGAAGAAACAAAACGAAGAAAAAGAGAGAACAGGAAAAGGAGGGAAAGAAGGAAGAAAATTATGAAGATAAAGAAGACGAGGAAGAGAAGGAGTGCGGGGTTCGAACTCGAGAAAGGAAGATGTGATGCTGGAAAAGAAGAGGGATATCCTGCACCCCTCCCCCCACCCTGCTCCCTTGACAAGCGCTCCTCTTAGGGGGAGGGAGGAGGGGGAGGAGGAGGAGGAGGAGGAAGAGGAGGTCGAAGGGGAGGAGGAGGAAGAGGAGGTCGAAGGGGGAGGAGGAGAAGGTAAGAAGGTAAGAGGGTAAGGTAGGAAGAAAAGGAGGAAAAGGAAAAGGAGGAGGAGGGGGGAAGGAGAAGGAGAAGGAGGAGGAGGAGGGGAGGAAGGAGAAGGAGGAGAATAGGAGAAGGTAAGAAGGGGAGATAGAAAGAGAAGGAAAAACAGGAAAAGGAGGACGAAGAGGAAGAAGAGGAGGGGAAGGGGGAAGGGAGAAGAGGGAGGAGGAGAAGGTAAGAAGGTAAGGCAGGAAGAGAAGGAAGAACAGGAAAAGAAGGAGGAGGAAGAGGAGGAGGAGGTAGGAAGGGAAGGTGGGAAGAGGAGGAACAGGAAAAGGAGGAAGAGAAGGAGGAGGAGGAGGAGGAGGAGGTGGAAGAGGATGAAGAAGAGAAGAACCCAAACAAGTTAATTGAAGACGAAAAGGAAAACAACACAGTAGAAAACTGAAGAAAAACACGAAAAGAAAAAACAAAAAACAAAAACAAATGGAAGGACAAAGAATAGGACGAAAGACTTCAAAGAACAGAAACTCGAAGAGGAAGAGGGGAAGAGGGGGAAGGAGAGGGGGAGAGGGGGAGAGGGGGGATAGGGAGGTAGGAAGGGGGAGGGATGAAGGGGGAGAGGGGTAAGGAGAGGGGGAGAGGGGAGGGGGATAGGGGGAAGGGGAGGAATGAAGGGGAGAGGGGGGATAGGGAGGGGGGAAGGGGGAGAGGGAGGATAAAGTGAGAGGTAGAAATAAAGAAGTGGGGGAGTGGAGGAGAGTGGGAAGGGGAGGAAAGGAGAAAGAGGAGAGGGGAAGAAGGGGAAGAGAAGGAGAGGGAAAGAGGAATGGGGAAAAGGGGGAATGGGAAGGGTGTAGAGGGGGAAGGGTGAGAGTGGGGAATGAAGGAGAGAGGAAGAGAGGGAAAGGAGGAGAGGGGAGATGGGATATGGGAGATGGGGGAGAGGGAAGAGGGGAAAGGGGGGAAGGAAAGGTAGGAGATAGGGAAGGGAAGGAAAGGAAAGGAAAATGGTTGAAACACGGGGTAGAAATGGTAATAAATGAGGACGCATAATAGAAAATAATGAGAGATAGAGAGAGAGAGAGAGAGAGAGAGAGAGAGAGAGAGAGAGAGAGAGAGAGAGAGAGAGAGAGAGAGAGAAAGAGAGAGAGAAGACTACAATAAAGAGAGGGCCCCGGAGGGGAGGGGAGGGGAGGAGGAGGAGGAGGAGGAGGAGGAGGAGGAGGAGGAGGAAGAGAGTAAAGAAGGGGTCTTGTGACATGCAGACGAAGGAGAATCAAAGGAAACAATGGAGAGCACATAAGCAAGCTCGGAAGGCAGTCACCCCACAACGCACCACCGGCTCACGAAGTCACGGAAGGTGACTTCTCCTCCTCCTCCTTCTCCTCCTCCTCCTCCTCCTCCTCCTCCTCCTCCTCCTCTTCTTTTCTTCCTCCTCCTCCACCACCTCCTCTTCCACTTTTTTCTCTTCCTTTTCCTCCTGCTACTTTTTCTCGTCCTCGTCCTCCTCCTCCTGCTCCTCTTCCTGATCCTCCTGCTCTTCCACCTCCTCTTCTTCCTCCACCATCACCACCTCCTCTTCCTCCTTTTTATCTTCCTTTTCCTCCTGCTGCTCTCTCTTCCTTTTCCTCCTGTTTCTCTTCCTCCTCTTCCTCCACCACCACCTCCTCCTCTTCCTCCTTTTTCTCTTCCTTTTCCTCCTGCTACTTTCCTCGTCCTCCTCCTCCTGCTCCTCGTCCTCCTCCTCCTGCTCCTCTTCCTCCTCCTCCTCCACCTCGTATTCTTCCTCCACCATCACCACCTCCTCTTCCTCCTTTTTATCTTCCTTTTCCTCCTGCTGCTCTTCCTCTTCCTTTTCCTCCTGCTTCTCTTCCTCCTCCTCTTCCTCCACCACCACCTCCTCTTCCTCCTTTTTCTCTTCCTTTTCCTCCTGCTACTTTCCTCGTCCTCCTCCTCCTGCTCCTCGTCCTCCTCCTCCTGCTCCTCTTCCTCCTCCTCCTGCTCCTCTTCCTCCTCTTCTTCCTCCACCATCACCACCTCCTCTTCCTCCTGTTTATCTTCCTTTTCCTCCTGCTGCTCTTCCTCTTCCTTTTCCTCCTGCTTCTCTTCCTCCTCCTCTTCCTCCACCACCACCTCCTCTTCCTCTTTTTTCTCTTCCTTTTCCTCCTGCTGCTCTTCTTTTTTCTCCTGCTCCTTTTCCTCCTCCTCCTCCTCCACCTCTTCCTCTACCACCACCTCTTCCTCCACCACCACCACCAACTCCTCCTCCTCCTCCTCCTCCTCCTCCTCCTCCTCCTTCTTCTTCTGCCGAAGAGGGAAGTGCCGTCTGTGGCACGACAATGGCACTGGAGGGGAGCGGTGGGGGGAGGGGGAGGGGGAGGGGGAGGAGGAGGAGGAGGTGTTGGTGTGACAAGTTGCCACCTAGGAATTAAGGTGCAAAGATAAGGTGACAGGATGGTGAAAATGAAAGTGGTGCAAGAAGTGCGAGGGAGACGGTGCATAAAAACAGTTGCATGAGAAGTGGTGCAAGGAAAATGGTGCAAGAGAGTTGAGGCAAGGGTAATGGTGCAAGGGAGGTGGTGCAAGGGAAATGGTGCAAGGTAAACGGTGCAAGAGAGGTGGTGCAAGGGAAACAGTGCAATGGAAATAAATGGTGCAAGCCAAGCGGTGCAAGAGAGGTGGTGCAAGGGTAATGGTGCAAGAGAGGTGGTGCAAAGGTAATGGTGCAAGGGAAATGGTGCAAAGGATGTGGCGCAAGGGAAATAGTGCAATGTAGATGGTGCGAGGGTGGTACAAGAGAGGTGGTGTAAGGGAAATGGTGCAAGAGAGGTGGTGCAAGGGAAATGGTGCAAGAGAGGTGGTGCAAGGGAAATGATGCAAGGGAAGTGGTGCAAGGTAAATGGTGCAAGGTAAATGGTGCAAGAGAGGTAGGGCAAGAGAAATGTAAGGAAAATGGTGCAAGAGAGGTAGGGCAAGGGAAATGGTGCAAGAGAGTTGGTGCAAGGGAAGTGGTGCAAGTTACATGGTGCAAGAGAGGTAGGGCAAGGGAAATGGTGCGAGAGAGGTGGTACAAAGATGGAACAAGGAAAATGGTGCAAGAGAGGTAGGGCAAGGGAAATGGTACAAGAGAGATATGGCAAAGGGAATGGTGCATGCGAGGTAGTGCAAGGGAAATAGTGCAAGAGGTGGTGCAAGGGGAATGATGCAAAAGAGGTGGGAAAAGGGGAATAGTGCAAGAGAGGTGGTGCAAGGGGAATGGTGCAAGGTAAACAGCGCAAGAGGGGTGGTGCAAAGAGGGTGGAGCAAGGGAAATGGTGCAAGAAAGGTGGTGCAAGAGGGGCGATGCAAGGGAGGTGGTGGGAAGTGGATGAAGAAGTAGCGTGACACCAAAGGGTTATGTGATAATAAACAAAAAGTGGGGGGAATTGGGGGAAGGGGAGAAAGGATCCTTCTCTATTTTTGTTGTTGGTGGTGGTAGTAGTGGTGATAGTGGTAGTAGTGGTGGTGATATTGTTAACGGTAATGGTGGTGATAGTAATGATGGTGGTGATAATGGTGGTGACAGTGGCAGTGGTGGTGAGAGTAATGATGGTGGTGATAATGGTGGTGACAGTGGCAGTGGTAGTGATAGTAATGATGGTGGTGATAGTGATGATGGTGGTGGTAATGGAGATAGTGGTGGTGGTGGTAGTAGTGGTGATAGTGGTAGTAGTGGTGGTGATATTGTTAACGGTAATGGTGGTGACAGTGGCAGTGGTGGTGATAGTAATGATGGTGGTGATAATGGTGGTGGTAGTGGTAATGGTAATGGTGGTAGTAGTGGTGATAGTGGTAGTAGTGGTGGTGATAGTGTTAACGGTAATGGTGGTGACAGTGGCAGTGGTGGTGATAGTAATGATGGTGGTGATAATGGTGGTGGTGGTAATGGTAATGGTGGTAGTGGTGGTGGTAGTATTGGTGATAGTGGTAGTAGTGGTAGTGATTGTGTTAGCGGTAATGGTGGTAACAGAGGTGGCAGCGGTAGTGATAGTAATGATGGTGGTGGCAGTGGTGGTGATAATGGTTGTGGTGGTAGTGGTAATGGTGGTAGTGGTGGTGGTAGTGGTGGGGGTCGGTGGTAGTGGTGGTGATGATAATGGTAGTAATTGTGATAATGAATTAAACTGAATTCTAGTTACCGTCAAGCGACTTTATTCAGCCCAATGAGACCTCTAACAGTAGAGCTGTGTGTGTGTGTGTGTGTATATATATATATATATATATATATATATATATATATATATATATATATATATGTGTGTGTGTGTGTGTGTGTGTGTGTGTGTGTGTGTGTGTGTGTGTGTGTGTGTTTGTGTGTGTGTGTGAATATGTATTTATTTCCTTGTATGTGTACGTGCGTGCGTGCGTGTGTTTGTGTTCTGTGACTACGTACATGCATGTACGTATGCACGAATTATTGTGTGCATGTGTCTGTGCACATACTACCTCTACGCCACTACATATATATGTACATGACCACACACACACACACATACACACATCAGCATGTACACACATAGTGTACACGCACACGTACAAAGGTACCCACAAATGCATACACAAACACACACACTCTTATACATGTCCACATACATACTAATACACATACATTTGCGTATGGCTATGCACACACACACGCGCGCGCACACACACATACACACGCACACACACACACACACGTGTGTACACAGAAGTCACGCACTGTTTATCGTTGCGGCACCGCGGTTTTCGAACCTGCGGCTTCGAATCTGCGGCAAAATTCTTGTGCGAGAGAAAGAAGAGAACCAGACAGAAATATCAGTGCCAACGGTAATGGCCACGGATAAGGGGGGTGGGGGTGGGGGGAATGGCACTAGGGGGAGGAGAAGGAGGAGGTGAAAGGGGGAGGGGGAGCGGAGAGGATGGCGAGGAGGAAGGGGGAGAGGAGGGACGGGGAGGAGGGAGAGGGGAAGGAGGGGTGGAAGGGGTGAGGAGGAGATGGAGAGGGGGTATGGTAGTAGGGGAGGAGGAGGAGGAGGAGGTGGGGGGAGGTGTAAGGGGGAGGAGGAGGAGGTGGAGGGCGAGGTATAAGGGGGAGGAGGGGAGGGGAACGGGGAGGGTGGCGAGGAGGTGCAGGGAGGAGTAGAAGGGGAGAAAAGGAGATAGAAGAAGGGAAGACTGGCACTGGGGGGAAGGAGGAAGAGAAAGAAGACGAGGAAGAGGAAGGGGGAGGGAGAACGGTAAAGAAAAGGAGGGCGAGGAGGAGGAGGAGGAGGAAGAGTGAAGAATGGCATGAGGAGGAAGGAGTAGTAGGAGGCAGGAGAGAGAAAGAGGAGGAGGAGAGGAGCAGAAAGAGGAAGAGTAGAGGAGAGGGAGGAGAAGGTGAAAGAGGGGGAGGAGGAGGAGGAGAAGAGAAAGAGGGTAAGAGGAGGAGGGTGATAGAGAGGAGGAAGAGAATGAAGAAGAGAACAAGGTAAAGGAGGCAGGTAATAAAAAGGAGCAAGAGCAAGAAGAGGAGCAGGAGGAGGATAGGGAGGCGGGGGTAGAGGACTAGGAGTAGGAGGAGGAAGAAAGCAGGAGGGTGAGGGAGAGAGGAGGAGAAGAAAGAAAAAGAGGAGCAGGAAGAAGAGGAAAAGGATGAGGAAGAAGAGGAGGTGCAGAAGAAGGGGAAGAGGAGAAAAAGGAAGAGGAAGATAAGGAGGAAGATGAGGAAACGGAGGAGGAAGAAGAGGAGGAAGAAGAGGAGAAGGAGGAAGAAGAGGAGGAGGGGAGAGGAGGAGGGGAAGTGGAGAAGGGAAGAAGGAGGAGGAGGAGGAGAAGGAGGGAGAAGAAAAGGAGAAGCAGGAGGAGGGGAAGAAGAGGAGGTAGAAGAGGAGGAAGAGGAAGAAGAGGAGAAGGAAGAAGAGGAGGAAGAAGAGGAACTGGAGAAGGAGGGAAAGAGGTGGAAGAGAAGGAGGAAGAAGAAGAGGAGGTGCAGGAGGATAAGAGGGGAAGAGGAGGAGGAGAAGGAGGAAGAGGAAGAGAAGGAGGAAGAAGAGGAGGTAAAAGAGGATAGGAGGGGGTGAGGAGGAGGAGGAGGAAGAGAAGAAGAAAGAGGAAGAGCAGAAGGAGGAGAAAGAAGAGGAGGTGCAGGAGCATAGGAGGGGAAGAGAAGGAGGAAGAAGAGGAGGAGGTGCAAGAGGATAGGAGGGGAAGGAGGAGGAAGAGAAGAAGGAAGAGAAGAAGGAGGAGAAAGAAGAGGAGGTGCAGAAGTATAGAAGGGGAAGAGGAGGAGGAGAAGGAGGAGAACCATCTCAATCAAAACAAAATAACACAATATTTAATTTCTCTTTGCTATGTGTGTGTGTGTGTGTGTGTGTGTGTGTGTGTGTGTGTGTGTGTGTGTGTGTGTGTGTGTGTGTGTGTGAAGTTATGTCAATCAGCATATGAGGAAAAGGACTGTGCGGTGCGGAAGTTATTCAGCGGGAGCCGATCCCGGGACCGCTGAGCTAGCAGTTGAAGACGTTACCATGAAAGTACAAGAACACGCGCGTGTATGTGTGTGTGTGTGTGTGTGTGTGTGTGTGTGTGTGTGTGTGTGTGTGTGTGTGTGTGTGTGTGTGTGTGTGTGTGTGTGTGTGTGTGTGTGTGTGTGTGTGTGTGCATGTTTCATATGACTTAATTTTTATTATTTAAATCTTAATATATTTCAATTTCCTCCTATTTCCGACCTCTCTAAGGACCAGAAGGTCGCCTGTCGGTTCCCCCTACTGCATTCCAGTGTATAATGACAACATTATCATAACAAACACAACCAAACCCACCACAACAAGTCTTGTTATGTTTTCCAAAATGCTTCGTCCCCGCGGTTGGATAACACATGGTCCTGAGCTAAACGTTCTGGGAAGCGGTCGCAAGACTTACCATTAAAGACCACACTGGATGCAATAAAGGTGAATTCGTGGTATTCATGCATGGAAGGTCCGCCATTACGAGATTAGCTTGGTTGGAATAGCCATCAGGGGTATTCACACATTACGGATTACAAGGGAATATATCTTCATTTGCTGTCCGACAACAGAAAAAAGGCGGAAAGCTTACGTCGGAATGTGGCTAGTTGCTCCGGCCGAAGCCGTCGGGTTATTGTTACTCCATGTAGTTGGATAGCTAGGGTAAGTGGTAAGCACTTGTACCAGCTATGATCCAAGGAAAGGACACAGTAAATAAAAACCCAGTAATATTGGCTTTCTGACACAAACTCAAAATTTCTTGAAGATTTTTTTGGGGAGGGCGTGTTAAAAAAGAGAGAGAGAGAGAGAGAGAGAGAGAGAGAGAGAGAGAGAGAGAGAGAGAGAGAGAGAGAGAGAGAGTCCCTGAAAGTCCACTGCTAGACAAAAGAGTCCACAACTTTCTACACAACTCGAAGTACTCCCGACCTCTGCCACAAACTTCTCTATCTCGGCTATCCACTAGCATAGCGCGTCTGCATAAAGATGACAAGGATGAGTCCGGTGTCTAACTGGAAGCTCTCCAAGAATATTTCCCAGGACCTTGCTTCAGAGATCATATAAACCTGCATAAGCGCGCACACACACATACACATACACATACACACACACACATATATATATATATTATATATGTGTGTGTGTGTGTGTGTGTGTGTGTGTGTGTGTGTGTTGAGTTATGACAGATCAAATAGCTCCCCCACAGAGACTCGAACCCAGGACCTCTTAGCACAAGGCAAAGACGCTACCGACCATACCAAGCAGATCTTCAAAAGGAATATTCTGGAATACATGGGACAAGTTCCAGAATATTCCTTTTATACATCATTCATGGAGTAGTCAGTAGTGTCTAAGCTTTGTGGTCACAGTTACAAACCCCAAGGTTCGAATCCCAGTGGCAGAGGTGTTTCATTCGTATATGTATATGTATTTGTATATATGTGTGTATATGGATATATGTATATATATATATATATATATATATATATATATATATATATATATATATATATTGTTGAGCATTATCCAGGAGTATCAATCCTCTGAAGAAGCTCTAAGAGAAACCGGTCAAGAATAAACTCGGCCCTAGACCCGTGTCTTACTCTTCCACCTTCCTCAAACCCCTGTGTGTATATATATATATATATATATATATATATATATATATATATATATATATATATATATATATATATATATATATATATATATATATATATATAAACTACAGCAAGTTACAATGGTTAAGGCATATCTACAAAACACCTTTGATTCTATGATAGGTTATGACTATGAAGACAATCACACAGATAAAGATGAGGACAACGGGGAAACAAGATGAGGAAACAAGAGGACAAAAATTCAAGATGAAGGCAAGGATGAGGACAAAGGAAAACATGAAGAGGACGAAGAGAGAGGAAAAAAAAAAGCCACGGAGAATCCCAAAGAGGACAAACGCGATGACAATAGACACAAAGAGGACAAGTTTGTCTTCCAACTCGAAGAGAGGGACAAGGGAGTTATGAAGACAAGGACAACTATTCTGAATAAGGAGGACAAGAAACGCAGCTAAGAACAAAGAAGACAACAGAAAGACAACTAAACAAAACTACCCTCACCATCAACCAATCTGTCTAATAAGCTCCTCCCATTTCAACCAATAAGCCACACCCCCTTTTCCAGAAGTCGACGCTGATTGGCTAACACTCGTGACGTCACCCAGCAATGTTTATCTATTCAGAAAGTCTTTCCAGAGGACAAAAGATGACAAGATGAGATGTCTTCAGGACACGACAACTGCCAAAGAGGAGGAGGACAACCGAAAAAGCGATACTGGGCTTATACGACCGGCTTACAAGGCCGGCTCAGCCGGCTGAGGGGGAACGGATGCTAATGATGCCTGGCCGGCCGGCCGGGTAAGGTACTTATCATGCCGGCCGATGTTTTGTTAACCGGCGCGGATTCGGTGGGGGGAGGTAGGGAGAGGGAGAGAGAGGGAGAGAGAGAGAGAGGGAGATTGAGAACGAGCAGAGTAGGAGCTAGGGGAAGAGGAGAGAGAGAGCATGGGGAAAGAGCTAGAGAGAGAGAGAGAGAGAGAGAGAGAGAGAGAGAGAGAGAGAGAGAGAGAGAGAGAGAGAGAAAGAGGGAGGATGGGCGTGAGAGGAGGAGCTAGGGAGAGAGAGAAAGAGGGGGTAGAAAAAGAGAGGGAGGACATATATATATATATATATATACACATAGGGAGAGAGAGAGAAATAGAGAGATAGAGAGAGAGAGAGAGACTTCGAGAGACTTCTGTAGCTCTCCCCACCCGAATAAAATCACCTGACGGCAATTAACCAAAATGAAACCAACAAGGTCCGTCACCGCCAGGGCGGGCAAGGATCCTTCATCCTTTCCTTTAAGCAAACATCTGTCGCCAGGCGATTATATTCATCCTTGGAAACTCCCCAGAACCCCCAAAACCACCCCCATCCTAAACCCCCAGAAACCCCCTAATCCCCAAAACATCCCCACTCTAATCCCTAACCCCCCCCAAAACCAACCTCTAACCTCCACCCCCAAAGACCCTCAAACCACTCCCTAAACCCCATCCTAGCCCCCATGAACCCCCTAACCCCCAAGAACCCCCATAATCACCCATAAACCCACCCCCCACCCAAGAACCCCAAACCACCCCACACCCACCCTACCCACCAAGAACCCCCCCAGCCCCCACCTTTACCCCCAGTGCCGTCAGGCGATTTTATTCATATCACAGTCCCCCCACGAGACGCTGAGCTCCGACCTTGAGAGCCGCTTAGGATTCCTCCCAATCCTTGTCACAGGCCTCCCTAGCCAATGACGTATGCTAATGTGGTCACGTGACCAGGTGATGTCACACCGCGATGACGTCGTAAAATAGTAACGTGATATGGTAAGGGAATGGTGGTGTGACGTCACGGGACGTGACGTCTGAGAATGTGAGGTAACGGAACGTGACGTCATGGAAAGTGACGTCATTTGAAATAACGGAGCGTGACGTAGAGGAAAGTGACGTGACATGGTGATGATGTTACGTGACGACGTCATAAAGCAGTGACGTACACTGAAACTGTGACGCGAAAATGCAGTGACGTGATAAATGTCACATGATAAAGCTGTGACGTCTCAGTTCATGAATGTAATGAAGGTGTGACGTAGAACTTGGTGACGTCATGAAACTATGACGTGATACCTAAGTGATATTTTTACACGGAGAGTATGAGAAACGACTAATTAAAAATAATTACGTCATAATGATGACGTCACAAAACGGGGACCGAACTCGGACCTGCAGAGTTGGTAGTCGAGACGACAGCCCACTTCCTTACTTGGTGGTCCTTTTACTTCCCCTTCCCTGTGGTGTCAGGCGATTTTATTCATCTCTGTGACACCACTGGGCTCGCCCACCGTGTTCTAATTAATGACGTCATCACTCAGCTGTTGTTTGTAAACACCGAGTGACGTCATAATTAACTATTTTAAAACATTGAGCGACGTCATCACTCAGCTGTTGTTTGTGACGTCATTACTCAGCTTTTGTTTATAAAAGCTGAGTGACGTCATCAATCTGATGTTTATATACATTGAATGACGTCATCACTCGGCTGAAGTTTGTAAACACTGAGTCTATAAGGTCGTTTTCACTATTAGAAATGTATCTCACTCTCGCCTTTACGACCCTCGCTCGCCTGCCAAGATTGTGAAGAGAATACATTTCATACAAGAATGAAATCCAACAGAGGAGAGAAAGAGAGAGGGTGTGAGAGAGACAGAGAGTCTGTGTGTAAGAGAGAGAGAAACAGAAAGAGAGAGAGAGAGGGAGAGAGAAACAGAAAGAGAGAGGGAGGGAGAGGGAAACAGAGAGAGAAAAAGAGAGAGAGGGAGAGAGAAACAGAAAGAGAGAGAGAGGGAGGGAGAGAAACAGAAAAAGAGAGAAAGAGAGAGAAACAAAGAGAGAGGGAGGGAGAGAAACAGAGAGAGAGAGAGAGAGAGAGAAACAAAGAGAGATAATCCCCCTATTACCATATTGGCCCCCGATCGATTCCGACAAGACCCGAATGAATATCCAAATGGGCGCCAGGCGATTTTATTCATCAACAGTAATTCAATTTATTAAATGAAACGGAGCACTTTATCTCATATGCAGCGTTGCCACATCTCACCCTTGTTTACCTTTGGCTATATTGTTGCCACATGTGATCATTTCCTTTCCCCCGTTTTCCTTTCCCTTCCTTCTCTTACCTTTCCTCTCTT
>NC_134814.1:22176129-22178629 GCF_046742065.1 Oratosquilla oratoria
TAGAGATAACACAGAGAGAAAGAAAGGTGAATTGAGAGCGAGAGAGAGAAGAGAGAGAGAGAGAGAGAGAGAGAGAGAGAGAGAGAGAGAGAGAGAGGATTATATATTCAGCTAAGTCTTCATCTATACTTTATACCAATATAACCAATTAATTTACCAAATTTCTTTATTCTTTTCATCTAACTAACTTTTTCATTTACTTGTTTACTTATTTTCACGTTCTAGATTCCGAAGCCTTCATTCCTGTGACTCCTTTTGCTACGATTATTCTAGATAATCATCGATTATATTCAGACGCTGGGGGAGGGGGAGGGGAGGGGAAGGAAGAGGCGAAGAGGGAGAAAAGTAAGGGGGGAGAGGGAATGGGGATGGAAGAACGGAAAGGGTAGGGGAGAGGGGGAGGGGAAGAGGGAAAGGGAAGGAAAAGAGGGGAGGGGGAGAGGAAGAGGGCGGAAGAAGGAGAAGGGGAAGGGGAAGAAGAAGGGGAAGGGGGAGAGGGAAGGGGGAGAGGGAAGATGGGGAGGGAGAAGGCGAAAGAGGGAAAGGGGAGAGGAAAGGGGGAAATGGTAAAGGGGGAAAGGGAAGAGAGGGAGAGGAAAGGGGAGGGGGGAAGGGTAGAGGAGGAGGGGAGAGGGAGAGGGGAGGGGGAAGGAGAAGGGGGAGTGGGAGAGGGGGAGATTAAATTAATTACCTTAACCTGCTTCCCTTTGGTGACGCACTTTAAACCTTTTATTCTTGTTAAAATGTATTTTATCTCGTATATGTGTCGCCGTGTTAAAGCCAGGAGACGAGGGACGTACTCTGGACGCCTGAGTTAGTAGTCGCTTCGCTTAACAACTACCAGATAATGAATGGTCAGAAATGAGTTATATCATATGTACAAGTATGTACATAATGTACAAATATGTACACTTATGATTTGTATAATATGAAGATTGTACACTTTAAACCATACTGTTCTCTAAGTATAATTCACAACACATGCACATTTTATACACACACACACACACACTCTATGCTCTCTTCCGGGAAGGATAATTGCTGTCGATCACGTGTTTAGCATATGATCCATGACCAAGGTCCTCTCTTACACACACACACTTACATATGCATACACACGGACGTACACAGATCCACACATGCATATAGGCACGTATATTACACACACTGTTCGAGTCCAGAAACCTTCTTCTGTCGTCAGGCGATTTTATTCATCTCGTACTCACCAACCCTGGCCTCAGTGCGAACGGTCTTCCTTGTCGTGTTCAACCAACCTGCAAAGAGAAGAGAAATAGGTCAGTGTTTACGCTAGGAGGCGCTTAGCTTCGGCCCGATACAGCCACCTTTGCCTTTATTGCTTTGACTACCTGGGCAAGTGGCAGTCACTAGTGTGCATAAAATCAGGTCGCCAAAAATAAGCTAAACTCATTAAGAAATTAAAATAGAATAAAATAATGTAAAATAGAATTAAAACAGGTTAGATTTGTGATAAGAAATAAAGAAATAAATTAAATAAATACATATATTAATAAACATGATCAGACGGGGCCACCAACAAGCGATTCTCAACAATGGAGATTGGGGGGGGGGAGTATGGGAGTGATAAGTACACTGATAACTCAGTATAATTATGTAACAGTATTAGGATGGCTAACCACATGTTACATACACGAAAAAATATGTATTATTCTTTATCAAAGTTCATTTTATGTGGAAATCTGCATATTGGAACCACGTTGGCCCTTTTCTTGTTTCACTGTGCTTTTATTTCTTCCGCGAGATTTATATAAAGGAAGACGGGGAGAACTGGCAAGGGACGAGAAGGGGAAGCTTGCAGGAGTTACATGGCAACCTGTGACGCTCTTCAGTGATTTTGTTCTGCCTGAAACGGGCGATTTTATTCAGCTGAAGGAATGTTACTCCCGAGGAAGATAAAAAAAAATAATAATAATCGTTAGCATTATTTTTATTTATTAATTCTATTATTATTATTATCAATTATTATTATAATTATTATCTATCAATTTCATTATTGTTATATTTATTACTTCTATTAAGAATAAAAAATTCAACTTGATAATGCTCTTCTTATACCTTAATTCTTGTTAGGGGGCAGATTAAAAAAAGAAAAGAAAAAAAAGAAAAAGAAAAAAATCTAATTCTTTTCTCATCTCACTTCTCTTATCTCCCTTTCTTATCTCCTCCATCCCCCCCAAAAAGCCTCCTCCACCTACCCCAACCACGTTCTCTGTTGATGTTATCTTTCTCATCTTACTGAACCATCAAAAACCGATTAACCGTTATGGTCCTTATGGTGAGGGACGTCGGAGAGGGTCACTTCCCCCACAGCCCGTCTCCAACGTCTATCAACCTCATCTCCATCCAAGGGTGCAACCCAGAGAGGCTGGCATCCTGTCCCAGGACCGAGATTAACTTTCACAATCTTTTATCTTTTCACAAAACTGAAAACTGGCGACTGATCTTGATACAGATTTCAGCC
>NC_134814.1:22183629-22193629 GCF_046742065.1 Oratosquilla oratoria
ATTATTATTATTATTATTATTATTATTATTGTCACTATATTTTATCATTATTATCATTATCATATCAATATCATTATTATCATCACTATTACTATAATAATAATATTAATAATAACTATTATCATTATTATTGTTATGCTGGCTGTAGCTAGGCGATTTCAATCAGCTGAGGAAATACTCTATACACATCACGATTTGTTACACCAAGAGGGACTACTCTCCGTCTACTTAAGAAGCAACAGAAAAAGAAAAAATAGAAGAAAAGAAGAAAATATAAGAAGAGGAAAAAATATTGGGCCACTGGATGGAGCCATACGTCCCCGCCCACCGGATGGGCGGACAAAGAAATGGGCGTGGTCCTCTGGTTTGATCCCTTCCGAAGCCGCCCACTCTCCACGGAAGGCAGTGTGTGTGCGTGTGTGTGTGTGTGTGCGTGTGTATTTACCTAGTTGAATTATACGTGTGTGTGTGTGTGTGCGTGTGTGTGTGTGTGTGTGTGTGTGTGTGTGTGTGTGTGTGTGGACGTGTGTGCGAGTATGTGTGTGTTTGTATGTTTGTGTGTGTTTATGTGTTTGTTTGTGTATGTGTGTGTGTGTGTGTGTGTGTGTGTGTGTGTGTGTGTGTGTGTGTGTGTGTGTGTGTGTGTGTGTGTGTGTGTGTGTGTGTGGGCGTGTGTGTGGGCGTGTGTGCGAGTATGTGTGTGTGGGCGTGTGTGCGAGTATATGTGTGTGTGGGGGCGTGTGTGGGGGAGCGTGTGTGCGAGTATGTGTGTGTTTGTGTATCTGTGTGTGTTTATGTGTGTGTCTGTGTGTGCGAGTGTGTGTGTTTCTGTGTGTGTGTGTGTGCGCGCGCGCGCGCTTGATCAACATTTATTATGAATCACGTGTCGGGCTCGTGATCGACAGCTATTACCTCCCCGAATGCTCGAAGTTGACTTACAGTCCGGTCAACGAACAACAGTGTGAGCTTTTACACACACTATTCCATTGTTCATGGGGGACAGTAACAGCTTGAAGTATTAGTAAAATCTTTCACGCCGTGAGCGCAGCGTGGGATAACCGAGAAATCAATCAATGGACTTGATTTTTTTTTTCTCCGTTTTCTTTAATCTATCTTCTCGTCCATTTTTTTTTTAGCTCGATTTAATCATCTTTACTGTGACCACTATATATACCACTACCACCAAAACCACCTCTATACCACTGTCACCATACCTACCACCACCATAAATCTACTACCACTACTACCACCATCCGACCACTATCACCACTTTTATACCAACGCCATCACCACACCTACCACCACCATCACCACTTTCATACAAACACCAATTTTATACCACTACCTCTATACCACTATCACCATACCTACCACCACCATAAATCTACTACCACTACTACTACCAGCATCCAACCACTATCACTACTTTTATACTAACACCATCAACACATCTACCACCAAAATAAATATACTACCACCACCATCATTTACATACCAATACCGCCTCTGTACCAACACCTACCACAATTATAAATCTACTACCACCACTTTCATACCAACACCACCTCTATACCACAGTCACCACACCTACCACCACCATCACCACTTTCATACCAACATCACAACACCTACCACAATTATAAATCTACTACCACCACCACCACCCATCCACTAACACCACCACTACGACCTAGCCTAGGTCATCTTTAATTCTGTCTGTCGTCAGGTGATTTTTTTTACCTCCATCTTCCTAAACCCATTTTCTCTCCGTGTTTTTCCTTCCTTGACGAGGCGTGTTGTAGATCCGGCCCACGTTTTCTATTCGACTCTCATTTTATTTTCAAATGTCATTCGCCACAGATACAATCAAAAAGATTATTGTGCATTTTTGTCTATTTTTCTCTCTCTCTCCCTCTTATTTCTCTCTTTTCTCTTTCTCCGTCTTTTTTCCTATATGTAGGTTCTCATCTTTTTTATCTTTTTTACATATATTTTCTCCGTGTTCTCTGATATCTAGTTTTACACAGATATGTATACAAACACATACACGCACACACATATATACATATACACATACTCATAATTCTATATTATATACACATACTCATAATATTATTTTATTTGTTTATTTTCTCCGTGTTCTCTACTCCTTTTTCCTCCGTGTCTTCTCTCTCCATGATTCGAAGTCTCATCCAGAATGTTTTCTCCATTTTCTTTTCTCCTTCCCATTCTCACTCCATATGTCCCACGCAAGAGACACTGAAATGGACCAACGCACAATTCCCCCATTTTCTTTACAATTTCCCATTTTCTTTTGTCTCCATGTTTACATCCTCCATGGTCAGCCTAACCTTTTTTTTCTTTCGTTATTTTGTTCTATTTTTGCTTTCTAGGGCTTCTTTCTAGATATCTCGTGTTATATAATATTGAAGATGATCTACACACACACACACACACACACACACACACACACACACACACACAATGTATATATATACACAAACAAAATGCAATATCTATACACACGTGTATACATTTGTACACACGCACAAAATGTATATATTTACACACAAATACACACAATGCATAAAATGGATATATTACACACACAAACACGCACAATGAATATATTTATATATACACAAACACACATAAAATGTATACATTTATAATATAGCACACAAACACACGCACACAATGCATCAAATGTATACTTTTATACACACACACACACACACACACACACACACAATGAATAACATTTATATATTTATACACAAAAGCACACAGACAATCCATAAAAATATATATCTATACACAAACACACACGCAAAAATGTATACATTAATATACACACAAACAAACGTACAAAACATATATACATATTTATACACACAAACACACAATGCACTCGTATATTTACACATACACACATATTCACAATGTACATATCATACAGACATACAAAATGTATACATTCATAATCACACATATATACCTACATTGCGGCGTTTATTTTGCAATTATATGCTCCATTTCTAAAAATGAATCGAAAAAAAAGATTAAATTCAGTATTATAAAAACATACCCAATATAAAGTAAAATATATATTTTTCATACACTTGCTGAAGGCTTCAGGAAGCCAGTCTCTCTCTCTCTCTCAAATTACAAAGGATTACAAAGGCGGAGCATGCCGGCAGGGGACCTTTTAGTCCATATCTACGGTAGGTCGGATGCGAAAAAAAGCATAATGATAATAAATGAATAAATAAAAACTATAATAATGTAAATAACAAATAAAATACATAAATAAATGCATAGGTATAGTTGAATAATAAACAAACAGGTAAATAGTGAATAATAATAAATTGACATATAATTAATAATAAATGAGAATCAAACAGACAAATGATAACAAAACAAAAACAAATAATATAAAATAAATTATAATCATTACAGCATCTTGCTTAGGTGTTTATCTAAATGATTCTCTCTCTCTCTCTCTCTCTCTCTCTCTCTCTCTCTCTCTCTCTCTCTCTCTCTCCGTATTTTCTTCTCTTTACGTGCAGTCTGTTCTCGTTCCTGATGCAGGCCTAAGCCTCTGCTACAGGAATGATTAATTCCTTAACCTCGGGGTGTTCCGCTCAAGCTTAGCTTGCTTCCCTTTGTTGAGGAGTGTGTGTGTGTATATATATATATATATATATATATATATATATATATATATATATATATATATACATATATATATATATATATATATATTTATATATGCGCGCGCGCGTGTGTGTATGTGATTCATCACATACACACACACATATATGAGGGCATATATGAGCTTAGACCTCATATATGCCCTCAAGAGTTGGAGTGACGGCTCGCAGATTACTGATGCTGAAAGTATTTCAGTCCTGGGCGGGAGTCGAACTCGGATCGCTGCAGTAACGGCTGCGAACGCTACCACTGTGTCGTTGAGCAGTGTGTGTGTGTGTGTGTGTGTGTGTGTGTGTGTGTGTGTGTGTGTGTGTGTGTGTGTGTGTGTGTGTGTGTGTGTGTGTGTGTGTGTGTGCGTTTGTTTATGTAACCCATAAGTCTGAAACGCAAACTTAACATTCAATGCATAATCCCAGCTATGATCTACGGATATGAGACTTGGAAACTGACGAAGGCGATGGAGCCAAAGCTAAAGCGAATGGAGAGATCAATGGTGGGAATAACGTTGAGGGTCCGAAAGAGAGCAAGTTGGGCGAGAGAGTAAACTGTAGTAAGAGACATTTTGAAGACAACAAGAGAAAGTATATTTTGGCTGGAAAATTAGTCGATGGAGCAAGTGTGTTACTGACTGCAAGCCTAGAGATGGGAAGCGTGGAAGCTTAAAACCAGGCAGGTGAATAAACGTGTGTATGTATGTATATATATATATATATATATATATATACATATATATATACATACATATATATATGCAGAAGAAATCACTTGAACGCGTGATACTAGTATGCAGACAAAGGTCTCATCTCTTTCATTTTCCCAGTGGTTTGTCTGCATATATATATATATATATATATATATATATATATATATATATATATATATATATATTTGTCAGTATCTACAGATAGTTCATCTCCAACCCTGCCGTTTATAATCATCCTTAAGAGAGAGAGAGAGAGAGAGAGAGAGAGAGAGAGAGAGAGAGAGAGAGAGAGAGAGAGAGAGAGAGAGAGAGAGAGAGAGAGAGAGAGAGAGAGAGAGAGAGAGGGGGGAGAGAGAGAGAGAGGGGGGTAGGGAAAGAGAGAGAGGGGGGAGAGAGAGAGAGAGAGGGAGAGAGAGAGAGGATATATGGCTCCCATTACCTTGTTATACACCGAAGTCCTTGAAGATGCCTTCACCCTGTCAGGCTAGGGTCCGCAGGTTTGAAGATATTAATGAATCTGAGTATATTTGCTTGCTTCTCTCTCTCTCTCTTTTACCTCTCCTATCTATTATTCCTCTTCGTGGTCTCCCCTACTCTCTCTCTCTCTCTCTTTTCTTTTTAGTTTGATTTCTTTTCAATTCCCTCTGTGTTCTATCCCTTTTTTCATTTTCCTTATATCTTTCCATGTTCCATTCTTCTTTTATCTGTCTTCTACTTTTCCCATTGTTTTATTCTCCAATTTTTTTTAACACTTCTCTTCATGTTCTGCTCTTTTTCGGATTTCTTTTTCCACTCTCTGTTCTCCTGTATCTTTAATTTTATCCATGTCACTTTCCAGTTTCCATGCAACCTCCATCCACATTCAACCCTTTCTTACATTTTTCCAATTCTCTCCTTTTTTTTTTTTTTTTTAATTCCTCCTGGCGATCTTCTTTATACTCTTCCGTGTTTTGTTCTTTACTATATCTATCTATATGCCAAGGGCTTTTTTCCCCCCTTTCAAGAGAGGTAGCCGAATCAAAATCCACGCACCCAATTCTACCCACCACCCTTTCCTCCCTCTCATCTTTGCTTCTCGTGGATAAAGGGTCATCCCTGTCACCCGCCCACTGTCCCCACTGGGTCAGAAGCAATGCAGCAAGACACAACATATTGCTATATGACCTTTCATCCAGGAGGAGCTAAGATGAGAGTCGAGGGGAAGGGTGGTGGATGGGAGTGGAATGGATGGGTGTGGAATGGGTGGGAGTGGAATTGATGGGAGTGGAATAGGTGGGAGTGGAATGGGTGGGAGTGGATTGGGTAGGAGTGGAATGAGTAGGAGTGTAATAGGTGATAGTGGAATGGATGGGAGTGGGAGTGGAATAGGTAGGAGTGGAATGGGCATGAGTGGAATGGGGAAGAGTGGAATGGGTGGGAGTGGAATGGGTGGGAGTGGAATGGGTGGAAGTGGAATAGATGGGAGTGGAATGGGTGGAAGTGACTCTTGACTTGGCTACCTCCCATATAAGGGAACAAAAAAGATTCTTCACAAAATTCAAAAACTCTTTCCCTGTTTCCGATTTCGATGCAGAATCCCATCTCATACTTCTTCCTTACCCTTCGAACTTTCTTTAATGTGTTCTTCCTGTCACCTGCTTCTCGCCACGGTGACGGAACGCAGAGAACAATGTTAAACTTTAAGTTCTTTATTCTGTCGTCCATCCCTCTCGTTACCCAATGGTACTTTATTTTATTACACCTGCCGTCAGGCGATATTATTCAATTATCTACCATACCTCAAGGCCTCAATTTGGTTGAGGCTGACCCAACATACAAGGAAGAGAGAGATAGAGAGAACACAAGAGTGATTAATTATTTATAAACTTTGACCAAAACATCCTAAGCAGAGGAAAGACATGTTATAAAATATTCAAATAATCATATCATAATATAATATGAAAATCTCAAAATATATTTCCCTAAAGACTTTTCTTTTGAACGTAACAGCTCCCCCCTAACGCCCCCTAGAGCTTTCATACCTGGTGATCCCTTACATTTCACGCCTGATATCGCTAGGGTGATAAATTTCGTTTCTACGACAAAACCCTTTCCCCCTAAACCCCCCCTCAAGTCCCCAGACCGCCCCCCCTAACCGTCTTTGTAACGTTAGGGGGTGTCAAAAAAAAAAAAAAAAAAAAAAAAAAAAAAAAAAAAAGAGAGAGGGGATGGGGAGAGAGGGGTAGGGGAGAAGGGGGATGGGGGAGAGGGGGAAGGGGGGATTGGGGGATTGGGGGAGAGTGAATAATATACTAAACCAGATGATATACAGCTCCGAGGCTCACCCGACCGTCCACGGCCGTGGAGACAAATAGACGTGCGGGTTTAAGAAACGGAAAAATGTAAATGGTTTGGTAGTTTGCTTGCAAAGGGCCGCTCTCTCTCTCTCTCTCTCTCTCGATGGAAGAGAGAGAGAGAGAGAGAGAGAGAGAGAGAGAGAGAGAGAGAGAGAGAGAGAGAGAGAGAGAGAGAATGAGAGTATGTGTGAGAGACAGAGATGAGAGTGTGTGTGAAAGAGTGTGTGTGAGAGATATGAGAGTGTGTGTGAAAGAGAGAAGAGAGAGGGAGACAGAGAGATAAAAATAGCGAGAGTGAGTGACAGTGTGTGTGATTCATCACCATGGTCTTGGATCACGTGTTGGACTCATGATCGACAGCTATTTCCCTCCCGGAAGAGAGCTCAGAGCTAATATATGTCCGATCTATGGGTAATGCTGTGACCTTACACGCACACACACACCCAACTCCCCGCCCACGAGAGTTGGAGTAACGACTCGCAGCGCAGCGATACTGAAATTTTTTCATCCCTGGGCGGGATTCGAACCCAGAACTCTACCAACTGCGCCACGAGTTGTGTGTGTGTGTGTGTGTGTGTGTGTGTGTGTGTGTGTGTGTGTGTGTGCGCGCGCGCGTGTGTGTATGCGCGGTCGCGTGCCCACATACCTTCATCTCACCAATCCCCCCTCCATCAGTATGTAAATACGCGTACGGCCGCTAAGCGCCTCCTGGCGTGGTATCCTTTCATTACAATTACAAAGGAACACGCAACCGGCGCGATCCTGCTTCCTATGTGGGTGTTGGAACCCAAAAAATATCTTTACTCAGTCGTTACATCTACTGTGGTCTGTATTCGGGTGATTTGCTTGATTAAAGAAAAGAAAAAATAAATGTATACACTATATATACATATATATATATATATATATACATATATATATATACACATATATATATATACATATATATATGTATATGTATATGTATATGTATACATATATGCATACATATATATATGCATATATACATATATATATATATATATATATATATATATATATACACATTTAGTATCCAAGCTTATCCATTTGTCTAAATCAAAATAAATTCATTACATTATTACTATATCAAAACATTGTTTATGTATACATATAATGGTTTTTCTATCAACTGCATATAAACTAGTTGATTTCTTTTTGCTTTCTACTTTTTTAAATATTATTTCTAAATGTGGAGGAATTGGCCGGAGAGAAATTCAAATAATAGATATTAGTGATTTTCATGGTACTCATATATATATATATATATATATATATATATATATATATATATATATATATATCTATATATATACATATATATATATATATATATATATATATAAGATTGAAGGTGGAAGAAGCAGACGAGGAGTAATGGGAGAATTTCCACGCTTTAACGTTTCGACCCGCAGGGTCTTGATCACAAAGCTAACAACTCAAACGTAACAGGATATTTTATACATGGACGGGTCATCTCATGGGACGCTATATATATAACATGTATGTACATACAGTGTTATGTATGTGTGTGTGTTTTATGTGCACTGTATACTGAACATGTA
This sequence comes from Oratosquilla oratoria, assembly GCF_046742065.1. Taxonomy (NCBI): domain Eukaryota; kingdom Metazoa; phylum Arthropoda; class Malacostraca; order Stomatopoda; family Squillidae; genus Oratosquilla; species Oratosquilla oratoria. The sequence goes on from NC_134814.1 coordinate 22,191,966, forward strand.
TGAACACTGTACACTGATCATGTACAGAAGAAAAGCTATTTCGTCACTACTGGCGAAAAGATGACATCATCACAGCGTCATCGTCGTCACACTTGTGAGTCTTGTTACATTGTTTTTATGGTTGTTACCGGAAACAAGATGTTCTGATTGCAACCCCCCCTCTTTTTTTTTTTTTTTTTTTTTTTTTTTTTTTTTTTTTTTTTTTTTTTTTTTTTTTTTTTTTTTTTTTTTTTTTTTTTTTTAGAATTCAAAATTTTTCCTTCTCCCAGGAGACCAGAGCGGAAGGGGAGTCCTGGAATTTCTTGAAGATGTTCTTCAAATTCATTCTGTCTTACATTTATTATGTACGTGCTATTTCATCTGCACACACGCACACACACACACACTCCTACATACACACACACAGACACATACACCTACCTACACACACACACACACACATACACCTACACACACACACACACAGACACACAACTCGTGGCGCAGTGGTAGAGTTCCCGGATGCCACTACGGCTGTCCGGGTTCAAATCCCGCCCAGGACTGAAATAATTTCAGTATCGCTGCGCTGCGAGTCGTTACTCCAACTCTCGTGGGCGGGGAGTTGTGTGTGTGTGTGTGTGCGTGTAAAGATCACAGCATTACCCATAGATCGGTCATATATGAGCTCTGAGCTCTCTTCCGAGAGGGAAATAGCTGTCAATCATAAGTCCAACACGTGATCCGAGACCATGGTGAATCACACAATGGGGGGGGGGCTTAAGAGGTTATGGTAACAAATTAAAAAAGATCACATGTCTTAAGGATATAAAGAAAAACATTTTCCATATAGATACATAAATAGTTGGAATAGCCCAAAGTGGATAATATATGAATTAAAATCTAAATATGTTAATTGGAAATCAAGGATATAGATTAAATTGAAACTGTGCATGAATTTGATTGAGGCTTGGTAGAATAAAAACTAGAGAACATAAGACGGGATCCCACGAGCTTTGGTCCTTTCCTGTATATTACAATTAGGTACATACATACATACACACACACACACACACACACACACACACACACAGGACCCAATAATATACAGTATTATAAGTAAATAATAATTAATAATTAATAATAATAATAATAATAATAATAATAATAATAATAATAATATAGTTTAACGTCGCAAACTCCTCCCTATCAGAAGGCTAGGACGGTGCCCCTTACAGGGGGCTTTACATCGTGGAACTGAATGAAACATGCCCTTGGTCCAACTTGTCGGTGGTTAGGTTCGAACTGCCGTCACCTCAACCTCTGCCGCAAGTATCGACGCTCTAACCCGCTCGGCCAGCGAGGATCCTAAGAATAATAATAATAATAATGTGGAAGATCAGTCTCCGGTTGTCATTTCTTTTTCCCTCCCCTTTCTCCTCTCCTCCCCATTCACCTCCATTCCCTCCTCACCTCCTCCCTTTCATCTCCCCTCCACTCCCTTCTCAACTCATTTCCCCTCCCCTCCCTTTCCACTCCCTCCTCCCCTCAAAATCCCTTTCCCCACTCTCCTCCCTCCTTCACTTCCCCCTCCCTCCTCTCCTCCCCTTCATCTTCACTCCACTCCCTCCTCACCTCCCTTCCCCCCTCCCTCCTCTCCTCCCCTTCATCTCCCCTCCACTCCCTCC
>NC_134814.1:22196129-22198629 GCF_046742065.1 Oratosquilla oratoria
TAGAAAAAGTGAGTGAAGAAAAGAGGGAAAGAGAAAGTTAGACAAAATGGTGGAGAGAGGGAGGGAGAGAGTGAGAGAGAAAGAATGAACGAGAGAGGGGAGAGAGAGGGGAGAGAGAGCGAACGAGAGATAGAGACAGAGACAGTGAGAGAGGGAACGAGAGAGAGAGAGAGGGAACGAGAGAGAGAGAGAGAGAGAGAGAGAGAGAGAGAGAGAGAGAGAGAGAGAGAGAGAGAGAGAGAGAGAGAGAGAGAAGAGAGAGACGAGTGCGATATGTAGTTTTTTGAAAGAGTAGCCAACCTCGACCCGACCAAGTCAGCAGTCCATGACATTATCCACGAGCCCAAAGATCTGCATCTCAAAGCTAAGACCAACAACAAGACCATCGGGTGGCACTTTCCCTTTCCTTAAGGCAATGTTCACACTAGCGGTTTGAAACCGCGCGGACACCGCAGCGCTACAGCACAGTCAAGGGAAAACTCCGCGGTTCCGTGTGTACGCCTCCATTGAGTTGCAATGTAATTGAACCGTCGAGGTTAAAACCGCGGCGGTTGAAACCGCTTGTGTGAACACAGCACCCAGGACAAGCACGAAAGTTTGCGTGTATCTTTTTAATGCGTGACGAACCCAAATTAAAATAATTAAAATTTATTAAGTTAATTAAGATAATAAAAAATAGTTAAGTTCAAATCAAGTTAACTAAATTAATTAACAATATGCAATTTCTAATCAAGTTAATCAAATTAGATTGAATTAAATTATTTAATAAAATTAATAAATTAAAATCCCTTACTCTTGGCTGCCGTCAGACGATTTTGTTCATAATTTTTATTTGGATTTCATTTACCTGTTTACTATTATCTATACATTCTGTAGTTTCTGTTTTTATGTATTTTCTGCCATGTTATGGATTTGTGTGCGTGTGTTCATGTAAATATATATATACATATATATATATATATATATATATATATATATATATATATATACATTGTGTATATGTACATTTTTTCAACCACAATACTTTAATTCTTAGCCACCAACATCGAGAGAGACTCGAGGAGGCCAACATGCAGAAATTGAAACCTGATACGGCCAAGGACTCGAACCGGGGCTAGCATTTGACAAGTGATAGTGACAAAAATGTATATTCACTGGGACCCATTCAGTGTAGTACATATGTATGTATATATATATGTATATATATATATATATATATATATATATATATATATATATATATATATATATATATATATATATATACAGGCCAGTGCTCTGGTAATAAATAGGATCAGATCCTTCTAGACAAAACTGCAGCTTTAAGTTCGAGATTACCGTCGGCGTGCTGAGCTGTTAGGTGAAGAAAAAAAAAATGAAAATACGAAAGAAAAAAGAAATGATGAAGTAAATATTATTCTTAAAATTACGAAACACCAGAGAAACTCCACCTTAACCAAAACTCTTGCATGCAGAGAGAGAGAGAGAGAGAGAGAGAGAGAGAGAGAGAGAGAGAGAGAGAGAGAGAGAGAGAGAGAGAGAGTGGTCTGTTTACTGCACCGTTTTAAAGACCAGGGACCTATTTATACATTTTATTAAGACTGCCGTCAGGTGATTCTATTTACCAATGAAGGAGTTCCATTTTCGACGGAATAGATACATAAATAATCACAAAATCAGTAAATAATAAGAAATTATAAACAAATCCATACTTACAAACAAGTAAACAAGTGAAACAATGAATGTATACACACGAATAAAAACAATGCATAAATAAATGAAATAAATAAATTACCAAATAAGTACACAAATATATGTAAATGTACATTGTAAATGAAAAATGCATATACGGAAAATAAAACCAATATGAATAAATACAGAAATAAATTAAATGAATTATTAAACAAGGATATAGGTCTGAGAAAATGTAAAAAGTACATATACACACATACATACAAACATACATACATATATATATATACATACGTATACACAAAATCTGTTTAAATTGAGAATAAACGAGAGCTAAATATCTGTAAAACAAAAAGGGAAATATATATACTGTATATATATATATATATATATATATATATATATATACATATACTGTATATATATATATAAAACAAGCCTGCGGTATCTTCTTTTCATTATATTAGATCATTTCTTATTTATTCGTCTTCAAAGGTACAGACATTGAAAGAAATAGCATTCGGCTCACCTGAGTCTGAGCGATGATTTCAGAAACGAACGTAATGGCTCTTTTCGATTTAATGCATTTTCAAAAAGTATTGTCTGTTTCTCATAATACATCGATTTGTGTAGAACAATGGCCACCACAAGTAAAGAAACGCTGGAATAATACGTCGTCATTTACACACAAACATACCCATCACATACACTTTAATTACACTAATCACATACACGTACATACATACATACACGAACACACATACAGATAATTACATTATAGTACATTTACCCATAGTACATCAAATTT
>NC_134814.1:22203629-22228629 GCF_046742065.1 Oratosquilla oratoria
CGATATAAAAAAGCCGAGAGATAAATTGGGAGCGAAATTCAATCCTGGGTCATTCCTTAGAGCGTAGTGTTGGAACGGCCGTTCATAAACCTCGGACTCTTCATCACTTCCAAGCGAGAAATGACTCCGACCCGGTCAGAATGGCTCTAACCTTTTTGCTTAGGCGCTCTCGCTCTCTCTCTCTCTCTTTTCCTCTCTCCCTCTGCATCTCTCTCTCTTTACCTCTCTATATCTCTCTCCCTCTCTATATCTATCTTTCTTCCTCTCTCTTCTGTCACTCTCTCTCTCTCTTTCCCTCTCTATATCTAATTACCTTTTTCTCCCTCTCTTTATCTATATATCTAATTATCTTTATCTCTATCTATATATATCTAATCATCTCTATTTCTCTATATATACCCAATTACCTTTACCTCTCTATCTCTCTATTTATATCTAATTATCTTTCTCTAACTCTTTGTTTAAGGTGACGGCACACTAAGCTAGCATGCTACTTCCTTTCTGCGGCTTCAATTGAGTAGAAAAGATTTCGGTTATAATATTCTAGAGAAAGACCATCTCGACAATGTGTCTAACATTCGTATTCTAGGTTTAACTTCTCTTAGTTCGTCAATCAGCTTCTCAATCTATGACGCAAGAGTAATTTGACATTTGTAAACTTGAAAATATATAAATAAATAAATATATAAATAAATAAATAAATAAAATCGTAACCAAAGTTGTTCCGACTCGAACGAAATAGCAAAAGCAAGTAGCATGCTAGCGAGAAATGCCTAGTGTGACGCCACCTTAAGGCGTCTTGTTGCTCACATTCTGGTGTTGCGTGTTGCAAATTGCATGTTGCATGTTACGTGTTGTAAGTTGCATGTTGCATGTTACGTGTTGTATGTTGCACGCTATCCCGTCAGGTGATTTTATTCAGCTTAGGTCATGACGTCACAACGTCATCGTTACAGTGAAGTGTCAGGATGACGTCATGTCACTACAGTGAAGAGTTAGAGATTCTATTCTGGCTAAACCTGGATCATTTTTTCTTAAGCTTGAGATAGGCGGGAGGGGGGGTCATCCGAAGGGGTTTAAACGAGCTATTTTAACTTCTTTGAAAAACCCGAGTTATTCTAATGTCATTATTATGGTTAACGTTCCACAATGTAAATATATATATATATATATATATATATATATATATATATACACATATATACATACACACACACACACACATATATACATATATATATATATATATATATAAATATATATATTCATCATTTGATTTTTTACACAATACTATCAATTAATGGTCTTCAATGCACGCACTGCTAAGCTTCATAGATGAAAGAGAGAGAGAGAGAGAGAGAGAGAGAGAGAGAGAGAGAGAGAGAGAGAGAGAGAGAGAGAGAGAGAGAGGGTAGGGGATACGGAAGAGGAAAAGGAAAAAAAGAGGAAAGAAAAGAGGACGGAGAGAGAAAATGGGAAAGAATCAAGAGAGAGAAAAAAGAGAGAATAGATGAAAGAGAAAGAGAGAGAGAGAGAGAGAGAGAGAGAGAGAGAGAGAGAGAGAGAGGAATTCAATGAGGCATAACCCACAATAGCTCAGCCCGCTTTGCCGCCTTTCCTTCCCCCAATTCCAATTCAAAACAACATAAGCTCCAATTCTTTATGACGTAGGCTTCAACTCCATTTGCCCTGAATTGGTGAGACAGCCACAATTTACGATTAATTAATTTCTAATTCCAAGTGACGTACCCTCTAATTCCTACTCCAAATGACGTGCCCTCCAATTCCAACTCCAAGTGACGTACCCTCCAATTCCACCTCCAAATAATGTGCCCTTCAATTCCAAGTGACGTACCCTCCAAATCCTGCTCCAAAAGACGTGCCCTCCAATTCCAACTCCAAGTGACATACCCTCCAATTCCAACTCCAAATGATGTACCCTCTAACTCCAACTGACGTACCCTCCAAATCCAACTCCAAATGACGTGCCCTCCAATTCCTACTCCAAGTAACGTACCCTCCAACTCCAAATTACGTACCCTTCACTTCCAACTCCAAGCGACGTGCCCTCCAATTTCAACTCCAACTGACGTGCCCTCCAATTCCAACTCCAAGTGACGTGCCCTCCAATTCCAACTCCAAGTGACGTACCCTCCAACTCACACTCCAAATGACGTACCCTCCAATTCCAAGTGGCGTACCCTCCAATTCCGACTCCATATGACGTAACCTTCAATTCCAACACGAAGTGACGTACCATACAACTCCAAGAGCTGTACCCTACAATTCCAACTCCAAGTGACGTACCCTCCAATTCCAACTCAAATGACATGCCCTCCAACTCCAAGTGACGTACCCTTCGATTCCAACTCCAAAAGCCTTACACTCCAATTCCAAACGACGTACCATCCAATTCCAACTCCATACGACATAACCTCCAATTCCAAACCAACGTGACGCAGCCTCCGATTCCAACTCCAAGAGTCGCACCCTCCAATTCCAACTCCAAGTGACGTACCCTCCAATTCCAACTCAAATGACATATCCTCCAATTCCAAGTGACGTACCCTTCAATTCCAACTCCAAGAGTCGTACCCTCCAATTCCAACTCCAAGTGACGTACCCTCCAATTCCAACTCAAATGACATATCCTCCAACTCCAAGTGACGTACCCTTCAATTCCAACTCCAAGTGACATACCCTTCGATTCCAACTCCAAAAGTCTTACCCTCCAACTCCAAACGACGTACCATCCAATTCCAACTCCATACGACGTACCCTCCAATTCCAAACCAACGTGACGCAGCCTCCAAATCAACGTGACGTCACACACACACACACACACCCAACCTCTATTCGACCCGAGTTGACCTGGCGCCCGACGCCAATGCGACGCCGAGGAGGGGAGGAGGGGGGAGGGGGAGGGGGAGGCCGCGGCGGCTGCAGACAACACATAACTCACGACGAAGGAGAACCTGCGACTCCTATGGGAGCAACAACACAGCGACGGCGACGACGATGATGACGTAGGCGACGATAACGAAGACGATGACGACGACGAAGAAAATGATGATGAAGACGAAGAGGACGAAGACGACGATGATGACGTAGACGACGATGATGACATAGACGAAGACGATGATGACAAAGACGACGAAAACGACGATAATGAAAACGATGATGACGAAGATGACGAAGACGAAGACGACAACGACGACGAAGAAGAAGACGACGAAGTTAAACATCGGGTTTATCAACGTCTAAACCCAACGACACGAACGGCTGCTCCTCAGCCGAATAAAATCGCCCGACGCCAGAAGTCCTTCACATATTTCATTCTGGCGAAAAATCGACGATTCTATTCACTCGAGGGGGAGCGGGGGAGAAGAGGAGAGATGGAGCGGGGGGAGAGAGGGACCGGGGGGAGAGAGGGGAGCAGGGGGATGGGGGAGAGGAGGGAGCGGGGGGATAGTCTTAGGACATATTGGACTCTCCATTGTAAGCTTTCCCCCTTCACCCCTAACCTCGCCCCCATCTAGGCGTCTCATGGTGTATACGATGTATGTGTGTGTGTGTGTGTGTGTGTGTGTGTGTGTGTGTGTGTGTGTGTGTGTATACACACATACATATATCAGCCATTTCGAGTCCACTGCTGAACAGAGACCTCCCTCATGCCATCTCATGAGTCAAAGGACTGTGCCCAACGTCTGCCACGTCACTCCTGCAAACTTGTCTCTTCACTCTGGTCTCTCTCTTCCCGTTATGCGGCGTCCAGTCAGTAACACACTTGCTCTATCGCTCATCAATATATATATATATATATATATATATATATATATATATATATATATATATATATATATATATATATGTTCCCCCTCCCTCCCCCACTTCCCATACACTCACCACGAAAACCCGAGACCGATTCCCAATGAGCACACGTGACGTCATTTGCCCGGGATGTCTGAACACATTAAACACAGATGACGGTTTGGGCCATTGCTGAAGGAACCTTTTGTTCGGTACGATTATCGCTCAACGATGATCGTTCATGTATCAACGATGATTGTCACACGACTGTCTCGAGTACAATTTCTTTGTTTTTAGCAACTCTAGCGCCAGTCGCTCGCTCGAAGCAAAACAGCCTCATTGTTCAAAAACAGAGCACTAGTGCCCTAAACAATCGCTGGACGATCATCGTTGAACTATAATAGTTGAACGATAATCGTTGAACGATAATCGTTGGACGATAATCGTTGAACGATCATCGCACCAACCAAAACGTACCTTAAGCGTCTCCTGGCGTAAGCTCTCCCCCTCCCCCTCCAAGAGGTCCCCCCTCAACGTGAGAGATAGCCACTGTAACTTCGAAAAGTTGACCACAAATTAAACGAACATTTCAAAAAAATTCTCTTCCTTTTCCATCTTGTGTCAGACTTGATATAATCTATTCTGTCTAACACAAGACGATTTCAATCCCGTGTGGAACACCACAGTCTTGGACCATGTGATGGGCTTGTGATCGAAAGCTGTTATCCACCCGAATGAGAGCCCCCATGGATCATAATACCCAATTGATAATACTTGTGATATTAATTAATCTACAATTAATACTATTTCAATTAATCAATAATGATAATATAGTAACGGTAATAATAATAATAATAATGATAGCAATACTACTACTACTACTACTAATGATAATCATAGTAGTATTAATAATAATAATAATATTAGTAAGACATTTATCACACATCTCCCATGCAGTGGGAAGTGAAAAACCCCTGGTAGGGCAAAACCCTGTCAGTTGTGGTAAGTAACTTTTTCCCCTTATATATACATTTTTTTAGGCCGATGTTGGGTCGCTTCCCCGCCTGACCAGGGCTGCCAGGAACCAACGAGACATAGCCCACAGCGGGTTCCGGGAATCGAACTCACGACCACCTGCTCGCGAGTTCGACACAGTATCCACTGGTCTACCGCACGGCCCTTAAGAACAATAAAATAACATGAAGAACAAAATGAAGAACAAGAACAAATAGGAGCACTCTTCAACGGCCTTGTGGCAACTTAATAGACTTTGTTCAATCTAATTCAAATATATTCCATTCCCTTGCATACTAGGTGATACTGTTCTTATTCACCGCCAGACGATTTTATTCAACGTGTAACCTCCCACATGGATAGAAGCGCTGGTTATTTCCAACAATTTTTACGAAAATCTACTCAAGCTGCCGTCAGGTGATTTTATTCAGTTGAATGAACTCTCCTTTCCTAAGAGAGTTATCACACTGGGCTATTTTTTCCTCCAACCTCCGATTAATTGGCGGTACCGCCCACCTCCAGCACTTTTTCCCGCCGTTAAATCACTATGACAAACTATTTTTGTTTTCTCAATATAGAATGTCTTTCGATATCAGCTTCCTTCCCAAAAGGTGCGTGCCAAAAATCTGCTCGGAGGAAAAATAGCATAATGTGATAAGACCCTTAACTCCTTCGCTTAAGGACTTTTTATACAATCTGTCGTCAGGTGATTTTAATTCAGACCGGATTCCCCACAACTCAAAGCATGAGTTAGAGCGTCACTACTTGCGGCGGAGGTCGAAGTGGCGGCGGTTCGAATCCTGCCGCCGCCAGCAAGTTGGACCAAGGGCATGGTTCATTTAAATTCCACGCTACAAAGTCCTCGGTATGGGGCACCGTCCTAGCCTTCTGATAGGTACAAGACGAACTTCATCCCCGACTGTACAGAGGTCCGGAACACATTAATCCAACTCCCGGATGCATCCTACTTGGTCCGAAGTAGATAAGGTCACCTACCGGAGGCATTCGTTATTAATACCCTTACCCCGGTCTCCGAACTCGCGAGTGGATACGTAAACAGGTTTCTCGTTTTCTATTATGAACAACATTTCTGTGACTTCCTCCAGACAGCCGAAATCGAAAATTCGTCGACATTTTTTTTTTTTTTTTGCGATAAATAAACGAGGTCTCGATGCATTGGTTTTTTGTCCCTCCATTGTTATATAAGTAAGAATGCATACGTAAAATATGTATACATAAACGTACATATATTCTCGGCCTGTTTGAATTACATCGCTGTTACTAGGAATTTGTTTTATAATAATAATAATAATAATAATAATAATAATAATAATGATAATGATAGATTAATAAATTTATATATATATTTATATATATACATATATATATATATACATATATATATATATATACTGTATATACGAACGTAAAGATCTGGAGTCTGGGATCAGGACAGGGAGTAAACACTATACTTAAATCGAAGGGTTTATTGTGCCCGACATTTCGATTCCTGTCCAGGAATCACCTTCAGGGGTGCGATGGTTACAAACAGTGAACTCGTTTTTCTATGGTCCCCGGATGCAACTGGGATAGGATGCTGCAGACATTCGCGCTCCGTTGACCATGACAAATATGTACAATTTAATAAGTAAAAACACAAAGAAATAGGAAGCTCGTTGGCTGAACGCGTTAGGGCGTCGTTACTTGCTGCGAAGGTCGTGGGGATGGCGGTTCGAATCCTGCCACCGGCGAAGTTGAACCAAGGGCATGGTTAATCAAATTCCACGCTACAAAGTCCTCTGTGAGGGGCAACGTCTTAGCCTTCCTATAGGGGAGAGTTTGTGACGTTAAACCATATCATCACAAAGAAATACAATAAAAGTGAAACAAAAACAATAAAATACAATAAAATTGAGAAGTGTAATAAAATAAAATAAAATAAAATAAAATAAAAACGGAGGGGGAGACCAAGCAACTACACCAAAGTGGCGGACCAAATGTCCCATATGAAGGGACAAACGATCACACGTGCAAATAGGCAACTACCTTGTAAAGACAAAAAGAATATATTTACATAGAAGAGCAATGTTAACAGGACATAGGTATTGTATTTTAATTAAGTAAAGTTGTAATTGAAATGACCAAGGAAAGTGTCAAGTGACGGGAAATGAACTGGACATGTGAACGCCCTGTGATCAATTGTCATAAAAAGTCTCAATTGAACAGAAAGCGATATGGTAACTGGAAACCGGACAAAAACAAATAAACAAAAAGAATATAAAACACACTGATGAAATGAATTAAAGAACACAGTAACAATCAACATGGAAAAGTTTCGTTAAAAACCTAATCTAATCTAACCTCATGGCAATGAATTGTATATTTTAGTGGAAGGGATGGGTCCACTTTCCAAGGTCATATCCCAGTTGCATCCGGAACCACATAAAAACGAGTTAGTTCACTTTATGTAACCATCACATCCCCTGAAGTAGATTCCTGGACGGGAATCGAAACGTCAGACACAAAAAACCCTTTGTGTCGAGTCTGATGTTTACTCTCTTTCCCGATATATACACATACACACACACACTCACACACACACGCACACTGCAACCCCCTTTCTACATTTGTGTTCAACCTCAGTATGGACCAATAAGTCTCCCAGTAATTACCCCCAATTACATTCCTGCTACGACCAAACCAACGTGGCATCATAACTCTATGCCGCCCCCAAGGGAGGTCGGTGCCAATGTAGGTCATTCTGCCACTTAGCGTGACCTTACACGACCTTCACATTATCTACATCCATTGACATCAATACTCTTTACATTGAGAACCCTGCTTTGAAGCCTAGATTCCTCTAGGTAATATTTCTTTTTCTAGATTTCGTAGCATCAGCTTAGAATGGTCATTATTGATTTAGTTTAATATTGTCGAGGTATCTATGTTCAGTGAGCGTTGCGCTCCGTGACATGATAAACACGAGGCCTTTGTCAATGGTCCCCTTGTTGAACAGTCCCATCAATGATTCTGTAGGTCCTGGGTTACTATCATTGTTATCACTGGTCATTAAAATAGTCATTCTCACTAGGACTATCACTAACATTGCAAAAACGAGTTACCAATAAGTAAATATCAGTCATACAACCTGTCGTGTTCAATACATCCCTGTGCATAGAAGGAAAGCAAACAAATATTGCATCATCGTTTGAGGGTTCCCTTCCAGTGCTGTAAACATGCGCATGCGCATTCAACTCACAAAACATTCAGAAAATAAATATTTAATTCCTGTATATATATATATATATATATATATATATATATATATATATATGTATAATATATATATATATATATATATATATATATATATATATATATTATATATATATATATATATAATGGAATAAATCGCTAGTAGCAGCGATGTAATTCAAACTATCAGGCCGGCCGTCCTTTGAACACGGGTTCCTCTGAGTGTGAGTCCCATATATATATATTTATATATATATATATATATATATATATATATATACATATATACATAGATATATACATATATATAAATACTTATATAAATTATATATATATGTATATATATATATATATACAGTATATATATATATATACATATATATATATATATATATATTATAATGGAATAAATCGCTAGTAGCAGCAATGAAATTTAAACAATCAGCCTCGGCCGTCCTTTGAACACGGGTTCCTCTGGGTGTGAGTCCCATATATATATATATATATATATATATATATATATATATATATATATATATATATATATATATTCTTTGTATACTTCCGCTCTCTCAAGCATACAAACAACTTCTCAGCCTTCTTCATCTTCTTTTCTTCCCCATGTACTCTTTCCTTTGGCTAAACAATTTGGGTTCGTCTCGATGGCTCCTCTTTCCAGCTGATGGACCGAGCTGATCCCTGCGGGATGGGAACCCCTGCTGCTTCCCAAAAGAGAGCGAAGAACATCAAGAGGGGGAGTGGGAGGGGGAAGAGGGGAGGGGGAGGAGGAGGGAAAGGGGGAAACGGGGAAGAGGGAAAGGGAGGAGGGGGAAGGGGGAGGAGAGAAGGGGAAGGGGGGAAGAGGGAAGAAGAGGGAAGCAGGGAAGAAGAGACAAGGGGAAGAGGAAGGGGAAGGGGGAGGAGAGAAGAGGAAGGGGAGAGGGAGGGGGAAAGATGGAAGTGGGCGTGGGCGGGGGGACAACATGGGCTTAAGGGTGAAGTTAGAGGGAGAAAAAGGGTGGGAGAAATGGGGGAAGATGGTGGAATTGGGGATGAGGGAAAGGAGGAAGAGGGATAAGAGAAAAAGAGACGGGAGAAGGAGAGAGGAAAGAGTGAGGGAGGAAAAAAGGAGAGAGGAAAGAGAGAGATGATGAGGGAAAAGAGCAAAAGAGAGGAAAGAGAGAGATGATGAGGGAAAAGAGCAAGAGAGAGAGGATGATGAGTTGGGAGAATGGAAAGAGGGAGAGAGAGAGAGAGAGAGAGAGAGAGAGAGAGAGAGAGAGAGAGAGAGAGAGAGAGAGAGAGAGAGAGAGAAGGAAGAGAAACGAGGAAGAGTGAGAAGAAGATGAAGGAGAAGAGGACGATAAAGACGAGGAAGAGAAGGAAGAGAGAGACAATAGAGAGGGAGAAGAGGTAGAAGAAGATGGGGAGAAGAGGAAGAGAGGAGAGAGAAAGAGAAGAGAGAAACGATGGAGAGGGAGAAGAGGAAGAGTGAGAGGAAAATGAGGGAGAAGGGGAAAATGGAGAGGAAAATGAGGAAGAAGAGGAAGAGGGAGAGAGGAAAGAGAGAGGGGGAAATGAGGAAAAGGAAAAAGAGCAAGACACAGGATGATTTTTTGTGGAGTAAGGGGGGAGTGGGGAAGAAAAGAGAATGTATATAAGGATCAAGGGATTTGTTTTGGGGCGTAAGGGTGGGGGGAGGGACCTGTGGGGGGATGAGAAAGAATAAAAAGAGGGAGTGAGGGAGTGGGAAGCAGGATTTCTAGTTGGTTTGGATGAAGAGGAAGTGGGAGTAAAGGAGGGAGATGAAGAAGGAAGGATATATGAGATGGGAGATGGGGAGAGAGAGAAAAATAAATAGAGAGAGAGGGAGAAGGAGAGATGGAGCAGGAGAGAGAGAGAGAGAGAGAGAGAGAGAGAGAGAGAGAGAGAGAGAGAGAGAGAGAGAGAGAGAGAGAGAGAGAGAGAGAGAGAGAGAGAGAGAGAGAGAGAGAGAGAGAGAGAGAGAGAGAGAGAGAGAGAGAGAGAGAGAGAGAGAGAGAGGGAGAGAGAGAGAGAGAGAGAGAGAGAGAGGGGGGAGAGAGAGAAAGAGAGGAGGAAAATAGAGAGAGAGGAGTGAGAAGAAAGAAGAGAGAGAGAGAGAGGAAGAGAAGGAGGGAAATGGAGAGAGGAGTGAGAAGAAAGAAGAGAGAAAGAGAGAGAGAGAGAGAGAGAGAGAGAGAGAGAGAGAGAGAGAGAGAGAGAGAGAGAGAGAGGAGAGAGAGAGAGAGAGAGAGAGGAGGAGAGAAAGAGAGAGGGAGAGAGACATATAGTGAAAAGAAAAATGTGAGAGAGAGAGAGAGAGAGAGAGAGAGAGAGAGAGAGAGAGAGAGAGAGAGAGAGAGAGAGAGAGAGAGAGAGAGGGATACGGGGAGAAAAATGAGGTCCATGTGACATATAAGACCTGATGGGTAACGATGGGTGAATCTTTGGGTGGGTTACAGGATGGGGTGAAGGGTGGGCTGGGGGTGATGGGGTGATGGTGTATGGGGGTGATGGTGTGATGGTGTATGGGAAAAGGTCATTATGCACACACACACACACACTATATATATATATATATATATATATATATATATATATATATATATATATATATATATATATATATATATATATATATACATGCACCTAAAGTGAATCGCTAGTAACAGCGCTTATCAATCAATTAATTTCCGAAAGTCGCCCCGGGGATCGAACCGAGGTCTTGCTCATTGCAAAACATACACACAGGGGTCGGGAGGGGGGGAAGAATAGATTGGGGGGAAGGGGGAAGTTATGGAGGAAAATAAATGGAGGGAATGGACATTTGTGCATGGGAGGGGAAATGAGTGAGTTAGGGTGAGTGAGAGTAAATGGTGAGAGTGTGAGAGTGAGCAAGTAAGGGGTGAGAGTAAGGAGTGACAGTAAAGGGTGAGAGTGAGGAGTGAGAGAGAGGGATGAGAGTAAAGGGTGAGAGTAGGGAGTGAGAATAGGGAGAGCAGGGAGTGAGAGTAAAGGGTGAGAGTGAGTGGTGAGAGTAGGGAGTGAGAGTAAAGGGTGAGAATATGGGGTGAGAGTAAAGGGAGTGAGAGTAAAGGGTGAGAGTGAGCGGTGAGAGTAGGGAGTGAGAGTAAAGGGTGAGAATAAGGGGTGAGAGTAAAGGGAGTGAGAGTAGAGGGTGAGAGTAAAGGGCGTGAGAGTAAAGGGTGGGAGTGAGTGGTGAGATTAGGGAGTGAGAGTAAAGGGTGAGAATAAGGGGTGAGAGTAAAGGGAGTGAGAGTAAAGGGTGGGAGTGAGTGGTGAGAGTAGGGGGTGAGAGTACAGGGTGAGAGTAAGGAGAGTAAAGGGTGGGAGTAAATGGTGAGAGTAAAGGGGAAGAGGAGAGAGGGGAAGAGGAGAGGGGGGAAGAGGGGGAAGATGACTTGGGGGGGAAAGGAAGAGCTGAAAACTGTTACCGGATGACTGAACGAAATCAGGAGGAAGAGGAGGAGGAGGAGGTGGAGGAGGAAGAAGATAAAAGAAGAGGAAGAATAATAATAATAATAAGGAGAGATGATAAAAAACGAGGAAGAGGAGGAATAAGAGGAAGAAGAGATGGAGAAAGATAAGGAGGAGGGGAGGAAGAGGAGGATAGGGAGGGAGAAGATGGATAAGATAGAAAGGAGGAGAGGAAGAAGAGGAGAGATGATGATGAGAAAGAGGAGGATGGAGAAAAGGATGAGGAGGGAGGCAATGGGAAGGAGGGAGAAGAGGGGGAAGAGGAAGAGGAGAAAGAGGAAGAAGAGGAGGAGGACGAGAAGAAAGAGGAAGAAGAGAAAAAGGAGAGAGAGGTAGAGGTAAAAGAGGAAGAAGATGATGAGGCAGGGGAAGGAGAGAAAGAAGAGTATGGAGAAGAGAAAGAGTAGAAAGAGGAGGAAGAGGAGAGAAAGGCAGAGGTAAAAGAGGAAGAAGCGAAGGAAGAGGAAGAAGAAGAGTAAGAGGAAAAAGAGGAAGAGGAGGCAGGGGAAGGATGGGAGGAAGAAGAGGAAGAGGCGAAAGAGGAGGAAGAAGATGTAGAGGAGTGAAGAAGCGAGTTTATGGAAGGGGGGGTCGAGGAACTGAGGGTGAGGAAGGGGGGGAGGAAGAGGGGGAGGGTCATCTCTGGAAGCCGTCTGAGGCGTTAGGCGGGAGAGGGGGAGAGGGGAGGGGGAGAGGGGGAGGGGGAGAGGGGGGAGACGGCGTTGGCAGAGCGACTCGGTTGATTGACTTCCAATGCTGGATATGCCCCCCGGCCCGGCAGGGGGGGGGGGTTGCCCCCCGCCGACAGCCCTAGACTTTTTCTCTCACTCATTTGGCATTTGGGGAAAGGGGGAAAGCGAGGAAAGGGGGGAAAGGGGGAGGGGGATATCCCCCCTACCGATGATGCTGATGGTGATCCAACACTTCTTCTTCTTCTTCCTCCTTCTCCTCCTCCTCTTCCTCCTCCTCCTCCTCCCAGATTGCGTTGGCACTCGTATGGGATGAAGGGGTACTGTCTGGCACTGTGTGACCTAAGGTCAACTTCAGCGCGTGACCTGAGGTCGACTTTGACCCCTTCCCTTGGGAACATTTGTACTTGGTTTTCAGAGCTTACATGCATGTTCCTCAGTGGGGGTAGAAAAATAAAATAAAAAGTAAACAAAATAAAATAAATCAAATTAAAATAAAATAAGACAAATTAAAATTAAAACTAAATCAATTATAAAATAGAACAGAATAAGAAATAAACAGAATAACATAAAATAAATCGTGATGATAATGATAACGAAACAAAATCACACTCTGTGTCGTCAGACGATTTTATTCAGCCAGGAGGATCACTATTCCTTCAGAGTGACGTCATACTAAACGTTATGGCGTCAGAGCATTAAAAATTACGTCACATATTCAAACGTTTTGATTTTACATAATTAAATTTCTATGACGTCACATAAAACGTTTCTTCACATAATTAAACTTTATGACGTCACAAATCCAAAGGTTTTATGACGTCACAATTATACATGAAGTTTTATTGTTAACCGTTTTATGACGTCTTTTTCCTTAGGTGAATGAAGTCATTTACGTTTCTATGACGTTTCCATATGCGGAGTCAATCTGTGACGTCACCATTTCTCATGAAATAAATTACGTCAATATTCTACGAAGTCATCCTATGAAGAAAACATTGTATAAAATTTCAGTGACGTCACATCTATGACGTAAACATTACGCCATAACAAATATCTACTATGACGTCATTTTATGACGTCATAGTAATCTGGCGACCTTAGGTTACTTGAACAACGACCTTAACACCTTCCGTACCAGGCGATACTTTCCCTCGTATCATCGGTGCCGCCAGGTGATTTTATTAGTTTCCACAGCAAACCCACACGCTAAGGGAACTGGATTCTAAAAATGGGACTGGATCCTTCTTAATGGGGTTGGACCCTTTTTAATGGGGTTGGATCCCTCTTAATGGGGTTGGATCCCTCTTGATGGGGTTGGATCCCTCTTAATGGGGTTGGATCCCTCTTAATGGGGTTGGATCCCTCTTGATGGGGTTGGATCCCTCTTAATGGGGTTTGGTACCTCTCGATGGGGTTGGATCCCTCTTAATGGGGTTGGATCCCTCTTGATGGGGTTGGATCCCTCTTAATGGGGTTTGGTACCTCTTAATGGGGCTGGATCCCTCTTGATGGGGTTGGATCCCTCTTAATGGGGTTGGATCCCTCCTAATGGGGTTTGATCCCTCTTGGTGGGGTTAGATCCCTCTCAATGGGGTTTGACTCCTGATGGGGTTGGATCCCTCTTAAAAGGGTTAGATCCCTCTTAAAGGGGTTTGATCTCTCTTGATGGGGTTAGATCCCTCTTGATGGGGTTGGATCCCTCTTAATGAGGTTGGATCCCTCTTAATGAGGTTGGATCCTTTTTAATGGGGATCCCTCTTGATAGTGTTTGATCACTCTCAATGGAGTTTGATCCCTCATAAAGGGTTTGGATTCTTCTTAAAGGGTTTCGATTCCTCTTAAAAGGGGTTGGATTCTTCTTAATGGGGTTGGATCCCTCTTGAAGGAACCGAAGCCTTTAAAAAAGAAACCAACCCCTTTAAGAGGATCGAACCTCATTGTAAAGGATCTAAACTCCTTAACTAAGGGGATTATGGGGCATCTTAACCCCTTTCGCGCCTGGTGCTACTTATCCAACTTTCTACCGTTAGGTGATTTTATTACCCTCCATTCCAGTACTTCCAGTATTGGGAACTTTGTATTAGAAAATTTTCGTTGCGAATATCAGAATGTTTCGAATTTCGGGGTTTCCCAGCAAGAAGCATCACCTACACTCATTTTCTTTATCCTTATCCATTCCTGCCCAACTCTACCTCTCTCTTTGGATCATCGTCTCCTAAAGGTCCAACCGCATTGTCTCCTGTGTATACGGGCAGTGTGCCATCGAATGTGAGTAGGTTCTGTCCGAGTATATCTAAAATCGAAATTAATTTTCTTTTCTTTTTTCTTTTTTACGGTAATTTTGAATTTTACTTTAAATTCTCAATTTATTCTATGCTTCAACGGGTCCTTCCTTCATGGCGAAGTCGGTTTGTAAATTTCATCCCTAGAGACATATTCCTCTGAAGAAGCTTAGAGCGAAACCGGTCAGGAATAAACTCGGAACTGGACCCGTGTCTTCTTCTTCTTCTTCCACTTTTTCCAACTTGTCAAAGTGTCTCAAGATAGCTCTGAGTCATCATAAAAAATCATATTGTAGATTAACTCAATTATATCCTATGAATGCGAAAGCGTTCCTGTATTATAGTGCAATGCTATAGTGATTTTACTTCACAAGACTCTAGAAACTATCGATCTATTAGTTTGTTATCAAATGTATAACATCATCTTCCAATATTCTTATAGAATATCTAAATATCTAAATTCAAACCAAGAGGATAGAATGGCCTTAGAAGAGGATACTCGGCTAAAGATCATTTGCAGAAGATGAATCAACTAAACTGAGAAAACGACAGAATACAATCAAGGTTTCCATTCAGCTTTTCGTAGACTACGAGAAGGCCTTTGACTCGGTAGAACAAATGACAATGCTAAATTCACTAAGCAAACATAAAAACAAGAAAAGTATTCTAGAAAAAAAAATGCAAACGGTGTTGATGATGAATCGGTAAAACGTCGCGAATTTCCCCTATCAGGAGGCTAGGACGGTGCCCCTTACAGAGGACATTGTAGCGAGGAATTGAATGAACCATACCCTTGGTCCAACTCGCTGGCGGCAAGCTTCGAACTGCCGTCACCTCGACCTCTGCCGCATGTTGAGACGCTCTAACCCAAATGTTACTGCTGCTACATTCCGACAACATAATGACACAGAAAAAATACAATTTCACACAAAAAGGAAATCCTTGAAGACGAATGGCAAATATCTTAATCACCTAAGATTTACGGATGACATTATTCTTCTTTCAGAAAGCGAAGAAGATCTCCCAGATGTGCTGAGCGATCTCAACAAGAAAAATCGGCAGGGTTTAAGAATGAATAAAATTAAAACAAAAAAAAATCAAACTCGAAAGTTATAAGTAAATAATTTATAACCAATAGTAAACGTGTAGAAGTTCAAGATACATTTAGTTCAGATGATTAAACTGATTGAAGACTATGAGAATGAAATAAAAAGGCGTATCACATTTGCCTGGAAAATGTTTGGTAAATACAAGAAGATCAAGAGAGGCTCTCTACCTATACATATGTAGCGCTTATTTTACAATCAATGTATAATGCCGGCTATAATCTAAGAATACAAGGCGAGAGCGATGGAGACAAAGATAAGGAGTGTACAGCGAAGGGGGGATCAATGGTGGGAATAACAGTGAGAGATCGAAAGAGAGCAAGCGGAGTGAGAGAGAGTGAGAGAGAGAGAGAGAGAGAGAGAGAGAGAGAGAGAGAGGAGAGAGAGAGAGAGAGAGAGAGAGTAGACTGGAGTACATTGAGGAGACGGTAAAACCAGATGAAACTGAACTGAGCAGATAAGTTAGCCTGAAATGATGGGCGATGGAGCAAGTGTTACTAACTGGACGCCGCGAGGTGGAAAGTGTGCAAGATGAAGACCAGACAATAGGTGGGGAGATGAGGTAGATAAGTTTGCAGGGGTGACATATCATAAGTTAGAGCAGCCGTGCAAGTCATGGAATGGTCTGGGAGTTACCACTATTCAGCAGTGGACACAAAATCACACACACACACACACACACACACACACACACACACACACACACACACACGCACACACATACTGTATATACTTTATTGACACAGCAAGCTCATCTATGTGCATTACCTACCTTGTGTGTGTGAGTGATTAATACAACGTACATAAACCCTGATTTGACCCAGCTAACCCACTTTTGTCTAGCTAACACCAATTTGGTCTAACCCAAATTAGTTCCAATGATCCTATTTGATCCGATCAATTCACCCCAGTTCGATCAAAATTACTCTTATTAGGTCCAATTCACCCTAATTTGGTTCAATTCGCTCTAATTTTTCCAATTCACCATAATTTTGTCCAGATAGCCTTAATATGGCCAGAATCACTCTAATTTGATGTAAATAACCCTAATTTGGTCCCATTCACTTTAATTCGGTCCAAATCACCCTAATTTTGTCCCATTCACACTAATGAGACCAATTTTATCACAATTAGACCTAAATTCACCCTGATTCAATCCAATTATCCCTAATCCAATTATCCTTAGTTCAGTGGAGCCCGGCCCTGTAAGAGCCCTGAAATCCCCCTATTCTTGGTCTTCAAACGGGGGACACAAAGACACCCAGCGACCTTAGGGCACAAAAGGAACGATCTAGAAAGAGGCAGTTTGTTTTCGGTCTAAAATTTATATCTTCCTCCCTCCCCACACCCCAGCCCTCTTTCTCCATCCCTCCTCTCTCTCTCTCTTACTTTATCTCTCTTCCTTTATCTCTCTGGCTCTCTCTCCATAGTTCTTTCACTCACTTTATCTCTCTCTCTCTCTTCCTTTACCTGTCTCTCTCTCTCTCCACAGTTCCCTCTCTCTTCTTTCATATCTCTCTCTCTCTCTCTTTCGCTCTCTCGTATCAACTCTCCTCCCCCTTCAACTCCTCCCTTTTCCAGCCCCGAAACACATCCTTCTTCCCTTCCCCGCCCCGTCCCTCCTCGCCTCCTATTTTACCTCTGTCTGTCTGTTTGCATATTTCTCACCCTGCCGATTCTAGTATCCTGTCAGTGTGTCTGTGTCTCTCTTTCTGTCTGTGTGTCTCTCCTTCTCTCGACCCCTTTGTCTTGCCTCAGGTTCTCTTTCTCTTTCTCTCTTTCTTTCGAGACTCTTCCTCCTCCTCCTCTGGGCTCGCTTGAACTCGCTTAAATCTCCCAACGGGCCCCTACATCCTCCTCCTCCTGAAACAACTTCGAACTCGACTTCGCAAAGAAACCCCAAACTTCGTCTTCTGGTCTGAGAGCTTCTGGTCTACGAAGAGTCTGAGACTTCTGGTCTCCGAAGAGTCTGAGACATTCTGGTTTCCGAAGACTCTGAGACCTTTTGGTTTCCGAAAAGTCACCAGGTTTCTGCAGAGTGTGAGATCTGGTTTCTGCAGAGTCTGAGACCTTCTGGTTTTCGAAGAGTCTGAGATTTTCTGATTTCCGAAGATTCTAAGACCTTCTGGTTTTCGAAGAGTCTGGAGATCTGATTTCCGAAAAGTCTGCGACCTTCTGGCTTCCGAAGAGTAAGAGACATTTTGGTCTCCAAAGAGTCTGAGACCTTCTTGTTTTCGAAGAATCTAAGGCATTCTGGTCTCCGAAGAATCTTAGAGCTTCTGGTTTATGAAGAGTTTGAGACCTGGTTTTCGAAGAGTCTGGAGACCTGATTTCCGACGAGTCCTGGTCTCCTTTTGGTCTACAAAGCGTCTGAGATCTTCTGGTTTCCGAAAACTCTGAGAACTTTTGGTCTCCGAAGAGTCTTAGAGCTTCTGGTTTATGAAGAGTTTGAGACCTGGTTTTCGAAGAGCACGGAGACCTTATTTGCGAAGAGTCTGAGACCTGGTCTCCAAAGAGCCTGAGACCTTCTGGTTTCCGAAGAGTCTGAGACCTTCTGGTCTCCAAAGAGTCTGAGACCTGGTTTCCGATGAGTCTGAGTCCTTATGATCTCCGAAGAGTTTGAGACCTTCTGGTTTTCGAAGAGTCTGGAGACCTGATTTCCGAAGAATATGAGACGTTCTGGTCTCCGAAGAGTCTGAGACCTGATTTCCGAAGGGTCTGAAACCTTCTGGTTTCCAAAGAGTCAGCGCCATTCTGGTTTTCGAAGAGTCTGAGTGCTTCTGGTTTCCGAAAAGTCAGAGAGCTTCTGGCCTCCGAAGAGTTTGAGATCTTCTGGTTTCTGAGGTCAGAGACCATCTGGTTTCCTAAGAGTCAGAGAGCTTCTGGTTTCTGAAGAGTCTGAAATGATCCCCAGAGATCCCTAATCCTCCTAACAGGGCCCAGAACCTTTACACCTTTACTTCCGAGAGGTCAAAGCTATCCTAATATACAGGGCATGGGTGACGACCATAGCTGTAGCTAAACGCCTCCTGGCGTAAACTTACCTATCCTCTGATCCCGTGGGATTTCTATGCCTCCCGCTGTTGGATCCCTACACTCCCTCACCTTCAGTGATGTAGTACGCTCATCTCTCTCTCTCTCTCTCTCTCTCTCTCTCTCTCTCTCGCACCAAAGTTTATATGCACGGCTTCCTTCCCGTTCGCATCTATTACACCCTATCACCCTACATTCACACCCGACACTCTTGCACCACACCCATAGCATCTCACCCACAGCCCCCGTCTTTGTGTTCAGGAACGTTCGTTTGGTTCCCCTATGGTCACCCAGGGCGGCTTTGGGCCCCGAAATAACGTTGAAAGATAAAGACAACCAATGACGTTTCTATGATGTCATTCCCTTCCATGGGAGAAAGTGACGTCATCAAAATGTCTATGTTTTGTGACGTCATATTTCATGGCGTTTTTGTTACGTCATGTTTAATGACGTCGCATGACGTCACTGAAACGTCGGTGCAGTAGTACCGCTCTCGACCGCTAATTCAGCGATTCGAATTCGAGTCTCCCCCATGACTGATTAAAGAAAAAAAAAAAAAAAAAAAAAAAATGAAAATAAAAAACAGCATCGTTACACTTTGAGCTGACACTCCAAATCTGGTGGGTAAGGACTACTATTATTATTATTATTATTACTATTATCACTATCATTATTATTATTACCGCATTATTATTATTACTGTGTGTGTGCGTGTGTGTGTGTGTGTGTGTGTGTGTGTGTGTGTGTGTGTGTGTGCGTGCGTGTGTGTGTGTGTAAGGTCACAGCACTACCCAGAGACCAGACCATATATTATGTACCTCTAAATTCTTATCCAGAAATCCAAGACGTGACCGAAAACAGTGGTGAATCACACACAGACACACATACACACACACACACACATACACACACGTACACTCACACACACACACCGGAAATATCTCACCCGGAAATCGCCCTGAAATATATATCCAATGCTTTAAAGGCAACAATTTACGATTGCTCCACGCGGTGCCATTGTGTAGTGCCACATTCTGGACGTCCCGTGCCAAGATGGAGACGTCTTGTGCCACACGTGACGTCAGACCTCTTCCAAAACCCGTGAGAAAGACATATGTAAGCAACACTTCATTCACGCTAGCAAGACCACAATCCTTAGACCCAAGTGGCTGAGATGGATGTACAGTTCTTCTTCCGTCTTGTAATATTTTAAATGTTTGCTATTGTTATTACTATTTTTATTATTATTATTATTATTATTATTATTCTATTATCATTATTATTATTATATTATTATTATTATTATTTCTATTTCATCATCATTATTATTATTATTATTATTATTATTATCATTATATTATCATTATTATTACTGGATGCCCGCTGGCCGAGCGGATTAGAGCGTCGCTACTTGCGGCGGAGGTCGAGGTGACGGCGGTTGAGCCCTTCGCAACCAGCGAGTTGGACCAAGGGCATGGTTCATTTTCTCCCATGCTACAAAGTCCTCTGTAAGGAGCACCGTCCTAGCCTCCTGATAGGGGGGAGTTCGCGACGTTAGGCCGAATCGTCAATCATTAGTGTTATTACTATTTCCACTATTACATCACTAAATTCATTAGTGATTGGTACTTCCACTAGTACATCACTAAATTCACTAGCGTTATCGCTATTGTCACTTCCACTCATACATCACTAAAATCATTTGTGTTATTACTGTCACTTCCACTAATACAACATTAAATTCACTATACCGTTATTGTTACTTTCACTAATATGTCACTAAATTCACTAACTATTGCCACTTCCAATAATGCATCAATAAATTCACTATATCACCACATCACTGTGTAACAATATTCGTTTCTAACACAATCACAACAACCACTAGTAACTACCACTACCACAACCACTACAATCACCAACACTATCATATTACCACAACCAGTAACTACAATTACAACCACCAACCACAACCACAACTACAAACAGTAATTACCACTACAATCACCAGTAACTACCACAACTACCAGTAACTACCACAGTTATCACCACTACAACTACCAGTAATTACCACAACTATCACCACTACAACCACCAGTAACTAAAACAACCAACAATAGCTACCATAACTACCACCAGTAACTACAGCAACCACCAATAACTACCATAACTACCACTACAACAACCGACACCATCATCTAATTACCACAACCACTACAACTAGTAACTACCACTTACTCCACTACAATCAAATTACAACCACCACTACAGCCCACAACTCTCGTCTTCTGCAAGTAAATTACAACCTCAATGTTCTCTGCAGTTGAGTTTACAACCCAATGTGTTAACAGAAACAACAACACCTTATGTTAACAGAGGGACAACAACCCTTTCTATAACGTCTATTACCACCTCACCTCCATCACAACCACAACCTTTTCTATAACCTGTACGTAACAGTTACTACTGAAACTACAACCTCTTACCAATAACATACACAAACTCCACAACAGTCTCTGTCACTGATAAGGCCTTAATCACAACCTTAACCAACCTTATAACCACCATCTATTAATTCAATCAAACCTACCAACTCGACCACAAGCACTACAACCACAACTAGCCCTACCACCACCATCTATTAATTCAATCAAATATACCAACTCAATCACAACCATCACTACAACATTGAACCGAATCCATCACAACAACAAAACAGAAATGATCAACCACTACCACAACCGCCACTACCACCTTGACCCGACCCAACCACAACCACAACTACTATCGCAACCACCAAAACCAATACTACCACAACCACCATAACCACCTTGACCCCACCACACCACAACCACCACTACCACAACCACCAAAACCAATTTGATCCGACCCCACCACAACCACAACCACCTTGATCCGACCCCACCACAACCACAACCACAACCACCTTCACCCGACCCCACCACAACCACAACCACCACTACCACACCCACCAAAACCAACACTACCACAACCAGAACCATCACAACCACCTTGACCCGACCCAACCACAACCAGAAGAAGAGAGATCAAGACCGTAGAGGAGCTTAACTGTGCCAAGTTGGACTGCAATGGCGAAAGGGGGGATGGGGGGGATTGGGGGGAACTGGGGGGACTTAGGGGGAGCTGGGGGGGGGGAGCGGCTATCGTCACCCCGCGCCGTCTGTTCCTCTCTCCCCCAGAACGCCGTAAAATTCTCCACCAGAGCCATTCTATGGACGTTCGGACATCGGCCGGGAAGGAGGCAGGCCGTTTATGTCCGGACGGACTACGCACGGACGGACTTAAGGACGGACGTACAGACGTACGGCCTGGATGTCTGTGTCTGTGTGTATATACATATATATATATATATATATATATATATATATATATATATATATATATATATATATATATATATGTATGTATGTATGTATACACAAACATTTATGTATATGATAACACAAAGAAAGACAGAAAGGAAAGAAGAGAGAGCGAGAAGAGAAAGACATAAAAGCGAGAGCGAGAGAGAGTGAGAGAGAGTGAGCGAGAATAGAGCGAGAAAATGGGCGAAAGAGCGAGCGCGAGAGAGAGAAAAGAGAGCGCGACACAGATAACAAGACCGCAAGAGAGCGAGAACACGAGGAAGAGAGAGAAAGAGAGAAAGCGGGAAGAGCAAGCCATTATTCTTCTTGGGTACTTTGGCTAAATTTGAGAACACACATATGTGCGTGCATGTGTGTGTGTGCGCGTGCGTGCATGTGTGTGTGTGCGCGTGCGTGCATGTGTGTGTGTGTGTGTGTGTGTGTGTGTGTGTGTGTGTGTGTGTGTGTGTGTGTATGATTCACCATGGTCTTGGATCACGTGTTGGACTCGTGATTGACAGCTATGTCCCTCCCGCAAGAGAGCTCAGAGCTCATATATGACCTATCTATGGATAATACTGTGACCTCACACGCGCACACAAACCCAACTCCCCGCCCACGAGAGTTGGAGTAACGACTCGCAGCGCAGCGATACTGAAATTATTTCAGCCCTGTTCGGGGTTCGAACCCGGACTGCCGTAGTGGCGCTACCACTGCGCCGTCAAATCGTGTGTTTGTGTGTGTGTGTGTGTGTGTGTGTGTGTGTGTGTGTGTGTGTGTGTGTGTGTGTGTGTGTGTATGTTCTTTTTATGCCTCGTTACCCATGCCTTGGGTGCCATTTTCCCCCATTCAAAACGTGTAGTATGTGATGCATTGGCCCATAAAAACACTTTCCACTAAGCTATAATAAATATAGAATTAATGAATAAATAAATAAACAATGAATTATCAAAAAATAAACAAATAAAGAATAAATCAAAATAATATAAAAAATAAAGATTAAATAAAATAAATAAGGAATAATTAAACAAATATAATAAACATATACAGAATAATTAAATAAAATAAACATATAAAGAATAGATAAAAATAAATAAACAAATAAAGAATGAATAAAAATATATAAACAAGTAAACAGAAATAAAAAAACAATTAAAAGTAAAATAAATCAATATAAAGAAAATGAAAAAATATACATAGAATAAACAAGCAATTGAAAATACCAATATATATATATATATATATATATATACATATATATAAATATATATATATATATATATAGATATATACACACACCAAGGCTTTTTCCCCCTTACAAGGGAGGTAGCCAAAAAGGAAAAGGCATTAAATCATTCCCACCCATTCCATCCCTGAATACACTCCACACCCCTCCACCCTCCCTCTTATCTTAGCACCTCCTGGATGACGGGTCATCCCTGCACCTTGTCCACTGCCCTGGGTCAGAAGCAGTGTCGCAAGACACAGCACATCCACAGCAAGGACGCTTCATTAAATCGGCGAGCCCCCTCTCTGTCCCTCCCATGCATAAAGGATAAGACGGGATAAATCCCTTTGGGCTGCGTCAAGATTTGCTCACACATACTACCTCACCCCCTATCCCCCCGCCCATTCCACCTCATGCATCACAACATCATCCATATACAACCATTCTCCATTCACCCCTGTCCTCTGTCCTCTCCCGTCCTTCCTCAACAGACATTCCCCTCTTCCCCAAAGCCCCCTTCACCCCATCCATCCACCTCATCCTAGGACGTCCCTTCATGTTCACTCTCTCCACATCTGCCTTCCATACCTCTTTTACTAGTCTTTCTTCACTCATTCTTTCCATGTGTCCAAACCATCCCAATATTCTTTCATCAACCCCATCTCCCAACTCCCTTCCACCCCCACTCTCCTCCTCACCTCCTCATTTCTCATTCTATCCAACCTAGCAACCCCTATCATACTTCTCAAGCACCTCATCTCAAACACATTCAAACTCCTCTCTTATGTTCCATGTTTCTGCCCCATACAGTGCTGTTGGCACAATCACTCCTTCATATAGTCTCCTCTTAGCATCCATTCCCAAATGTCTATTCCTCATTACACTTTTTAATCCACCAAGGCACTTACTCGCTTCTCTCAATCTACATTCTACCTCCACCTTCACTCCACCTTTTCCTGCCACATTTGTACCCAAGTATCTAAAACTATCCACTTCCTCCAGTCGCTCTCCCTTAATGCTCACTTCCAGTCTACTGCCATTTTCACCCCTTGTACATCTCATCACCTTACTTTTACCCACATTTATCTTCAGCTTTCTTCTATCACACACTCTCCCAAACTCTGTCACCAACTTCCTCAATCCCTCCTCCGATCCTGCCGCAAACAACAGCTGGCTCACCTCCCACTTTTCTCCATTTTCTTTAACCAACTCCAATCCCTGACCCACTACCCTTGCATTTACCTCTCGCACTACCCCATCCATGTATAAGTTGAACAGCTAGGGCGACATAACGCATCCCTGACGAAGTCCCACCTTTACCTCGAACCACTCACTCTCTCCACTTCTAATCCTGACACAAGCTCTACTACTCTCATAAAAACTCTTGACAGCTCCTAGAAGCTTTCCTCCTATCCCGTATATCCGCATAACCTCCCACAGTGCCTTTCTGTCTACCCTGTCGTAAGCCTTTTCCAGGTCCATAAAGGCCCAAAAAACATCCTTCTCCTTTCCTATAGCTTTCTCACATATCTGTCTTACCACAAAAATCTAATATACAAAACCTCTACCTGTCCTAAATCCACACTGTTCCTCACCACTTACCCCTCTCAATCAAGATCCTCCCATAAGCCTTCCCAACTACACTTAACAAGCTAATCCCTCTGAAACTACTACA
>NC_134814.1:22233629-22253629 GCF_046742065.1 Oratosquilla oratoria
CCCTTCTCCTTTCCCCCCACCCCTTCTATCCTCTCCCACCCCTTCCCCTCGTCCCACCCTCCCCTCCTCCCACCCCTCCCCGACAACTACCGTTACCCTACTCCCACCCTCCCCTTCTCCTCCCTCCCTCCCCCTCCTCCCCCACTCCTACCCTCCCACTCCTCCCCCTACTCCCATCCCTTCCACTCCTCCCCCTACTCCCATCCCTCCCACCTTTCCTTGCCTCCCCATCCCTCCCCTTCTCCTCCCTCCCTCCCCCACCCCTACCCTCCCACTCCTCCCCCTACTCCCATCCTTTCCACTCCTCCCCCTACTCCCATCCCTCCCCCTTCTTGCTCCCA
The DNA here is from genome assembly GCF_046742065.1 of Oratosquilla oratoria. Classification (NCBI taxonomy): domain Eukaryota; kingdom Metazoa; phylum Arthropoda; class Malacostraca; order Stomatopoda; family Squillidae; genus Oratosquilla; species Oratosquilla oratoria. The sequence continues at coordinate 22,233,971 of NC_134814.1, forward strand.
CCCATCTCCCACCTCCTTTCCCCCGTCCCCTCCCCCCCCCCTTTCGTCTTCAACACAACACATAATTAGCCGGCGACATTACTTTTGTTTATCTTGGTTGTCATGCCATTTCCTCTTCCTCTTCCTCCTCCTCCTCCTCCTCTTCCCTTCAACTGTCCATATTGCGTCAATTTCTTCTCTTTCCATCTCACACTCCATTCCTCCTTCCCTCATTTTTCTTCTTCCTCTTTTTCTTCTTCTTTTCCTCTTCTTCTTCTTCTTCTTCCCAACTCCTTTTTCGTCCTTCCCCCTCCTCCTCTTCTTCCTTCCATGTATTCTTCTTCTTCTTCCTAACTCCTTTTTCGTTCTTCCCCCATCCTCCTCCTCTTCTTCTTCCTCCTCCTCCCATGTATAGCGTACACTTCCCTTCTTCAACAGCCGTCTCTTCAATGTGGTTTCCACAGTCGTTAGTATTCGTTACGACGGTTACGAAAGAAGATGGGGCGCCCAGCAGACAACAGGGCCTTCCGTACCGGGTGGCACGTTTCCTTCCCTCCACAGTGTCGTCAGCTGATCTTATTCATATCCGTGACACCCACTGAGAGAGAGAGAGAGAGAGAGAGAGAGAGAGAGAGAGAGAGAGAGAGAGAGAGAGAGAGAGAGAGAGAGAGAGTCGATCATTTAAGTCGATTGGCCCCAGGGGTCTCCTATCTGGGCCAGCCACGCCTACCTCCTCCTCTTCCTCCTCCTCCTCTTCCTCCTCCCCCATCTATCGATAGGGAGAATCCATGCATCCATCCCAAGTCCTAAAGATTGTTGAGACTTCAAAATCGACGGGGCATTAAAAAGTGTACACACATACACACACACACACACATTCATATATATATATATATATATATATATATATATACACACATATGTGTGTGTGTGTGTGTGTGTGTGTGTGTGTGTGTGTGTGTGTGTGTGTGTGTGTGTGTGTGTGTGTGTGTAAAAGAAATGAAGAAGAGAGAGATAGGAAAGGGGGAGAGAGAGAGAGAGAGAGAGAGAGAGAGAGATAGAGAGAGAGAGAGAGAGCGAGAGAGAGAGAGAGAACGAGGGGGGGGTTCGGGAAAGTAAACACCCACACTTGCATATACAACCGCACAAATGTTCCTCTCTCTCTCTCTCTCTCTCTCTCTGAGGCTTGACTGTCAACAAGAATTGATAGGCACGCTTTTCTTGAGGCCTCAGATCGATTCTCAAAGACATAATATATATATATATATATATATATATATATATATATATATATATATATATATAAAATAAAGAAATACAATAAAATACAATTGATAAATAAATCAACAGAGTGGGCTCGGCACTCCGATGTGTTACGGTTCCACCCTTTCCGGACGTGAAGTCGGTGTAAAGCCATATCCAATGTTAACACATGTACACACACACACACACACACACACACACACACACACACACACACACACACAGGACTGGCCAGTGTGATTCAGATGTATCTATTTGATTCTATTCTTATTCTCTTTATATATTTATCTATTTATTTTATTTATATATTATTTTACTTTATTCTATTTTATTTTGTTTTTATTTATTAGTTATAATTATTATTTTAACTAGAAGTAGTAGAAGTGGTGGTAGTAGTAGTAGTAGTATTTATTTGATCTTATTTATTTATCTATTTATTTATTTATTTTTGTCCAACCCACAGGCATATTGTGCCTGGCTCCACACCAGCTCGTCGTCTAGAAAGGGTGGAGACACTCAGAAACATATATGTAGACCCTGCTCCCAGGAGCTTTCATGAGGGAATATATATTCGTCTCATCTCTTTGTTCTGCTTGCTTTGTCCAGTTCACTTTCCAAATCTTGTTTCAGAAAAAAAAGGTCTAAATTATTTTTGTATCATCCTTCTCCTCGGCTTTTTCCTCCTATTCTTCTTCCTACTTTTCTTCTTCCCCTTTCTCTCCTCCTTTCTATTATGAGGAGGACGAAGAAGATGGCGAGGAAGAGGAGGAGGAGGAGGAGGAGGAGGAGGAGGAGGAGGAGGACGAAGACCAGGATGATGAGGATGAAGATGATGAGGAAGAGGAGGACGAGGAGGAGGAGGACAAGGAAGATGAGTAGTAGGACGAGGAAGAGGAGGAAGAGGAAGAGGACGAAGAGGAGTAGGAATAGGAGGAGGAAGAGGAGGAAGATGAGGAGGACTAGGAAGATGAAAAGGAGGACGAGGAGTAGGACGAGGACGAGGAGGACGAGGACGAAGAGGAGGAGGAGGAGGAGGACAAGGACGAGGAGGTCGAGGAAGAGGAGGAGGTCGAGGAAGAGGAGGAGGACGAAGAGGAGGAGCACGAGGAAGATGAGTACGAGTACAAGGACGAGGAGGTGGAGGAGGAAGACGAAGTGGAGGACGAAGAGGACGACGACGACGACGAGGAGGAGGAGGAGGAGGAGGAGGAGGAGGAGGAGAGGCAACCCGTGTAGGTAATCAAGCTTTTTTCATTTTATTATTTTTTCATTTCACACAACAACAACGTCTCGGCCTCCATTCTCAGCCTTGGTTGATTAAAATCGCTTGACGGCAGACGTCACCAACGCTTCCCTTTCCTTCCCTTCCCTTGTTACTCTCGCATTCCCGTCACTTTCCCTTCTATCTACATCGTTACCTTTCCCATCTTTATTCCCCTTGCTTCCTTTTCCTTCACTGTTATCATATACCCTTCCCTTCATCTTACCTTCTTACCTATCCCATCCCCTCCTTTCCATTCCCTTCACCTTACCTTCTTACCTATCCTCTCCTTTCCCTTCTCTCCTAATCTTCACACTTCCCTTCTCTGTCCCTTCATCTTCCCTTCCTTTTCCTTCCCTGCCCTCCTCCTCACTCATACCTCCCTTTCTCTTCTCTTCCCTCCTCCCTTCCTTTCCCTTTTCCCTTCCCTTTCCTTCTATTTATTCGTACCTTATTTCCCCTTATCTTTCCACTTCCCTCTTCTATCCCTTCCCTTCCCTTCCCTTTCCTCCTCCTTCCCCTTTCCTTTTACCTACTAGCACCTCCCTTTCCCTTCTCTTCCCACTTCCCTTCACCATCCCTTCGTCCTCCCTTCCCTTGACACGCACCGCCTGACCCGCTACCTGCTAACCCGGTTAAGTATTCGAGTTAGTTAATCTCGTTTTTTCCTCGTCTACACCGAATTTGGCTCTCCTCAACGCCGTTCCGACACTAGAGAGTTCGAAACTCCCTCCTCTAATCTACTCTACTGGTTTAACTCTGTTTATGACTCAATCTAACCAAACAGAGGTTATCTTAAACCAGCACCACCATCACCATCCTCTTCACCCTCATCCACTCCATCCACTGTCATCCACCCCTTATGTGATCTGGACCTATCTTTTCTTCTCGAAATTTTGACTTCAACTCTTCGGTATCAAATTGTCCCCAAAGAATAGAATTGGTGGTTACTGCTTTAGAACTAATATCACCATCACTATCACCACCACCAAGATCCTCTTCATCCACTGTCATCCTCACTACCATCCTCGTCACTCACCGTCATCCACCCATTATGTGATCTGGACCCATCTTCTCGAATTTTTAATTTTTCTTCTCGAAATTTTGACTCATCCGGTATAATATTGTTCCGAAAGACAGAAGCCCTGATTAAACTTGAAAGAATTCCTACTACAATCTCTACTACCACCACTTCCGCCATCAATACCACCTTCCTCTTTATCCACTGTCATCCACCCCTTATGTGATCTAGACCCATCTTCTCTTCACGAATTTTTCATTTTTCTTCTCGAAATTTTGGATCCAGGGTATTTCCTTACCGTCTCGTATGACATCAATAGACCCCTTGACGCTTCCCTCCCCCAACTCTGTTTACCTTCCGCCTTACCCTTTTTTTTATCGCTTTACTTCAACAGGGAAGGCGCCTTCCTCTTTCCTCCCCTTCCTCTCCCCCCCCCTTTTTTTTTCTTTCCACATCGATTGGACTGATTTTTTTCCCCAAATGTAACAGCCTCTAACTGCTTCTCAAAAAATATCACCAATATATGGGCTCCTCGTGTGGAATATTTATAACATATATTTCAAGGAGTCAATCTTCCAGGGGCTTTAATGTCATCCCTACGGACCTGAGTTCCGTAGCATTCTTTTATGATTGGAAACCATTCTAAAAAAAAAAAAAAAAAAAAGATATATATATATATATATATATATATATATATATATATACACACACACACACACATAAATATATATATATATATATACATATACATAAATACATATATATATATATACATATATATGCATATATATACATATATTTATATACACACACACACACATATATATTTTTATATATATATATATATATATATATATATATATATATATATATATATATTAGATAAATACCTAAGTAAGATGCTGTAATGATTTTAATTTATCTTATATTATTTGCTTTTGTTTTTGTTATCATTTTCTGTCTGATTTCATTTATTATTAGTTATATGTCAATTTATTATTATTTACTATTTACCTGTTTGTTTATTATTTAACTATACCTATGCATTTATTTATGTATTATATTTGTTATTTACATTATCATAGTTTTTATTTATTATTTTATTATTAATATGATTTTTTTTTCGCATCCGACCTAGATATGGATCAAAAGGTCTCCTGTCGGCATGCTCCGCCTTTGTAATCCTTTGTAATCCTTTGGTACATTGTGACAAGTTGATGAAGGTGGAACAGAAGTCACGGGTCTAGTTCCGAGTTCCTGAGTTTATTCCTGACCGGTTTCGCTCTATGCTTCTTCAGAAGAAGCATAGAGCGAAACCGGTCAGGAATAAACTCAGGAACTCGGAACTAGATCCGTGACTTCCTTTTCCACCTTCATCATATATATATATATATATATATATATATATATATATATATATATATATATAATAATATATACATAAATAGACAATTGAAAAAAAAAATCCATTTCTACCATTTCTATAACCCCACATCATCGGCACCAAGGATAGAACCGCTGGTAATCACCTTTGAGGATTAAAATACATCATCACGATTAAATCCCAGTTAAGTTAAACCACTTTAAGCATATAACCTCTCTCGGTTAACCCTCTCCCTCGAGGCTTAAAACGTACCCCGATTAAACCATATCTCGCTTCAGGTTTAAAACTCGCTTAAACCCCAAGGTTAACCTCCAAAGGACTCTAATCATCACTCTTAAACGAGTTGCCGTCAGGTGATTTTATTAACGTGAGGACGCCCAAACCTCAAAAGGTTTACGAGTTAACTGAGGTTAGTCCCAAAGAGGTTAACGACCCCGTAAGCTCAGTTAACGTTTCTGAACCTTTTTCCCCAATTCCCCTTAACCTCTTATGACGTCATAGTTGGTCCTGTCGCTAACTATTTATTCTCTCTCTTTCTCTCTCTTCCCAGATTACTTCCCTGACCTCCTTGCGTCCAGTCTGTCTGCCTCCTTCCGATGCCTCTAACCTACTAATTACCTCCCAGTCCTCCCCTCCCTCCCTCCCTCTCCCACCCCCTCATTCCTACAATCATCCCCAGTGACGTCATCATTACGTCATCATCATTATCTTATAAGTGAGGCTTCTGTGACTCTCGTTTCTTATCTTTTTTGGGGGGAGGTGGAAGGGGGGAGGGGGAGGGGAGGAAAGGAAGGAGAGGGAAAAGGACGGGAGGGAAGAGGGAAGAGAAAGAGAAGGAAAGGGAGGGAGTAAAGGGGACGTAAGGGGATAAGGGGAGGGAAGGAGAAGGGAGGGGAAGAGAGGGGAGAGGAATAGAGGGGAGGGAAGGAGAGGGGAGGGGATTAGAGGGGAGGGAAGGAGGGGGAGGGGAGGGGAGGAGAGGGGAGGAAAGGAGAGAGGAGGGAAGGAGAAGGAAGGAGAGGGGAGGAAAGGGGGTAAGGGGAGGGGGTAAGGAGAGAAGGTAAAGGAAGGGGGAAGGGAACGGGGAAGGGAAGGGAGAAGGGAAGGGGGAAGGGAAAGGAGGCTATGTATGCTCACATATTTTAGCCAGAATAAAATTATACCATATTTTAGCCAGAATAAAATTATACCAACTTATAACCTATCAGTTACAACCTATTCCCCCTGCTCACATATTTTAGCCAGAATAAAATTATACCTTATTTTAACCAGAATAAAATTATACCAACTTATAACCTATCAGTTACAGCCTATTCCCCCAAAATAACAATAATATAGCAATAACATAACATAATAACAAGACCTAATAACAAATATTCTGGAGAGCCCAATAGCTTTGGAGTTCAAATAACCTAAAAGACACCTCGGCCAGCCCCCCAAAGCAACCTCCACAGCCCCCCCCCCAGGCCACCTCCACCAGCCCCCTAAAGCCACTACTGCCAACATCCCAACCCCATCTATACAGCCCCCAAAACCACCTCAGCCAGCCTCCAACGCCACCTTAGCCAGTCCCCAAAGCCACCTCTACGCCCCCAACCCACAACGCCTCCTCCACTACCCCTACCACCTCCTCCTACGCTACCTCCATCCCCCCTCCACCTTCTCCACCAGCCACATTCCCCCGTTCCCCTCTCCCCTCTCGTTCCCCTTATCCCCCGTTACTCTCTCCCTCCGTTCCCCACTCTCCCTTTCCCTCTCCCCCTTCCCCCCTCCTCCCATTCCCCTCTCCCTCTCTGCCTCGTTCTTCCTCTTCCCCTCCCCCCTGTTCACATCTCCCTCCGTTCTCCCCTCTCCTCCCTTCTCCCCATCTCCTTCCGTTCCCTTCTCTCCTCTCTCCCTCCTTTCCTTTCTCCCCCTCTCCCCTCGTTCCCTTCTCTCTCTCCCCCTCTCTCCGCTACCCCCCTTTCCCCCCTCCGTTCCCCTCTTGGCGGCCCTGTAACGCTTCTTCCCCTCATTCTGGCCAAGAGGGGAGACTATCGTCGCTTTCCATCTCCCCTCTTCCCCCCCCCCCTTCATCCTCAATTCAATGCCAGCTCTCAGGGTCATTATCTCTTTATCTCTCTCCGCAGCATCTACTCTTTCACAGTCTCTCTCTCTCTCTCTCTTTCCCGCTCTTTTTTGTATTTTTTCTTCTTCGCTGTTTTCTCTTTTTCTTCTCTTTGTCCTCCTCCTCCTCCTCTTACTCCTCCGTCTCCTTCTTCTCCTCCTCCTCCTCTTACTCCTCCGTCTCCTTCTTCTCCTCCTCCTCCTCCTCCTCCTCCTTCTTCTTCTTCTTCCTCTTCTTCTTCTTCTCCTCCTCCTCCATTCACTCCATCTCTGGATCCATCCCTACTCCCTTCTTTCAGCAGAGGTGACACCAGCCCTCTCTAAGTCTGGACCCACAGATATGTCGGGGCAGTCTGACCCTCCATGGCCCAGCGTAAGGCTGGATTATTATTATTATCTATTTATTTTGTGTGTGTGTGTGTGTGTGTGTGTGTGTGTGTGTGTGTGTGTGTGTGTGTGTGTGTGTGCGCGTGCACGCTCATGTGTACATACACAACTGTAATATAGCAATATTTACAAAAATGAATAAAATCGCCTGACGGCACATGGAATAAAATTTAAAAAGCCATCTGGTAGGAAAGAAATTTATACAATTATAATTAATGCAATCATAATATTATCATAATTATAATGAATTATCGCAATTATAACAGAATATCATAAAAAGAAATCCTAAATACATTTAAATTTAAGTATAAATCTCATTAGAATATTTCCATATATGATAATTAATTAAAAAAACAAAAAGAAAAGATCCTAAATATATCTAAATTAATACAAATAACCATAAAAATATTATTCTATATAATAAAAAATCTTAATACAATTACAAGTATATATAAATCCCCATGAAAATATAAATTTCATATATATTAATTAATAAAAAAGTGTAAATACATTTAAAAACAAATATAAATCCCATGAAACTATTAATCCCATATATAAATATTAATGAAAAAATAAGAGAAAAGAAAAATCTTAACATTTAAAAATATATATCAGTCCCCATAATAATATAAATTCCATATATAATAATAATAATAATAATAAATTCTGAACACTAACAATATAAATATCCATAGAAATATTAATTTCACATACAATGAATTTAAAGATACGAGAAAATAAAAAGAAAAATCCTAAAAATATTGTAATGTAAATATAAATCCCCATAAAAAATTAATTTCAAGTATAATAATTAAAAAAGAAAATACAGAATACACGCGAAACACAAGAAACAATTCCACGTCAACGTTAGAAGAAAAAAAAAACGCGTAAATGATAAAACGCTTAAAACGAAAAATTAAGCTGTAAAGTGGAGGAACGTTTAGTGGGACAAAACGCTCAGGTAATGTTTCCGGTATGTGTACAGGGGAGGGGGGGGGTCCACGCCCCCTTAATTGTAAGCAAAACTAAACAACTGTTTTTGGGGGCCTAACTACCCAGAGGATCCCCCTTAAGAATAATAACAAATAAGTAAATAAGATAATACACATATATATATATATATATATATATATATATATATAATCTATTTATTTATACATATATATATATATATATACACATATATATGTATATATATTATATATATATATATACACATATATACGTATATATATTATATATATATATATATATATATATATATATATATATAATTTGCTATTTTGTATTTTCACTCATTTCATCTTAATCTCTTTTGTCTTTTATTTTGTCTTATTTCTAGTTTATTGATTGCCATTTATTATTCATTTGTACTACCCTTTATTTCATTTTGCTTGTTTTTTTTTTACTTTATTCATTATTGGTTTTTATTGCAATTTATTCATTTCATCTTTATCATATTTTCACTTATATTTTATTATTTTATTTTAATTCATCTTTACTATTACTATTATCTTTACTATTACTATAAAACTGTCACAAATTTCGTGACGCCTAATCCAGTGGGTACCGTGTCGAACTACCGAGCAGGTGGTTGTGAGTTCGATTCCAGAGACTCACTAAGGGCTTCCTGTGTTGGTTCCCGACAGCCCTGGCCAGGCGGGGAGGCGACCCAACATCGGCCTTAATAAAAAAAATGTTTGCTGCAACTGACAGGGCTTTGCCCTACCAAGGGTTTCTCACTTCCCCCTCCATGAGAAGTGATACCAGATGTAATACGAGTTTGAGTTAGTTTTGTAAAACTAGTTAATTATGCATTGATTACGCACATACAAACATAAACACATGATAAATATATATACATGTGTATATATAATGTATACACACAAACACACACACACACACACATATATATATATATATATATATATATATATATGTTGCATATACTAAATGCCTTTTCCCCCTTATAAGTGGGATAGCCGCACACACACATTTTGAACAGGTGAACTCTGTTCAACCACACCTCCCATAGAACAATGAACAAAGTGTTCAATTTTTAAATGAACATTTTATACCCGCATCCTCACAGTGCCCGGCAGCAATCCTTAAGGAACAAATAATCACTCACAGGTTGTCTTAGGCCCTGTTCACATTAGTGGTCTCAACCGCCGGCAATCTGAACCGTGGCGGTTCAATTACAATGTAAGTAATGGAGGCGTTCACACACAACCGCGCAGTTTTTCCTTGACTGCGGTGCCGCCGCGGTTTCCGCGCGGTTCAAACCGCTAGTGTGATTAGAGGCTTTAGGTGTCTGTTGGGGAGACCATTCTCTCCCACGCCCATCCACCGAAGTTTGATGAAATTGCAAATGGTTTAACTCGGAGAACTATACGAATTGTGATAATTTAACTTAACCTCGTATGGGAAGTTAATCCTCAATGCAAAATCAGAGAACGTCTCGCTTGAAGCTGCGCCATGCTACCCCTGCACACTTTGCCCAGATCCACATACCTGGAAAGAAAGAAAATATTTCTTAGTTTAAATGTCTAAAAGGATAATGTATGTATGTATATATATACGAGTATATAAATATATATATATATATATATATATATATATATATATATATACACACAATATCTAATTTTCACAACTTATTGGTACAATTGTTATCATTATCATGTATAAGGGAGACCAATATAATTTTTGTATATAAGATGCACGCGCGCGCGCACAAAAAAAAAAAAAAAAAAAAAAGAGAACGCCCAGATTTAAAACTCAACATACGTATGGGAAAAGAGAGAGAGAGAGAAATACGCCGACACAGGAACGCCCATATTTAAAACTCCACATAGAGTACGTAGGAGGAAAAAATAAATAAAAAAAGCAAGAACATAAACATAGGAGGAAGACATAAATAGGCGGGGCAACTTGACAGTGTGTTTAATGGCCCGAGCTCTTCTAAATTTGGGGGGTGGGGGGAATGAGGGGGGTAGGGAGGCAGTTAAAGGGCAATTATAATTGCAGCCTTATCCCCCCTCTCTCCCCCTCCCCCCCTAATTTCATTTCAAGAATAGAGGTGCCAAAGCAATACACAATAACATCACTACTAATCCTTTCCCCGTTAGTGAAATGGGGTTCACGAAATCCATGTTTGTCCCAAATTAATCAAATCGTCTTAGGCTAACCAGAATAAAATCATCAAGTGAGTTTACAGAGCTCTGTTTCTAATACTGTACATTGTCTACATCTCGATTCAATACATCAATAATAATAACAATAATAATAATGATAAATAATAATAAATAATAATAATAATAATAAATAATAATAATAATTTATATACCAGTAATTTTCCCCCTTATAAGAGAGGTAGCCGGGTCAAAGGCTCGTACCTACTCTCACCCATTCCACTCCCATCCACCACCCCTCCATCCCTCCCTCCTCCTCATGGATGACGGGTCATCCCTGCATCCCGCCCACTGCCCTGGGTCAGAAGCAATGCAGCAAGACACAGTACATCCACAGCAAGGCCGCTTCACTTAATCGGCGATCCCCACCCCTCTCAGTTCCCTCATGCAGAAAAAGAGAAGACGTGGAGATAATAATAACAATAATAATGAGTAATAATAATACTCTTAACAATAATAGTAATACTACTACTACTACAACTATTACTACTACTACTACTACTAATAATAATAAGAGTAATAATAGTACTCTTAACAATAATAGTACTACTACTACTACTACTACTACTACTAATAATAATAATAATAACAAGAGTAATAATAGTATTATTGACAATAATAGTAATACTAATAATAATGATAATAATAATAATAAGAGTAATAATAGTACTATTAACAATGATAGTAATACAATGATAATAATAATATTAACAACAATAACAAGACCCATCCATTACTACCTGCCTACCCCCACAATCCCAAATCACTCCCCACTCTCAAGTCATCCCACACACTCCCCTCAATCACACACATCTCACACCGTGTCCTCCCCAATCCTCTATGTTATCACCTCATCAATCTACTCACACTTCACCCAACCATTCTCATCATCTACCCTGTCTTGCCTAATCCCCCTTCCAATCTCTACCTCTTTCTTCCAATCCACCCTTGTGTGGTACCCCTACGGACCGGAGCCACGCAGGGTCCTTTTATACTCCTACTCTATCTCCCCCCCATTCCCCCAACATGTAAAACTTCCAATATCTCCCATTCCTCCCAAAATGTACATCTTCCACCCCCCGTCCCCCCATCACTCTCATTCCTGCCTAACTGCTATCCCCCTGCTCCCCCCACTCCTCCCTCCCAATCCCTACTCTTCCCAAAATCCCCATCATGTTTAACTGCTCCCAACCAATCCCCACTAATCCGTTTGTGCCCATTCCCTTTCCGACTGTGTTTGTGGTGATGGGGAGATTCGGATTGGGGGCAAGATTGGGGGGATTGGGGGAGGAGCTGCTGGAGATTAGGCGAGGGAGGAGGTGGTGGTGAGACTATAAAAGCGAAATTGGGGGAAGAGGGAGATGGTGTTTTTTAATCTAATACCCTCAATATGGCAACATTGTTCGTAGATTTAGTGGAGGTATATGACACGGGAATTTTTCACAGATGAGAAGAGGGGGTACGGGGGGGATTTCGCTTCAATAGTTAGGGGGTGGGGGGATTACTGGAACCCCGTTAGGACGGAAATCCGCCTCCTTGGCTAAATAGAAGTCATAAAAAAAAAGATTGACGCAGCTTTCTTTACGATTGAAAAAAAAATCTTAAAAAATAATAATAAATAAGTAAAGGAGACTGGGGGTTAGTGAAAGCCTGTAGGGGGACGTGATCCTTACCGACGCCTATCACGCAGGCAATTCCCGTCGATCCTGTTGGAATAGTGTTGCGTGCAGAAGGTGGTAGACATCAACTACTTCTCAGAATGGGGGGGGGGGATTTGAAGGCAAGTGAGACAAATAGATGGGAGCAGGTAAACAAAATAGAGGGAGGGGGGAGAGAGGGGGAAACAGGGAAAAGGGGGAGAGAGGGGGAGGGGGGAGGGAGGGAAGAGAAAGAAGAAAGGGGAGGGAGAGAGGGGGAGGAGGGAGGTAAGAATGAAGGAGGGAGGGAGGAATGGAGGAGGGAGAGAGGGAGGGGAAGGGACATAGGGAAGGAAGAAAGGGGAAGGGGGAGAGAGGGGGAGGAGGGAGGGAAGAATGGAGGAGAGAGGGAGGAATGGAGGAGGGAGGGAAGAGAAAGAAGGAAGGGGAGGAATGGAGGAGAGGAAGAAGAGAGGATGGAGGAGGGAGAGAAGGAGGGAGGGAGAAAGAGGGAGAGGAGAGAGAGAGAGAGGAATGGAAGAGGGAGAGAGGGAGAGAGAGAGGGAGGGAAGAGAAAGAAGAGAGGGGGGAAAGGGGGAGGAGGGAGGGAAGAATGGAGGAGGGAGGGAGGGAGGGGGGAGAGGAGGGAAGGGGAGGGACATAGGGAAGGAAGAGAAAAAAGAAAGGAGAGGGAGGGAGGGAGGGAGGGAGGGAGAGAAGGGAGGAGGGAAAGAGGGAGGGAGGGAATGAGGGAATTGAGTATAATGTACTACAGTATGTGGATGATATGTGGAGGATATGTGGAGTGGAAGACGAGGCCACATGAAAATTTACAAGTCTATTCACAGCTCCACCTACCCAGCAAATGGCCCCAGGAAGGCCCTTGGGCCTTACCAAGCATCCTGGACCTTAGTAAGGGCGCTGGACCTTAGTAAGGTCTTTAAGTTCCTAAAATGCGGGAGGAGGTTCCAGAAGAGCCTATACCCGGGTAATAAAAAAGGTACTAGGTCTTAGTAAAGAGTAAGGCCCTGGACCTTAGTAAGGTCCTAAGGCCCTGACACGTGTAAGATGGTCCTGAAAGAAGACCCTGTATCCGCGCGAGATAATACAACCGCTATCAGACTTTAGTAAGGCCCCAAATAAGGCCGTCGGGCCTTAGTAAGGGCGTAAGGCCCCCCGGCCTGAGAATCCCTCCGGAATATCCTTTGAGCGTCTGGGCGTGTCTACACACGTCCGGAGAGTCACCGGAAATAGAAAGAGAGAGAGAGAGAGAGAGAGAGAGAGAGAGAGAGAGAGAGAGAGAGAAGAGAGAGAAAAAGGTGGGGAGAAAGAATGAGGGAGAGAGAAAGAGGAATGGAGAGAGATGGAGTAAGAGAGAATACAAAAAAGCAAATAATAATAATAATAATAACAATAATAATGATAATAATGTGTTACCGTATTGATCACGTGATGTGACTGATTAATAATAAAAAAAATCACCTGACGGTAGACAAAACGTAAAAGGAACTCCGACTGTTAATGTGGTGGTAGATGGAGTGAAGGTGGAAGAGATGGAGGAGGCAGGATGTGGAAGAGAGGGAAGAGATAGAGGAGGTGGAGGAAGTGGAGGAAGTAGAGGAAGTGGAAGGAGATGGAGGAAGTGGAGGAGAGGGAGGAAGTGGAGGAGAGGGAGGAGATGGAGGAGATAGAGGAGATGGACAAAGTGGAGGAGATGGAGAAAGTGGAAAAGGCGGAGGAGATGATGGAAGTGGAAGAGAGGGAAGAGATGGAGGGGGTAGAGGAGATGGAGGAAGTGGAGGAAGTAGAGGAAGTGGGAGGAGATGGAAGAAGTGGAGGAGATGCATAAAACGGAGGAGACAGAGGAGATGGAGAAAGTGGAGGAGATGGAGGAAGTGGAAAAGGAGGGAGGAGATGGTGGAAATGGAGGAGAGGGAGAAACTGGAGGAGGAGGAGGTGGAGGAAGTGGAAAAAGTGGAGGAAATGGTGGAAGTGGAGGAGAGGGAGAGAGTGGAGGTGGAGGAAGCTGAAAAGGCGGAGTAAGAGGAGGAAGTGGAAGAGATGGAGGAAGTGGAGAAGAAAGAGAAAATGGAGGAGATGGAGGACGTGCAAAAGGCGGAGGAGATGGAGGGAGTGGAGGGAGATGGAGGAAATGGAGGAGGTGGAGGGCTTAAAGGAGATGGAGGACAGGCGACAAGGCAATGAATGCGAACAAAGGAAATAAGAGAGAAAAGATAATGAAGACAGACGGAGAGAGAGAGAGAGAGAGAGAGAGAGAGAGAGAGAGTGAGAGAGAGAGAGAAGGAGAGAGAAAGGGAAGGAAAAAGAAAGAGAGATAGGGGGACGTGAGAGAGGGAAAGAAGAGGTGGCTAAAGCTGTGTGTGTGTGTGTGATTGTGTGTGTGTGTGTGTGTGAGAGAGAGAGAGAGAGAGAGAGAAAGAGAGAGAGAGAGAGAGAGAGAGAGAGAGAGAGAGAGAGAGAGAGAGAGAGAGAGGGGGGGGGAAGGCGTGAGAGAGGGAAAGTAGAGGCGGCTAAATCTGAGAGAGAGAGAGAGAGAGAGAGAGAGAGAGAGAGAGAGAGAGAGAGAGAAGAAGGCGTGAGAGAGGGAAAGTAGCGGCGGCTAAATCTGAGACAGAGAGAGAGAGAGAGAGAGAGAGAGAGAGAGAGAGAGAGAGAGAGAGAGAGAGAGAGAGAGAGAGAGAGAGAGACAGAGAGAGAGATACAGAGGCTCTAGATGAAGAGAAATAATCTGAGCAGCAGCAGTAAAATGGAATGGGGGGATTCCCAGGCGGACAAAACTAGACAGACAGACAGATACAAGTAATACTAACGCACACACACACCTTCCTCACACACGTACGCACAAAGAGAGAGAGAGAGAGATAGAAAGAGATGGATAGAGAGAGAGAGAGAGAGATAGAAAGAGATGGATACAGAGGGAGAGAGAGAAAGAGAGGGATAGAGAGAGAGAGACCTACCCTCACATAACACACACACACACACACACACACACACACACACACACACACACACACACACACACACACAGATGATTACAGAAAAGATCTGAAAAAATAGCTTCCCACACAGAGTGATAGATACTTGGAACAAATTGGACAAAGAAGCAGTGTGTGCAAACACTATTCAAGATTTTTAGAAAATAAATTCATGCTGAGAGATACAAAGACGGGTCACCACGAGCATAGCTCCCTTCCCGTATAATACAACTAAGTAAATACACACACACACACACACACCAACACACGTACACATATGTACACATGTACACACACATTATAATCTTATTAATCGGGTCAATGTAAACGAATTGTTAACTAAACTTTTCCATTAACTATTTTATCTCAAGTTCCTTTATTAACTAAATTAACTATAAATTATCTAAATTAACTCAATAATAATTTCTTAAAAACCTAACTATATTGTCGTCAGGCGATTTTGTTCACCTAAAAAAGATCAATTCTTTCTGGCCGATTAGCTTAATTTAACCCTGTCAATCCTACCAGGCTTAATCTAACCCTTATTCTGAACCTTACCAGGATTAGTTTAGTCCTTATTGTGTATCCAGGCTTAGTCTAACCCTTATTGTGAATACTATCAGGCTTAGTTTAGTTCTTATTGTGAAAGCTACCTGGCTTAATTTAACCGTTATTGTGAATACTACCAGGCTTAGTTTAATCTTTATTGTGTATCCAGGTTTAGTTTAAGCCTTATTGTGAATCCTACCAGGCTTAGTTTAACTCTTATTATGACTCATCCCAGGGTTAGTTGAACTCATATTGTATATCCAGGCTTAGTTTAACCCTTATTGTGAATCCTACCAGGCTTAGTTTAACCCTTACTGTGAATACTACCAGACTTAGTTTAACCCTTATTGTCAATCCTACCAGGATTATTCTAACCTTTATTGTGAATCCTACCAAGCTTCCTTTAACCCTTATTGTGAATCCTACCAGGCTTACTTTAACCCTTATTGTGAATCCTAAAAGGCTTACTTTAACCCTTACTGTGAATCCTACCAGGCTTACTTTATCCCTTATTGTGAATCCTACCAGGCTTAGTTTAACCCTTATTGCGAATCCTACCAGGTTTATTTTAACCTTTATTGTGAATCCTACCAGGCTTACTTTAACCCTTACCGTGAATCCTACCAAGCTTACTTTAACCCTTACCGTGAATCCTACCAGGCTTACTTTAACCCTTACTGTGAATCCTACCAGGCTTAGTTTAACCCTTACTGTCAATCCTACCAGGCTTATTTCAACCCTTACTGTGAATCCTACCAGACTTACTTTAACCCTTACTGTCAATCCTACCAGGCTTACTTTAACCCTTACTGTGAATCCTACCAGGCTTACTTTAACCCTTATTGTGAATCCTACCAGGCTTACTTTAACCCTTATTGTGAATCCTACCAGGCTTAGTTTAACCCTTATTGTGAATCCTACCAGGCTTATTTTAACCCTTACCGTGAATCCTACCGGGCTTACTTTAACCCTTACTGTGAATACTACCAGGCTTAGTTTAACCCTTATTGTGAATCCTACCAGGCTTATTTCAACCCTTATTGTCAATCCTACCAGGCTTAGTTTAACCCTTACTGTGAATCCTACCAGGCTTAGTTTAACCCTTATTGTCAATCCTACCAGGCTTATTTTAACCCTTACTGTGAATCCTACCAGGCTTACTTTAACCCTTACTGTGAATCCTACCAGACTTACTTTAATCCTTATTGTGAATCCTACCAGGATTACTTTAACCCTTACTGAGAATCCTACCAGACTTACTTTAACCCTTACTGTGAATCCTACCAGGCTTACTCTAACCCTTATTGTCAATCCTACCAGGCTTATTTCAACCCTTACTGTGAATCCTACCAGACTTATTTTAACCCTTACTGTGAATCTTACCAGGCTTAGTTTAACCCTTATTTTGAATCCTACCAAGCGATTTTAGTCAAGAGTTTGTCCATCATATTTAACTTGACACATGGACAACTAGACGGTTAACTAACCTGGTTCTGATTAGATAACGTGATTACTTTACCGAGTTAACCTCAGGGTAGGATTAATATTATGATCTTCGTAGACTTAGAGGACCCTCTTGACTAATTCCTTTCCTATTTTTAATATATATCATTCTAGCTGCCGCCAGGCGATTTTATTCATCTCCAAAGTCCAGTGACAGTAGGCACCACCTTGGCCTTACGTGCTTAGGAATCATTACCCGGCTTAACATCGCGAAGTTCCCCTTATCAGGAGGCTAAGACTGTGCCCCTTACAGAGGACTTTGTAGCGTGGTATTGAATGAACCATGTCCTTGGTCCAGCTCGCAGGCGCCTGCAGGGTCGAACGGCCATCACTTCGACCTCCGCCGCAAGTAGCGACGCTCTAACACGTGTCTTTAACCAGAATGCAATCTGCAAAACAAGCCTGGGTGGAGCAGTGGGTAACATTCTTGCCTTGGAACGCGGAAGGCCCGAGTTCTATCCCCGGTAAGTCCAAAAGCACTTTCATGGCTTTCCAACACCTCTCCACAACGGTGGATATCAGAGGTGCGGTAGACCAGTGTCATATATATATATATATATATATATATATATATATATATATATATGTATGTATGTATGTATGGTCAAGCTGATTACACTGATTTCAGACTTCATGCACAACCATACCAACATATCACCCAAAAAAACACTCACCATACATACCACCATACTCATCCGGATGAAGCCACCGTGGTACAGAAACCATATCGTCCGTCACGGGGATAGGCCGGTCCTGCAGTGGGCCACTCAGGCTCAATAACAAGGTGTACCGTGCAGTAATATCCCCTCCCCCCCTTTAGTGATAAGGGCGATAATGCATTGTTAACGAGTGATCTATTGGGTTCTTCGTTTGCTATGCCCGTCATTTGTTATCTGTGATGTCGCCGGGATTGTTTATCATCACCCCGCCGCGGAGCGTTGGTTTCGGCCTCGTCCCCCTCGACCTAGAGCCGCGTTCGAACCCACCACCTCCCTCTATGTGCTCGCTAGTGGAGCGGGTTAGAGCGTCGCTACTTGCGGCGAAGGTCGAGGTAAGGGCAGTTCTAATCATGCCACTAGCGAGTTGGACCAAGGGCATGGTAAATTCAGTTCCACGCTACAAAGTCCTCTGGAAATGGGGCAGTTCCTGGAAGTTGGTCAGAACGTTTGAATCTTGCCTTCCCCTCACTGGGAGGCTCTGGAATTCTCCTCCTGACGTTATTTCTATTTCTATATGCCTTCAGTCTAGTGATGGGACGATAACTGCTCTCAGTTTCCGATTCCGATAAATGATGAATAAAAGTATTTTGTTCATTAATGTATTTTTCACCAACTGCAGGGCCTTAAAATAACCAGAAATTGTAATCATTGCAGGTATCGGAATCGGAAGCTGAGAGCAGTATCGGAACTCGTATTGGAAATTGAGAGCAGTATCGGGACTCGTATCGGAATCGGAAGTTGAGAGCAGTATCGGGACTCGTATCGGAATCGGAAGTTGAGAGCAGTATCGGGACTCGTATCGGAATCGGAAGTTGAGAGCAGTATCGGGACTCGTATCGGAATCGGAAGTTGAGAGCAGTATCGGGACTCGTATCGGAATCGGAAGTTGAGAGCAGTATCGGGACTCGTATCGGAATCGGAAGTTGAGAGCAGTATCGAGACTCGTATCGGAATCGGAAGCTGAGAGCAGCATCGGAGCTCGTACCGGAATCGGAAGCTGAGAGCAGCATCGGAGCTCGTATCGGAATCCGAAGCTGAGAGCAGCATCGGAGCTCGTACCGGAATCGGAAGCTGAGAGCAGTATCGGAACTCATACCGGATTCGGAAACCGAGAGCAGTATCGGGATTCGTACCGGAATCGGAAGCTGAGAGCAATATTGGGACCCGTGCTGAACTCGTATTGGAATCGGAAGCTGGGAGCAGTATCGGAACTCGTACCGGAATCGGAAGCTGAGAGCAGTATCGGGACTCATATCGGAATCAGACTCGAAATGAAATCAGGCTCGTATCGGAATCGGAAATTCAGAACCGTATAAGGCCTCGTATCGGAATAGGAAATTTAGAACAGTATCGGGACTCGTGTCGGAATCGGAAGCTGTGGGAAGTATCGGGATTAGTATCGGAGACTTTTCCGTGAGACTCACTCTAGACCTCTCACGAAATGTTGATTCTACTCGCAAGATCTCCACAAGAGAGAATCCCAGATTATTGGGATGGGAAGGGCGACTGCATGGGACCTTGTTTTGGTCGGGGAAACTGTGGGGACTGGAAGTGGAACGCCTCCTGGTGTGTGTCCAACTGAATACTGATTGTGTGTGTGTGAACTTTTCGAAATGTGAATACACACACACACACACACACACACATATATAAATATATA
>NC_134814.1:22261129-22271129 GCF_046742065.1 Oratosquilla oratoria
GGACGAGGAAGATGAGGAGAAGGAATAGGATGAGGAACAGGAGGAAGAGGATAGGAGGGGAGGAAGAAGAGGCGAAACAGGAGGAAGAGAACAGGAAGGGGAGGAAGAGGAGGGGAGGAAGAGGAGGAGGAGGAAAAAGAGGAGAGGAAGAGGACGAGGAGGAGGAGAAAAGGAAAAGGAATAGGAGAAATAGGAGTAGGAAGAGGAGAAGGAAGAGGAGGGGAAGATGGGGGAAGAATAGGGGGATAAGGAAGAGGAGGAGGAAAAGGAGGAGGGCAGCAGGAGGCAGAGGGGGAGGAGGAGGAGGAGGACGAGGAAGATGAGGAGAAGGAATTGGATGAGGAACAGGAGGAAGAGGTTAGGAGGGGAGGAAGAGGAGGCGAAACAGGAGGAAGAGAACAGGAAGGGGAGGAAGAGGAGGGGAGGAAGAGGAGGAGAAGGTGGAGGTGGAGGAAAAAGAGGAGAGGAAGAGGACGAGTGGAGGAAGAGGACGAGGAGGAGGAGAAAAGGAAAAGGAATAGGAGGAATAGGAGGAGGAAGAGGAGAAGGAAGAGGAGAAGGAAGAGGAGGGGAAGATGGGGGAAGAATAGGGGGAGAAGGAAGAGGAGGAGGAGGAGGAGGAAGATGAATAACTGTAGCAGCAACACGAAGTGGATTATGTGAAGGAAGAAGAGAAGGAAGAGAAGAGGAGGAGGAAGAGGAGGAGGAAGAAAACGAGGAGAAGGAAGAGTAGGAGGAACACAAAGGAATACAAAGGAAGAACAAACAACAGCAGGCCTACTGGCCCTAACAAGGCTGTTTGTGTTAACTATACTAGAATACAGTGAAGAAAACATGACAAGGCGATAGAAGAAGAACTAACAATACTGCTACCACTGTCCTATCCAGCTAGATGTCGGGCTGTCAAATCTTTTGTTGCATAGGATAATATTTTACTTGCGGAATTAGTCCAAATATTTATCTAAATTATTTCTTTTAATGTTGTCATTGTGTTACTTTCAACGACGGTGGAAGGTAACGAATTCCACACATTAACAACCCGATTAAAGAAAAAGTGCTTACTTTTATTCGAGGAGGAAGAGGAGGAGGAAGAAGAAGAGGAGGAGGAGGAGGAGGAGGAGGAGGAGGAGGAGGAGGAAGAGGAATCAATGACGTAAGAGGATGGAGGAAGGAGGAAAAGGAGAAATGTCTCTCTCTCTCTCTCTCCCACGCACACACACACACATAAACACACACGCAAACACACACACGCAAAAACACACACACACATACGCAAACACGCGCACAGGAAATCCCCCCTATCGCCTTATACGCCAAGTAAGAAATATGAAACAGAATTGCTACGACCCTAGGATCCTAGGATCGTAGTAGGATCTAGAAGGTGACAGGGATGAGGGCGGACCCTGCACATTAGAAAAAAAAGTTCTATACAGCAATGCAAAATAAACAAATAAATAAAAATATAATAAAAAATTAGACAAAATTATAATAATATTAACACTAAAAAATGCAATACAATAAAACAAAACAGGGTCACATCTAATCCCGCGAAATACTAAAAATAAATAAATAAGTAAACACACACACACACACACATACATATATATACATGTATAAATGATATAAATAAAAATAATATAAACCAGAATAGAATAATAAAGGTTATGTCTAGTCCCGGGAAATACAACTACTTTGAAAAAAAAAAAATAATAATAAATAAATAAATAAAACAAAATAAAATAAATTATTCAGTGTCCTATTTAATGACCCTGTTTTGGTTTCGGTGACATTTTCAATGACCTTGTTTTGGCCGTTTCCCAAACAACCCTTAACCCAGGGATCTCCTGGGGCGCTAAGGGGCTCCTCAAAATACAACCCCGATTAAGTTAACTGGCTACACAAGGTTTTATGCCAACAATAACTTTATCGAAGGACAAAAAGGCGACTGTGAGCTTTCCGATTGTGTTTATGTCCTGCCTTATCTTTCCTTCTTTTTTTTCTTTTCTTTTTCTTTTTTTTCTGTTTGTCTTAGAATTATACTTCGTTATATATTTTTGTTTATAACGTTTTTTCGTTGTTTTGTCTATTAGGTCTGAATATTTTTGTGTTCATTATTTTTGTCTTATTTATTTATTTATTGTTTTAATCTCTCTCTCTCTCTCTCTCGTTTTTTTTTTTTTCGGGGAATACGCTGCCCAAAAAACCAACGAACCAAACGAACCCAAACCAAAAGGTTCGAAATCTGCTTCGAGCCGGTAACCGAATCCTTAGTCTTAAGAACTTACTGTGAACAAAAATCCCCCACAGAAACTGATTACTGGTCTGGGGGAAATCCTTCAACATTTTCCTGGGGTACCCAAGACCCCAGGAACGTTCCCCAGGACCGAAACCAACGCTCCACAGGATCCAAAGCCTCTGTGAGAATATTGAACGTCAAGCGAACCCTACACGATCAATAATATTGCGCAATATTCCGTATTGTACAATATTATTGACGATGCAGCCACAGTATTGAAGGATGACACAATATACTGAAGACATTAAATTCAATACCATCCATACACCGTCAATAATATTGTACAATACGGAATATTGCGCAATAATATTGATCATGTAGGGAATACTCTAGACACTTTAACTTACACTCTCTGGAGAGACGTAGAGTGCAGGGTGACTTAATAGAGGTATTCAAATGGGTCACGGGATTTAACAAGGGTGATGAAGGCAAGGTCATCATATAAAGACAAATGGGCAGTTATCGTAGTAATGGGTTTAAATTGAACAGATTTAAGTTAAAGAAGGAAATAGGCAAGAACTGGTTGACCAATAGAGTGGTTAACGAATGGAATAGACTTAGTAGCCAGGTAGTTAGTGAGCGCTGAAACAATGGGTTGTTTGAGAGGATGAGATAAAATTATGTATAGGGACGACATGTGACAAGGGACATGGAACTGCCTAGTGTAGGCGTTATGGTCTCTTGCAGACTACTCCATTCTTATGTACTTAGAAGAGAATGAGAGACAGATAGGGGAATGAGAGAGAGATGGAGAGAGAGATGAAGAGAGAGAGAGGGGGAGAAGAGATAAAGAGGCAGAAGAGAGAGAGGAAGAGAAAGAGAAGAGAGAGGGAGAAGAGAGAGAGAGAGAGAGAGAGAGAGAGAGAGAGAGAGAGAGAGAGAGAAGAGAGACAGAGGGGGAGAAAGAGAGATAGAGAAGAGAGAGAGAGAGAGAGAGAGAGAGAGAGAGAGAGAGAGAGAGAGAGAGAGAGAGAGAGAGAGAGAGAGAGAGAGAGAGAGAGAGAGAGAGAGAGAGAGAGGGGGGGGGGAAGAGAGGCAAGAGAGAGACGGGGAAAGAGAAAAAGAGAGAAAGAGAGCGAGAGAGAAAAAGAGAGACTCTGTCCAGTGGTCTCCTGGCCGACATTGAAGCGAGTTGGAAGCCAGCGAGCGCCAGGTACAAAAGCCTCCATGGAAATCTTTAGAGCGGAGAAAGGAAAACAGAAGGAAGGAGGAGGAAGAGGAGGAGAAGGAGGAGGAGGAGGAGGAAGAGAAGGACAGGTTTCTACTGGACCTGGCAGGAATGAAGTCTTAAAAAAGTTGAAAGTTTCCGCAATTTCTTTGAGAAATATGTATATAACACACACACACACATATATATAATGATCAAAACTGGCAGTGGCGAGCTTCGATCGCAGGTCCCACTAGGCGCGAATCCCATAACACACACACACACAGAGTAATAGACATTTGGAACAAGTTAGATGAGAAAGTAGTGTGTGCAAAAACAATACATGAATTTAAAAATAGTTTAGATAAAATGAGATATAAAGACGGGACACCACGAGCATAGCTCCCCTTCCCGTAAAATGCAACTAGGTAAATACACACACACACACACATACACACACACATATATATATATATATATATATGTGTGTGTGTGTGTGTGTGTGTGTGTGTGTGTGTGTGTGTGTGTGTGTGCGTGTGTGTGCGTGTGTACACATGTCTTCAGGAAGTCAACACCAACGGTATTGTTGTTAATCCTGTACATATTCTTCATCTCACAGAAAACCTTTCTGGGAAGTTGTGGTTTGTTGAACAAGAGTCAAGCAGACAATTTGAAACTGTTTCATATTTTAGGTGTCTTCCAACCGAGCACGAAGATGAGGTCAGAAACCCCCAGAGGAAGAGAGGAGACCAAAAAGATGCTTGCCACGAGGAACACACCTATGTAAAAAGAGCCATATCGGTGTGTTCCTCGTGGCAAGCATTACACAGTGAGCTTCAACACCTTAGACCAGGGGTTCTTAACCTTTTTTCTCCAATTCCCCACTTTTTAGTGAGCCAACTCTTCATTTCCCACCACAGCATCGGTGACAACAAGAAAACACCAGAAGCAAACAAAAAGAAACAAAAACACATCGATTAAAAAAAAAAAAAAAAAAAAAAAAAAAAGACTGGTTCTTCTGTCCGACCGGTCATTCCCCACTTGGCAACTCCGCCATTCCCCACCAGTGGGGAATTCCCCACAGGTTAAGAACCACTGCCTTAGACAAATGCTCACAAACAATGGGTACTCCAACACCGACTTTGATTCTATTACCAACAAGATGCTAAAATCATATTTCACAATCAAAACACCACAAAATCATAACTACATCAACATATATTACAGAAACACCTTTACTAATAATTACAAAAAAGATGAAAAAGTCATTAAAGATATCATCCATAGGAATTGCCTCCCTACAAGCGAGAACAACAAAATCAGAGTTCTCATTTACTACAAAATTCCCGGAACTTCCTCTCTGATATTGACGAACAACTCTTCTAGGCGATCAAACGTCACATCTAGAACCAATGTAGTATACCAATATAGTTGTTCTTCAAAGGATTGTAAGCCTTTTAACCATACCTACATCGGTTTTACTAGATGCAAAGTTAGCCGTCGCCTATCATTACATCTACAAGAGGGAGCAATCAAAGAACATCATAAGAATTTCCACAACACTGTACTCAGAAGGGATGAGTTGATTAATTCCACCAAAATTATTGGAACGTGTGATGACCCTAGGAGGCTACAATTACTCGAAGCCTTTCATATTAGAGACAAAGCTCCAGTCATTAACATCCAGAGTAATTTTATCTCCTCTATCCCATTGTATAGAAACAAAAATCCCCCACTCCTCCCTCCCTCCACCCCCTCCATTCCTCGTCTCCCCCTCCTCCCCTTCCACCTCTACCCCCTTCTTCCCTCCCACTCGGTGATCACACCCTCCTAACTCCCCACCCCCAACCCCCCTTACCCCGTGACCTCTGAGATCCCATTGTCTGACCCCTGACCTAGGCCTATATATACAGTATCTGTCATCACCGACTTGTCACTTTTTTTCTCCCATCCCTTTAAATGTATGTCCTCTTGTACCTTTGTCATCGTATTTATTTGCATTTATACTGTATCCCTCATATTTTACTTGTATTGTTCTTGCACACAATTGTCAACTTGATTGTACTTATGTAAATTTTGTAATTTTGTCACCATTACTGTAATTATGTAATTTTTGTTATTACCCTTGAAAATGTCTTCATTAAGACGAAACGTTGAGCTCAAATAATGGAAGAATACAGTGATTTAGTTTCAGTTCATCCAGTTAATGGCAAATCTCTAATCAGAAAAATTGAGAATACTAGGAAAAAACTGAATAACTACAACAATACTGTCATTTATAACTCCACGTGTATTACTGAGAACCTGCTCCCCTCATTTACAAAGTATATGTATATATATATATTATATATATATATATATGTATATATATATATTAAATATATATATATTATATATATATATTAAATATATATATATTATATATATATATTAAATATATATTATATATATATATATATATATATATACACAAATGCATAATATTAATAAAAATGAAATTTAAATATGAGGGAAAGGGAGGATACCTCAAAAACTGGACTCAAAAGTTGAGGGAAGAGAACCCAAACAAACCTCAGACAGAGGCCAAGGGATCTTAAATTCAGGAAAGAGAGAGAGAAGGGGAAAGAGAGAGAAAGGGACAGAGAGGAGGGGAAAGAGAAAGGGAGAGAGAGGAGGGGAAAGAGAGGAGGGGAAAGACAGAATGGGAGAGAGAGGTGAAAGAGAGGAGAGAGAGAGAGAGAGAGAGAGAGAGAGAGAGAGAGAGAGAGAGAGAGAGAGAGAGAGAGAGAGAGAGAGAGAGAGAGAGAGAGAGAGAGAGAGAGAGAGAGAGAGAGAGAGAGAGAGAGAGAGAGAGAGAGAGAGAGAGAGAGAGAGAGAAGGGGTGGGGGTAAAAAATTTGAACCCCTCTCAGTGGGTCCCCCAAATTCGTGTCCTACCAATTGAGGATTTCCCAGAAGAAGAAGAAGAACAAATTGCACGATTGGTCCAATGTCTCCATTTGCAGCTCTTGCTCTCTCTCTTTTATTGATATACAGACAATCAAATAAATAAATAATATAAATCCTGAATAAATGAATATACAAATGAATAATATATAAAATGAATAAATAATAGAAATACTGAATATACAAGGAAATTCACAAATAAAGACATTATATAATGAAATGAATATAGAGACGATCATAAAAACAAATAATAAAAAATGTATATATATATATATTATATATAATATATATATATATATATATATATATATTATATATAATATATATATATATATATATAGTCAAATAAGCATTACACAGGCATTCTATCTATATATCAAGTGTTTTCCCCCTTATAAGGGAGGTAGCCAAATCAAAAGCATGTACCTATTCCCACCCATTCCACTCCCATCCACCACCATCCCCCCCTTCCCATCTTAAATCCTCATGGATGACGGGTCAGAGGCAATGCAGCGAGACATAGTACATCCGTAGTAGTTCCGCTTCACTTAAATAGCGACCTCCCCTCTCCGTCCCCTCATGCAGAACAAAGAGAAAACGGGGAGAAATCCCTTCGGGCTGCATCAAAATATAATTCACACATAGTCACCCCCTTACTCCCGCCCCCCCTCTTCCTTGCAACACAGTATCATATATACACAGCCACTCTCCACTCATCCCTATCTCCTACCTTCTCACAAACAAACAAACAAATACATAAATAAAGCCATTAAACAAAGAAATTAATATGTAAGCGGACACACGATCAAATAAGCAAATAAATGGACAAACAGATTAATATGGCAACAAACACAATAGATAGGATTTGAAGGTCCATTTACTATTCGATTCTGCTTCTTTAATTCACGGGAAGCTGATCCTCCTCCACGTCCTGAAAGATTCACATTCTTTCGGTGTCGCTGAAATGTTCCTGAAGCTTTATCCTGAATCTTTATCCTGAAATCCGTTTTCTCTTCAGCATTTTCCTCCGTCTCTGAATCCTTTCAGCGTAAAAATACAAAAATACACACACGCACATACATGGCTCGACAGTGCAGTGGTACCCCTCTCGCCCGCTAATTCAGCGATCCGAATTCGAGTCCCGCCCAAGGCTGAACACTTCAGCATCGCTGTACTGCGAGCCGGCATTCCAACCCTGGTGGGCAAGGAGTTGTGTGTGTGTGTGTGTGTGTGTGTGTGTGTGTGTGTGTGTGTGTGTGTGTGTGTGTGTGTGTGTGTGTGTGTGTATTCACCTTGGTCTTTGGATCACGTGCTGGAATCATGATCGACAGCTATTTCCCTCCCGGAAGAGAGCTCAGAGCTCGTGTGTGTGTGTGTGTGTGTGTGTGTGTGTGTGTGTGTGTGTGTGTGTGTGTGTGTGTGTGTGTGTGTGTGTGCGTGTGTGTGCGCGTGTAAGGTCACAACATTTCCCATACATCGGGCCATATATGATGTGAGCTCTCATCAGGAGGGTTATAGTTGTCGATCAAAAGTACAACACGTGAATCACACACACAACATACACACACACACACACATACGCACACTTCATATATTTTCACTGCTGAACAATCCAGTCTGCTCTCTCTCTCTCTCTCTCTCTCACACACACACAACTTGCTCTCTTCCTCTCTTTGACCCTAATTCCCAACATTGAACTCTCCATTGCTCTCTGTCCGCTCCTTGTCTCCATCGCTTTCGTCAGTTTGCAAGTCTCATATCCGTAGATTATAGCCGGGATTAGACACTGGTTGTAAACCTTGCGCTTCATAGTAGCAGCAGTAGTAGTTCAGCCTTAATGGTCCACTGCAAGGCCGGCCTATTCCCTAAGGGACGATACAGCCTCTGTACGCGTTTCACAGTTTCTGTCGTTATTTTCTTAAATTTACCAAACATTTCCTAACCAATTACAAAAAAAAATGTAATACGCCTTTTTATTTCATTCTAATAACTTTTGGTAAGTTTCAATATATACACATACTGCACACATACATACACAAGTACATATATACACAAAATAGTTCCCTCAATTTTTAGATGAAATGTAACAAATGGAATACTGAAATATGCATTTAGAAAAATGGAAAAGATATTGAAAAGAAAAGAACATGAACGATAACCAGTGAAAAGCGAAGACGAGAGACATGAAGACGGAAAAATATGAACACAACTCGAGAAGGAAATTAATACAATATGAAAGACGGTGTTTATATATATATATATATATATATATATATATATATATATATATATATACAGTATATATATACTACATATATATACATATATATATATATATATATATATATATATATATATATATATATATATATATATATATATATATATAATTGGGGTAGGTACGAGAAAGGGTTTCAATGTGTCTGTCTGGTGACATTAGGCATCTTGTGTTGTAACATTGTGGGGGCGTCGTTGTTGTTGGTCTTACGTAGGTGTTTTGCAATTGGGAAATCTGTGAAATCTGCAAGATTAGAGGTCTTGACAAAGGCAAGTACTATGTTTCATGCGTGTGGATCACGTGCGTGGTTGGCGATGGTTAATGACGGTTACAACGGATGTATAGATAAAAGGTGACAAAAATAAATAAATAAGAATTAAAAATAAAAATGAAAAAATCAATAGATGGATCGGATGTAAAAAATCAGAGAATATGTATATATATATATATATACATATATATATACATATATATATATATATATTGAAATATGTAAGACAGATGAGTGGATGGGTGGTGAGATAAACACAGGGAACCGTTTAGGGATTTATTCTGACGTTTCGTCCTTACCAGGACTTCTTCAGAGTACATGCACATTCAAATCATTCACCCCCTAAATACCCGCCGAATCTATCCGCGTTCCACCATGATCGACCTGACCTCTCGTCCTCCTACGCTCTGCTTCGCGAAGTACCAAGCGGCTCGCCGTCTTTGTTAATTTAATAAACCCATCGCGGTGGTTGTTGTTTGGATGGGAAGCGATGTAAGCTGCTTCAGTTATTTTCCTTCTTTTCTTATGAAGTCCTTTCTGCAGCACCTCTACTTTGTTCCAGTCTGGTAAGTGGCCGTGAGTATCTACATGAACCACTAGCGAGTTTGATACTCGGTGTGCCTTGATGTCATTCCTGTGCTCAATTGTCCGTTTCTTAATACCTCGGCTGGTTTCCCCGTAGTAGCTCACAGGACAGTTTCCACACGGTATCTTGTAGACGACACTGTTTGTCCGTGCCAAACTCGAGCCACTCAGGCGCGTTAGGACAGTTGCTCACTACAGCCGGCATCAAGATTGCGATCAGCACGGGAACGAAAATAGGAGACATTGTTAAGAACCAGAATAAAGTCGTGGCCAACGGGGAAGAAAACAGTGTCGTCTACAAGATACCGTGTGGAAACTGTCCTGTGAGCTACTACGGGGAAACCAGCCGAGGTATTAAGAAACGGACAATTGAGCACAGGAATGACATCAAGGCACACCGAGTATCAAACTCGCTAGTGGTTCATGTAGATACTCACGGCCACTTACCAGACTGGAACAAAGTAGAGGTGCTGCAGAA
>NC_134814.1:22276129-22278629 GCF_046742065.1 Oratosquilla oratoria
GTGTCACCCCCACACGGATTACGGTAAGCTCCCCAACCCCCGTCTCCCCTTTTCGTATCCCCCCACTCCCCCCACCCCATGTCCTCCTCTTCTTCCTCCTCCACATCTGTCTTCTTCCTCTTCCTACTCCTCTTTCATTACTGTCTTCTTCTTCTTCTTCTTCTTCCTTCTACTCCTCTTTCACTATTGTCTTCTTCTTCTTCCTATTCTTCCTCTTCCTCCATCTCTGTCTTCTTCCTCCTCCTACTCCTTCTTCTTCCTCTTACTCCTCCACCTCTGTCTTCTTCCTCCACCTTCTCCCTCTCTGTCTTCCTCCTCCTCCACTTCTGGCTTCTTTCTCCTCCTCTTCCGTCTTCCTCCGCCTCCTCTACCTCTGTCTTTTTCCTCCTCTTCCTCCTGCTTCACAACTGTCTTCTTCTTCTTCTTCTTCCTCTACATTTGTCTTCTTCTTCCTCTTCCTCCACCTGTCTTCCTCCTCCTCCTCCTCTACCTTTGTCTTCTTTTTCCTCTCTCACTACTGTCTTTTTCCTCTTCCTCCTCTTCCTCCACCTGTCTTCCTCCTCCGCCTCCTCTATCTCTGCCTTCCTCCTCCTCCTACTCCTCCTCCTCCTCCTCCACTACTGTCTTCTTCTTCTTCCTCCTCCTCCTCCTCCACTACTGTCTTCTTCTTCTTCCTCCTCCTCCTCCTCCTCCAACTTGCCGGGTCTGTTTGGCCACGAACCATTACCCGCCTTTGTCTTTTTCCCCTTCCTCCTCCCAGGGTGGGGAGGAGGGGGAGGGGGAGGGGGGAGGAAGGGGGGGAGGCCGAATAGGGTGACGGGGCCCTTATGCTTCCCATTTCCCCTCTTGCCAAGAAAAAAAAATAGCATTCAACAATCTGTGTGTATATATATATATATATATATATATATATATATATGTATATATATATGTATATATATATATATATATACACACATATATATATACATATATATACATATACATTACATATATACAATATATATATATATATATATACAGTATAATATATATATATATGATGTAAGCGGAATAGGAAACACAGGAGTCTTGGTCTTGAGTTTATTCCTGACTAGTTTCTCAGGTATGCTTTTTCAAAAAAAGCTTACCTGCGAAACTAGTCAGGAATAAACTCAAGACCAAGACTCCTGTGTTTCCTATTCCGCTTACATCAACCTGTCAGAATGTCTCAACATATATATATATATATATATATATATATATATATATATGCACGTTCACGAATGTTTACGTGTGTGTGTATGAGATTCACCATGGCCTTGGATCACGTGTTAGACTCGTGATCGACAGTTATTACCCTCCCGGATGAGCTCATATGTGGCCCGTTCTATGAGGGAATGCTGTGACCTTACAAATATACACACTCCCATTGCTCAAAGGCGACAGTAAATGTTTGCCGTATCTGTGAATCTTTCAAGTAGTGAGTGGGGATCAAACTCGGCCTACTCAGAGTGAAAAGTCAAGACACTAACATCACACCAGAAATTAGTGTGTATTTATGCTGGCAGGGTCCCGTCTCTACTTCCCAATGAATAAATCTGATCTTAAATCGCCCTATAGTGTGTGTGTACGTTTTATGTGTGTGTACGTATGTTTGCGTACGTGTATGTATGTATGTGTACATGTGTGTGTGTGTATGTGTGTTTTAAGATTCATTATTGCCTTGGATCACGTGTTGGACCTATGATGAACAAACTGCATCCAGATCTGTGAAGTAAGCGAGGTGCGAACTCGGACCTACAACGTTGGCAGCCCCCGGTGTTAACCACCACACCAGCAAGTATGTGTGTGTGTGTGTGTGTGTGTGTGTGTGTGTGTGTGTGTGTGTGTGTGTGTGTGTGTGTGTGTGTGTGTGTGTGTGTGTGTGTGTGTGTGTGTGTGTGTACGTTTGTGTATGACAAGTTCTTGGCCGCTCAAAGTTCGTCAACAGACTTCATCTCTCTCTCTCTCTCTCTCTCTCTCTCTCTCTCTCTCTCTCTCTCTCTCTCTCTCTTGGCTAACTTCCCATCATCCTTTCTTGGCCAAGTTGTTGGATTAGCCCAAGAGACAAGTTGGGTTATGGGCTTGTTTCTCATACATCACAAGACAATCTAATGTATATATACAATATATACACACACATATACATACATACATACACACATACGACTTGGTGGCGCAGTTAGTAGAATTCCAGGCAGCCACTACGGTGGTCTGGGTTCGAATCTGTGTGTGTGTGTGTGTGTGTGTGTGTGTGTGTGTGTGTGTGTGTGTGTGTGTGTGTGTGTGTGTGTGTGTGTGTGTGTGTGTGTGTGTGTGTGTAAGGTCACAGTATTAGCCATAGATCGATCATATATGAGCTCTGAGCTCTCTTCCGGAAGGGAAGCAGCTGTCGATCACGAGTCCAACGCGTGATCCATGACCATGGTGAATAACACACACACACATATACATATATATATATATATATATATATATA
>NC_134814.1:22283629-22301129 GCF_046742065.1 Oratosquilla oratoria
GGAACTACGGAGATACAAGAATCATGGGAGTACTAGGAGTATTCTGGGGAATTACAAAGAGACTACGAGGGATAAGGCAGTACGAGTAGACTTCTGTGGAACTACAAAGAGCTACAAGGTCAGGAAAGTACAAGGAGACTCTTTGGTAACTATAAAGAGGTACAGTGGACAACGAATTACAAAGAGATAATTTGGGAACTACAAGGAGCTACAGAGATAAATGAGGCACGAGAAGCCTCCTGGTGGAATTACAAAGAGCCATGAGGGAGCCCAAAGAGTTTTCTAGAAAAATTACTAAGAGGAGACATACAAAGAGGTAAAAGAGGACTTCTTTGGGGGGGCACTACAAAGAGTAAACGTACGTATTCCTTAACTCGTAACTAAGTTTAAAAAAATATATAACTTGGGGTAGAAGCGCTAGTATAATAGTCCATAAGTCCTTACATATACACACGCACGCACACACACACACACACACACACGAATTTAAGGCAAAGTTTGATGAGTGGAAGCAAAGAGACGGGACCCCTTGAGCACAGCTCCAACCATGCAGACACACACACACACACATACACACACACACACACACACACATATATATATATATATATATATATATATATATATATATATATATGTAGATGCCAGATAAGAGATGAAAGGGAAAAGCGATTTGAACGAAACCGCCGGAAGTGTTTTTTTACGTTTAACGTCAAAACGATACAGACTCCCTTGTTTACAACGGGACAGAGTCGAACGCTATCGCATGCGGGACTCGATTTCAAAAAACGTTTGTCCACTTCCGAAAAAAAAAAAAAAATCCTTCAATTGGCGTTAACCTATATCGGGATTTAACTTCCTTTTTAACTTAACCAGACAAAATCCCCCTCCAAAACGATAATTACAATATCCGGGATATCTCTTCCCTTCGCTGATCCGGACAAAATCTCCCTCCAATTTTATTACTGCAATATCCGGGCGATGTCTCCCTTCAAAAATATCATCCTGGAGAAAATATTCCTCCAAAACGATCCCTGCAATAGCCACATGTCTCCCTCCAAAGTTACTGTTCCGGACAAAATCTTCCTCCAAAACGGTTTCTGCAATATCCGGATGTCTCCCTCCAAAATGACAGTTCTGGACAAAACCTCCCTCCAAATTTATTTCTGTAAGATACGGATGTCTCCCTCCAAAGTGATTGTTGGATCTTCGGGACGCCCGTTCCCCTCTTTTATCCGGGCAAAATCTTCCTCCAAATTTATTTCTTTATTATCAGAACACTTTCCCCCGCTTATCCGGACTACAACCGCTCACCCGGACACTTCCTTCCCCCCACTTATCCGGACACTTTCCCCACGCTTATCTGGACTACAACCGCTCACCCGAAACTTCCTTCCCCCCGCTTATCCGGACCCTTTCCCCCGCTTATCCAGACTACAGCCGCTCATCCGGACACTTTCCCCCCGCTTATCCAGACAACAACCGCTCACCCGGACACTTCCCCCGCTTATCCTGCCCCTTACCCCCGCTTATCCGGACTACAACCGCTCACCCGGACACTTCCTCCCCCCATTTATCCGGACACATTCCCCCGCTTGTCCGGACAATTTCCCCCCGCTTATCCGGACTACAACAACTCACCCGGACACTTCCTCCCCCCGGTTATCCGGACACTTCCCCCCGCTTATCCGGACTACAAACAAAACTTACATTCTCTCACTGCAGGGTTCGAGCTACCCGTTCACCACGTCGCCACTGGCGATTCCTATCCACGTGTGGCGATCTGAATTTGGCGCCAAATCGCCACGCCGGCGAAGACGCTCGCCAATGGCGACTGGAAGTAAATTGTGTCTGAGTCGTTGCCAATCGCCAAGGGCCGTAGTGGACTCAAACACAGCCCAAATGGAGATTCGTACGTATGCGCGGTAATTAATGACGTCTACATACAACGTATTGTCCCATAGTTCCAGCTTCAAAGTCTTCTAACGTGAAGACTGAAATATGTGGCTGAGAACTTAAACAATATATTAGCCACTGTGGCTACTCAAGGTCCAAGGCTAAGACACCTTTTTATCTGTTAGACACAATGCCTTCCACCGGACTCTCCATTCCTTCATGATTTTATCCTGGTGAAGAGATCAGGAGAGTAAAGCTCTCTGTTCTTTGTTATGACTACCGGCAGGTGATTTTATTCACGTGTAAGGGGTGGAAACAAAGTGGTTAATAATCCGGCACCCTTCACTCATCAATTGGCACCAAATTCTTTGGCACCAGATTGTCAGTGCCAGATCAAACGACGGATACTTGGCGCCAAACACACACACATACATACAAACATACACACACACACGTATAAAGGAAATGTGTGTGTGTGTGTGTGTGTGTGTGTGTGTGTGTGTGTGTGTGTGTGTGTGTGTGTGTGTGTGTGTGTGTGTGTGTGTGTGTGTGTGTAAGTTCACAGCATTACCCATAGATCGGGCATATCGGAGCCCTGAGCTCTCATCCAGGAGGGTAATAGCTGTCGATCACGAGTCCAACACGTGGTCCAAGACCATGGTGAATCTCTCTCTCACACACACACAACACACACATACACCAAATTGGAACCGTACATGAATTTGAGGTTCTGTATGATAAACGAGTGTGTGTGTGTGTGTGTGTGTGTGTGTGTGTGTGTGTGTGTGTGTGTGTGTGTGTGTGTGTGTGTGTGTGTGTGTGTGTGTGTGTGTGTGTGTGTGTGTGTTTATGTGTGTGTGTGTGTGTGTGTGTGTGTGTGTGTGTGTGTATGTGCATGTGTATGTGTGTATATGTGTGTGTGTGTGTGTGTATGTGCGTGTATGTGCGTGTGTGTGTGTGTGTGTGTGTGTGTGTGTGTGTGTGTGTGTGTGTGTGTGTGTGTGTGTGTGTGTGTGTGTGTGTAAGCTCATATCCACCAGCTAGACTATATATAACCATGCTCTGAGGTCTCATCCGAGAGGGTCGTAGCTGTCGATCACAGGCCCAGCACGTGGTCCAAGGCTATTTTCCTGACGTCAGCAACTTCTTGAGGGAAAAGAGAAATTGAAAAGCTGACTACAACTGTGGAGGCGGCCAGCACCACGTCAACCCAAAAATTGATGAAGAGAAAAACAGCCAAGAAGACACAAAAGCAATAATATTCTGTGTTAAAAAAAAGAGGGAGTGGGTGAGGGGATGGGTATGGGTAAAGCAATGATATTGTGTGTCAAAAAATAATAAGTAAAAAAAAAAAAAAAAAAAAAAAAGAGGTGGTGGGTGAGGGGATGAGGAGGGGTAAAGCAATAATATTCTGCGTAAGGAAAAAAAAGAGAAAGAGAGAGAAAGAGAGAGAGAGAGGGGAGGTTCAGGGGGAAGTGAGGGGGAAGGAGGGGAGGAGTGGGCGAGGGGAAAGTGCCAAATCAGCACAACAGAGGGGAAACAAGGGTAAATGACAATAGCCCTCCTTCCTTACCGGCTGGCACGTTTCCTTTAAGTTCTCTCCTATCGCCAGGTGATATTATTAACCTTCGCTAATTTCCGGTATACTAAGGCCCTGTTCACACTAGCGGTTTCAACCGCTGCGTTTGAACCATGGCGGTTCAATTACGATGTGAGTCAACGGAGGCGTACACACACAGCCGCGCATTTTTTCCTTGACACACACACACACACACACATATATATATATATATACATATATATATATATGTATACATATATGTATATATATATATTACTTACTTCTTACTTCTGCTCCCAGGTAGGCTTACAGCCTGTCAGTCGGGCCAGCACACTTCTCCAGATTGTCCTCTCACAGCTTCCCTCTTCTCTCAAATCCTCTATTTTTCCTAATCCATTTGCCTCTAGGATTTCTTGAACGCCATCTTTCCATCTTTTCTTCGGTCTACCTCTAGATCTGCTACCTTCTGGTCTCCAGTTCCATCTTTTCTTTGCATTTCTCTCTTCATCCATTCTCTCCACGTGCCCAAGCCACCTTAGTTGTGCCTTTTCTATTTTGCTTCTAGTTGATTTTACTCCAATCATTTCTCTTATTTCATCATTTCTAATTCGATCTCTTTTGGTTTTATTTACTATTGCTCTCAACGTTTTCATTTCTGCCGACTGAATTCTACTCCAGTCTCTTGATGTTAATGTCAAGCTTTCAGCAGCATACATTAAAATTGGTACCAAAACTGATAAAAAAAAAAAAGAAAAAAAAAAAAATATATATATATATATATATATATATATATATATATATATATATATATATATATATATATTATATATATGTATATATATACATATATATATATGTGTATATATACATATATATATATATATAATGTATATATATATATACACATATATATATATGTATATATATACACATATATACATATACATATATGTATATATTATATATATATATATATATATATATATATATACACACATATATATACATACATATATCGTTCCTCAAATTCGGAAGGTTCCAATATTCGCAACGAGAAGTTCACAAATCTAGAATGAAAAATCTCTATACCAGAAGCATTCTGGTATATTTTCCTTATGTTTTATAAATCTATATTGAATATAAAATTTATTAATAAACAAAATTTCATTTTTGGGTGGCGTCAAGTTAAAATGAACGGGGTTAGTGGAAGGAAGGAGAGAGGGGAAAGAAGAGGGGAAAGAGGACAACCAAAAATGGGTAAAAGAGGGGAACTTGCACAGACGAGGGGAGATGAAAACACCGATATATTATAAAAAAAAAAGGGGGGAATGGTCATTTGTGCAGGGTCGGAGGGTGAGAGAGGGAGGGGAGAGGGTGAGAGAGAGAGGGGGAGAGAGGGAGGTTGAGAGGATGTGAGAGGGAGGGTTAGAAAGGGAGGGAAAGAGGAAGAGAGAGGGAGAGAGGGGGATACAGGGGGAGATAGGGAGGGAGAGAGGGAAAGAGAGGGAGAGAGAAGGGGAGAGAGGGTGGAGAGAGGGAGGGAGAGAGGGAAAGGGAGGGAGAAAGAAGAGGAAAGAGGGTGGAGAGAGGGAGAGAGAGGAGGGAGAGAGGGTGAAAGAGGGAGAGAGAGACAGGGTGATAGAGGGAGGTAGAGAGGGTGAGAGGGAGGTAGAGAAGATGAGAGAAGGAGGGTGAGAGTGGGAGTGAGAGATGGAGGGAAAGAGGAAGAGAGAGGGAGAGAGGGGGATAGAGGGGGAGATAAGGAGAGAGGGAAAGAGAGGGAGAAAGAAGGGGAGAGAGGGTGGAGAGAGGGAGAGAGAGGAGTGAGCGAGGTTGAGAGAGAACCGGAGAGAGGGAGAAGAGACAATAAAAGAGGGAGAGAGGGAGGGAGAGAGGGTGAGGGAATGAGAGTGATGGAGGGGGAGTAGAAAGAGGATGAGGGGAAGGGAAGCAGAGAGGGAAATGAAGAAGGGGAGAGGAGAGGAGAAAAGAGGGGAGAGGAGAGAGTGAGAAGAAAGGACAGAAGACAAGAGGAAGGAAAAGAGTATTGAGAGGAAAATAGAGAGGAGAAGAAGAGAGCGGAGGAAAAGAGGGGAAATAGAGGGGAGAGGGAGATGAGTAGGGGAAAAGAGAGGTGGAAAGAGAGGGGTAAGTGGTGAGACAGGAGAAAAGGAGAGGAGAAAGATAGAAGAAAGGAGGAGAGGAGAGGAGAGGGGGAGAGGAAAGGGGGAAGGAGAGGGGGAGTGGGGTAGAGGAGAGAAGAGTGGGTGAAAAGAGAGGGGAAGAGGATAGAGAGGAGAAAAGAAAAGGAGACGAGAGGAAAAGAGGGGAAGAGAATGGGAGAGGAAAAAGAGGGAGCGGAGAGGAGAGGAGTGAGGGGAGAGAAGAGACAAAAAATGAGAAAAAATATAAAATAAGAGAAAATGGACAAAATGGTGAAAGAGAAATGAAAGACAGAACAAGAAAAAACACGTTTAATAATAATTTTGACTTTTATTCTGGCTATTGTCACGTGAGAGAGAGAGAGAGAGAGAGAGAGAGAGAGAGAGAGAGAGAGAGACACTGTTGTTGTTACAGGCAGTAGCTTACCAGCGCTTCCTTCATTGTGGGTCGGAGAGAGAGAGAAAGAGAGAGAGAGAGAGAGAGAGAGACTGTTGTTGTTACAGGCAGTATTTTACCAGCGCTTCCTTCATTGTGGGTCGGAGAGAGAGAGAGAGAGAGAGAGAGAGAGAGAGAGAGAGAGAGAGAGAGAGACTGTTGTTACAGGCAGTAGCTTACCAGCGCTTCCTTCATTGTGGGTCGGAGAGAGAGAGAAAGAGAGAGAGAGAGAAAGAGAGAGAGAGAGAAAGAGAGAGAGAGAGAGGTGAAGAGAGAGAGAGAGAGAGAGAGACTGTTGTTACAGGCAGTAGCTTACCAGCGCTTCCTTCATTGTGGGTCGGAGAGAGAGAGAAAGAGAGAGAGAGAGAAAGAGAGAGAGAGAGAGAGAGAGAGAGAGAGAGAGAGAGAGAGGGAGAGAGAGAGAGAGAGAGGGAGAGAGAGAGAAAGAGAGGGGGTCGAAAGATCAAAGATGATACAGACAACTCGGAAACAGCCTGACGATGGTGACGTCGAAGGAGGAGGAGGAGGTGGAGGAAGAGGAGATGGAAGAAGTGGATGAGGTGGAGAAAGAGGTGGATGAAGAGGAGGAAGAAGAGGAGGAGGAACTGGTGGAGGAACAGGAGGAGGAGGAGGACGAGGAGGGTGATGAGGAAGAGGAAGAGTTAGAGGACGAGGAGGAGGAAGAAAAGGAGGAAGGGGAAGATGAGGAGGACGAGGAAGGTGATGAGGAGAAAAAGGAGCAAGAGGAGGAGGAGAAAGAGGAAGACGAGGAGGAAGAGGATATAGAGGCGGAGGAAGAGGCGGAAAAGAAGAGGAGGAAGAGGAGGAAAAGGCGGAAGAGGACGACGAGAAAGAAGAGGAATAGAAGGAGGAGGCAGTAGAGGAAGAAAAGGAAGAAAGGAAAGAAGACGAGGAGGAAGAGGAGGAAGAGAGGAGGAAGAATAGCAGCAGGAGGAGGCGGAAGAGGATGAAAATAAAGAGGAGGGGAGGAGGTGGAGGAGGAAGAAGAGGAAGAGGCGGAAGGGGAGGAGGACGAAGAAGAGGAGATAGAGGAGGAAGAAGAGAAAGAGGAGGAGGAGGAGGAGGCGGGAGGGGAAGAAGAAGAGGAGAGAGATGAGGTGGAGGAGGCGGGAGGGGAAGAAGAAGAGGAGAGAGATGAGGTGGAGGAGGCGGGAGGGGAAGAAGAAGAAGAGAGAGATGAGGAAGGGGCGGAAGAGGAAGAAGAGGAGGAGAATGAGGAGGAAGAAGAACCCAAAGGAAGAACAAACAACAGCAGGCCTACTGGCCCTAACGAGGCTGTTTGTGTTTACTAACCTAAGCTACAGTGAAGGAAACAGGGCAACTAGGAGATAGAAGATGAACTAACACTACTGCTACCACTATCCTATCCAATTACAATTAGATAACGGGGTGTCAGATCTTTTATTGCAAAGGATAATATTCTATTTGCGGATTAGAGTCCAAATATTTATCTAAGCGAGTTTTAGATGTTGATATTATGTTACTTTCAACGAGGGTAAGAAAGAGGAGGAGGAGGAAGAGGCAGAAGGGGAAGAAGAGGAGGAGGAGAAGGACGAGGAAGAAGATGAAGAGGAGGAGGAGGCGGAAGGTGAAGAAGAGGAGGAGGAGAAGGACGAGGAAGACGAGGGTATAGAGGAAGATGAAGAGGAGGAGGAGGAGGAGGAGGAGGAGGAGGAGGAGGAGGAGGAGGAGAGCTTTGCGAGACAAATGTCTGCAGACGAAGGCGACGTGGGGGGAGTCTGACGCGGAACCGCCGGCGGAGACAAAGAGGCGGAACGGAACGGAAGGGAACAATGCACAAGCCGGGGGTTAGCGTCGCAGTCTGCCATTCTGTGGTACCGAGATTGGGGCCCCGATAAGAACGATATTTGTGTGTGTGTGTGTGTGTGTGTGTGTGTGTGTGTGTGTGTGTGTGTGTGTGTGTGTGTGTGTACGCGCGCACGCGTAAGGTTATAGATTCTTCAGATCGGTCTATATGTGACCTGAGCTCTCATCCAAGAGGGTAATAGCTGTTGATCATGAGCTTAGCACGTGATCCAGGACCACGATAAATCTCTCTCCCCTCCTTCTGTCTCTCTCCCTCTCTGTCTCCCTCTCTCCATATGTCTCTCCTCTCTCTCTCTCTCTCTCTCTCTCTCTCTCTCTCTCTCTCTCTCGTTTGCTCTCCGTGTGTCACCCGCTTACCTCCATATGGAGGTAAGGAGAGGACCTTCCGATGGAGGGTGAAGAGTGGAGGTGGAGGAGATGATTGCAAGAGGAGAAAAATATCGATAATGAAAACATTAAAGAGGAGGAGGAGGAGGAGGAGGAGGAGGAGGAGTAGGAGGAGGAATAGGAGCAGCAGCAGCTGGAAGGACACAGATTATACGAAGAAGACAAAGAGAGCGAAGAGGAGGAGGAGGAGGAGGAAGAAGAATACAAAGGATACGAAGAATAATTAGCTAAAGAGGACGAAGAGGAGGAGGAAGAGGAGGAGGAGAATAAAGAGGAATAAAAGGAAGAGTACGAAAACTAGGAAGGAGAAGGCAGAGAGGATAAAGAGAACAAAGAGTAATAATGGAAGAATACGACGAACAGAAGAAGGCAAGGTGGAGGAGGAAGAAGAGGAGGAGGAGGAGGAGGAGGAGGAGGAGGAGGGAGAAGAAGAGGAGGAGACGAACACGGGAGAGAAGTAGAACGAGAAGACAAAGAGGAAGAAGAAAAGCAGATGAAGAAAAGACACAAAAGAAGACAGATGACTTCCAGGAAAATCATAATGGGGACAGAGACGTCCTATGAAGTAGTACGTACATGGCAAGAAGGAGGAGGAGGAGGAAGACGAGGAGGAGGAGGAAGACGAGGAGGAGGAAGAAGAAGAGGAGGAGGAGGAGGTTAGGGAGGAGTAGAAGACGGGAGAGAACGAGGAGGAAGAGAAGAGGAGGAGGAGGAGTAGGAGACGGGAGAGGAAGAAGAGGAGGAGGAGGAATAGTAGATCGAGGAGGAGGATGGAGAAGAATAAAAGGAGGGGGAGGAAGAGGGGTAGGTGGTGGAGGGAGGATGAGGAGGGACGTGAGGTGAGGAGGAAAAGGGAAAGGGAAGGAGGGATGAGGAAGAGGATGGGGAGGAAGGAGGAGGATGGGAAGGAGGGAGGAGAAGGAAGAGGAAGAGAAGGAGGGAAGAGGGGGAGTAGGAGGAGGAAAAGGAGGAAAATGGTGAGGTAGTGGAGGAGGAGGAGGAGGAAGTAAAGGAAGGGGAAAAAGGAGGAGGAGGACAAGGTGGTGGAAAAGTACGAGGAGGAAAAAAGAGGAGGAAGAGGAGGAAGAAGAAGAAGAAGAAGAGGAGGAGGAGGAGGAGGAGGAGGGGAGGAAGAAAAGGAAGGGGAAAGGGGAGGAGGACAAGGTGGTGGAAAAGGACGAGGAAAAAGGGGGAGGAGGAAGAGGAAGACGAGGAGGAGGAGAAAGACTTAAACTTCTACCAAACACGAATCACACTCCTGCACCAAGCTCTGCCACGTCACTCCTGCAAACTTCCCCATCTCGTCCTTCCATCTATATGGTCTCCCTCTTATTATTAATTCTATTATGGCTGCCGTCAGACGATTTTATTCAATTCAGCGGCAACCCTCCCCCAGGGGGGATTGTACGTGAGGGAGGGGGAAGGGAAGAAGAAAGGGTAAGGGGGAAAGAGTGGAGGAGGAGAGGGAGAAAGAGAGGGGAAGGGGGAGGAAGAAGGGGAAGGGGAGGGGAAACGGGAGGGGGAAGGCAAGGAAGAGTGAGAAGGGTAATGGAAGGAAGAGGGGAAAGGGAAGGGGAAAAGTAAGGAAAAGGGGAAAGGGGAGGGGTAAGGGGAGAAACAGGAGAAAGGGGAGAGGGAAGGGAAGAAGGAGGGTGAGGGGAAGAGAAGAAAGAGGAAGGAGGAAGGAGAAGAAAGAGGGGGAGGGGGGAATAAGAGGGAGTGGATGTGGAGATGGTGAAGGATGGGGTGGAAGAGGGAGGTGGAGAGGTGGAGGGGGAAGGGGTCACAGTGGATGAGACGTTGGTCCTCCCGATCATCTTTCACCACCTCTCCCCCCTCCTCCCCCCAAAATCAAAAGCCAAGCAATTTTCTTATGCCTTTCTTACCTAATGCTTCACTGCTGCCATTTCCTGCACCTTCCCCCGAGGATCGGGTTTTTGTACCCCTCGTGGTGATAGTGGTGGTGATAGTGGTGTTGGTGGTAGTGGTATTAGTGGCGGTGGTAATGGTGATAGTGGCGGTAGTAATGGTGATAGTGGTAGTGGTGATAGTGGTGGTAATGGTGGTGGTAGTAGTGATAGTGGCGGTAGTAATGGTGATAGTGGTAGTGGTGATAGTGGTGGTAATGGTGGTGGTGATAGTGGTGGTAGAGGTGGTGATAGTGGTAGTGGTGGTAGTGGTAGTAGTGGCGGTGGTACTGGTGATAGTGGTAGTAGTGGCGGTGGTACTGGTGATAGTGGTGGTGGTGATAGTGGTGGTAATGGTGGTGGTGGTAGTAGTGATAGTGGAGGTAGTGGCGGTGGTAATGGTGATAGTGGTAGTGGTGATAGTGGTGGTAATGGTGGTGGCGATAGTGGTGGTAATGGTGGTGGTGATAGTCGTTGTAGTGGTGATTTTGGTGGTGATGGTGGGAGTGGTGATGAAATTGGTGGTAGTAGTGGTGGTAAAAGTGGTGGTAGTTATGTTAATGGTGATAATGGTAAGGACGTCAGCGATAACTTTAGT
This sequence comes from Oratosquilla oratoria, assembly GCF_046742065.1. Classification (NCBI taxonomy): domain Eukaryota; kingdom Metazoa; phylum Arthropoda; class Malacostraca; order Stomatopoda; family Squillidae; genus Oratosquilla; species Oratosquilla oratoria. Next base: position 22,294,425 of record NC_134814.1, read on the forward strand.
GGTGATAGTGATGATACTAGTGGTATTAATGCCGGTGGTAATAGTGGTGGTGGTAATGTTGGTATTGGTGGTAAAGATAGTGGTGGTGACAGCAGTGGTGATAATGGTGGTAAATTTGTGCGTGACGTCATCTCTGGTGTTGAGGGTTCTAGTGGTGTTACTTTAGGCGGTGTTAGTGTTGGTGATAGTGGTAAAAGTACTGGTACAGGTGGTAATGGTGGTATTCATGGTGATAGAGGTTGGTGAGAGCGATATATATATATATATATATATATATATATATATATATATATATATATATACATATATATATATATATATATATATAGAGAGAGAGAGAGAGAGAGAGAGAAAGAGAGAGGAAAAGAGAGAAAGTGGGTGGAGAAAAAAAGAAAAAAGAAGGATGAGACAGAGACAGAAAAAAGAGCGACAACAGAGATCAGAAGAGTAAAAAAAGAAAAAAAGAAAAAAAAGAGCCAAAAAAAAAAAAAAAGGGGGATATCGCTCCTTTACCATGCGTTCCCGCCCTCCTCCTCCTCCTCCTCCTCCTCCTCTCTTCCTCGTTGGAGTGCTTGTTGTACTGATTTGCATAACTGCCCCTCTGATTTGTTTCACTTTTTCTCGACCGCCAGAGAGCCCCTGGGGTGGATGGGGGGGGGGGAGTCCTCCTTTAACACCCCTCCCCCCAACCCCGACCCCTCAAGAAAAAGAGAGGGGGGAAGGAGAGAGGGGAGGGAGGAAAGAGAAAGGAAGAGAGGGACGAAAGACAGCATGAGAAAGAATGGGGTGGAAAGAGAGGGGGAGGGAGGAAAGAGAGGAAGAGAGAGGAGAGGGAGGAAAAAGAGAGGAAGAGAGAGAGGGGAAGGGAGGAAAGAGAGAGGAAGAGAGAGAGAGAGGGGGGAGGGAGGAAAGGGAGAGGAAGAGAGGAGGGGGAGAATATGTATATGCATAGCTGTGTGTGTGTGTGTGTGTGTGTGTGTGAAAGAGAGAGAGAGAAAGAAAGAAAGAGAGAGAGAGAGAGAGAGAAAGAGAGATTTGGAGGCTGTAAAACTGCCCCAATAGTTCTCTGGCCTCCCTCCCCCCCTCCCCCAATTAAGTCTATCTTAATTACCTCCCCTACCCACGTTCGCTACGACGGTGCAATTTAGATATTTTATTCTGGCTATTCTCCTTACGTTCTCCTCACTGCCGTCAGACGATTTTATTCATCTCGTTAGGAACCTCCCAATCATGAAAAGGGAAACACGTATTTAGGGTAATCCCAGGTCCCTAAAATCCTTCTTAAGTCCCTAAAATTAATGTATACCTAAAATACATGAGTCTCATCCCTATCCCTAAAATCCCCTGAGTCCCTAAAATCGCCCGAGTCCCTAAAATTTCTCAGAGTCCTTAAAACCCCTGTATCCCTGACATCCCGGAATCCCCAAAATCCCTCAGTCCCTAAAACCTGTCTTGAATCCCTAAAATTCCTCTGAGTCCCTAAATTCCCGTGCCCCTAAAATGCCTTTGTCCCTAAAATCCCTGAGTGCTTAACATCCCTCTGAATCCCTAAAATCACTAGAAACAACAGTAGATTCACTTAAATTCACTCCCTTTAAGTCCCTAAAAGGGATTACTAAGTCCCTAAGATCTCTACTTCAGTCCCTATGAATCACTAAAGGTTCCTTAAAGCACCCTGCATGTCCTAAGGGAACCCTTCAAAGTCCCTAAAATCCCTAAAGATGACTTAAATGTCCCTGAGAGCTCTCGAGCCCCTAAAAATAGCTTTAGGTTTCCCTTTGTGTTCGTAGTAGTCCCTAAAAGAGTTCACTTAATCCCTAAGGAAGCCCTTTGGAGCCCCTAAAAAAAAAAAAAAAAAAAAAAAAAAAGGGGGGGGGGACTAAAGTGATTTACGTCCCTAGAAATCCCTTCCAGTCCCTAAAAAACACTCACTGACCCCCTTGTGAACGCCTGAATGGTGTCCCTGTGAATACTCCCTACTTCTCCATGTTAAGACGAGAGTATGGGATTCCCACATCATTTCGTTTCCCATAATACTTCGCATCGCGCTCCATATTGTTTCGAGTCTCACAACTTTCGTTCAGTGCATCTATGACGCCACGAGAAGAATGACGTCACGACATTATATATTTCTCTATGATGACGTCAGATGTCCGTGAAGTAATGACGTCACTGTCATGGGCAAATGGCGTCACAGAATTTTGACGTCTTTTCTTAATGACGTCACTGTTTATAAAATGACGTGACACTCGACTGTCACTCTTGAACCACCTCGTCCTCCAACACCACCTCCTCCTCCACCACTTCGTCCTCCATCTTCTTAAACTAACTCCCCCCTCCACCACCTCCCCCTCAACCTCCACCTCTTTCTCCTTCTCCACCGCCTTCCCCTCAATCACCTCCTCCACCCAAACCTCCCCCTCGAACCCCCTCGTCCTTCTCCTCATTTCCCTAACTGTCCGGAGGATCAGCTTCGTCCTTGACTAATTCCGGCATTCGGACGTCGTCTCCGGACTTAATTCCGCTCTTCCGTTCCATCTTGCCCGGAACGCATTCCAGATTACTTCGCCCGAAGTGGACATATGCCCCTCTGGCACGGATCACGTTTCCCGCCCCCCCATCCCTCTCTCAGGCACTTACCATACTGTCTCTCCCCCTTTCCCCCCCCGCCTCTCTCCCCCCCCTCCACTTCCCCGTAAAGTATAAGACAAGAAATCTCTCTTCCCCACTTTCCCCCCGCCCTCCCCCTTTTCTCCCCCGTCCTCCCCCTTTCACTTCTCTGTATAGAATAAGACAAAAATCTCTCCCCTCTTTTCCCCCTCCTTCCCCATTCCCCCTCTCTTCCCCCCTCCCCGTCCTCCTCCACTTCTCCGTACAGTATAAGGCAAAAATCTCTCCCCTCTTTTCACCCCCGTCCTCCCCTCTTCCCCCCTCCGTTCCCCTCCACTTCTCCGTACAGCATAAGACAAAAATCTCTCCCCACTTTCCCCCCTCCCCGTCCCCTCCACTTCCCCGTAATGTATAAGACAAAAATCTCTCCCCCTTTCCCCCCTCCCCTTCAATACACCCTAATATATTACGTTGTAAGTCTTTATTATACATACATGTCGTCACCTGATTTTATTCAACTAACAGAAGCACCCCCTCCCTCCTTCCCCCTCCTCCCTCTCTCCCTCCCTCCCTCCCTCCCTTCCTCCCCTCCCTTACCTCAGTTAAATCCCAGTCCTTAGTTAACCTAATAGCTCAGGAAACCGACTTTGTATATTTTATTCTAGATGTCGCCGGATGATTTTATTCAGTTAAATGGGAGGGAAGAGGGAGGGGGGTTAACCTACAAAGGTGACACGGGGGTTTAAGTACACAGTTAAGCCTAGAAAGGTTAACATGACTTTTGTCTTCCGCTGTATGATGCTACGGAAATGAGAGATGGAGGGGAAGGGTGGGGGACGGGGAGGGGGAAGAGGGGAGGAAAAACAGGAAGAAGGGAGGAAAGACGCTGAGGAGAGGAGGGGAAAAGAGGGGACAGGGAAGAGGGGAGAAGGGGAGGAGAGAAGGGGACAGGAGTAAAAGACATGGAGGTAGGGAGGAAAGAGGGGAAAGGGAGGGGAGGAGGGAAAGGGAAGGGGAGAAAGGGAGAAGGGAAGAGGGGATGAGGGGAGGAGGAGGAGAAGAGAATTGGGGAAGGGGAGAAGGGGAGAAAGGGAGAAGAGAAGAGGGGAGGAAGGGGAGAAGGGAAGATAATAAGAGAAGGGGAGAAGGGGAGAAAGGGAGAAGGGAGGAGGGGAGGAGGGGAAGAAGGGGAGAACAGAACAGGGGGAGGGGAGGAGGGGAGGGGAGGGGAGGGGAGGAGAGAAGAGGAGGGGGAGGAGAGAGAGAGAAGCGAAGAGGGGATAATGAGGGGAAGGGAGGGGAGAAGAGATGAGGGGGAAAGGGGAGAAGGGGAGAAGAGAAGAGTGGAAGGGAGGTGTGAAGGGGGAAGAAGGGCTTGAAATAGGGGCATATTCAGAGGGGAAAACTGAACGAGGGGAGAAGAGAGAAGGGAAGAGGGGTGAATGGGAGAAGAGGAAGAGGGAAGAAGAGGGAGATGACGAGAGGAAGAAAGAGAAGACAGGTGAGGGGAGGAGAATGAGGGGAAGAGAGGGTAAAATAAAAGGCAAGGAAAAGGGGAAAGGGGGGAAGGAGGTGCCAATGGAGGGTATGGAGTAATGGGGGAGGGGGAGGGGAATGGGGAGAGTTGATATGAGAGGTGAGAGGGGAAAGGGGAGAGAGGGGAAGGGGGAGAGAGATGATGGGGAAGGGGGGCTGAGAAGGGGGGATAGGTGAGGAGGAGAAACTTCAGGGGGGAGATGGGAAGGGGGATGAGGGGAGAACAAGGGAAAAGGATAAATTTTATTTTGGAAAAGGGGGGAAAGAAGGAAAGAGATAAATATATAAAAAGAGAGAAGAAAAGAGGAAATAGATATAAAACGAAGGTGACAAGAGGGAAGAAGTGGGAGGGGGTGGAAGAGAGAAGGGGAAAAGAGGGGAAAAGAGGGGGAGTAAGGGGAATATAATAGAGAACAAGAAGTCAGCATTTCTCAGTGGACTCTCGATTCTGCGTACAATAGAACTATACATACTCCTACGTCAGCGTGCGTGTGTGTGTGTGTGTGTGTGTGTGTGTGTGTGTGTGTGTGTGTGTGTGTGTGTGTGTATGTGTGTGTGTGTACATGTGTGTATTTGTGCGTACATGTAAAAGTCTACACATTCTTTCATTATTACTTTTTACACACATTTCTTATGCAAAGATATAAAAAATCATAAAATTAAATAAAAATAAACTTATAGGTAAAAATAAAGAAATAAAATAAGATAAATAATATATAATTTAAATAAATACATAAATGAAATAAAAAAGTTTATTAGTTTCTAGTGCATACTAGTTAAATCTCTCCTAACTAGCTTTAGTTAACTGGATAAATTTTAACTTAACCTGGATATAGAGGAACTTCCACAAGATGCAGGATGATGATGATGATGATGATGATGATGATGATGATGATGATAATAATGAAAATAAAATAATAATAATAATAATAATAATAATAATATAATTAGAATAATCAAAACAATTGTTGTGTGTTGGACAGTTTCTGTCACCGGCTTATAGAGAGCAGTCGCCGGTTGCCAACTCTCGTTTTCTAAATGGGAATGATTAAATAGAAAATATGGGGAGCGAATGCCAGCCCACCGAGGCCGTGACTCTACGTCGGTTCCTGTTTGTACAAAACCCTATCACACAGACATACATATGTGTACATATATGTGTACATATATATATATATATATATATATATATATATATATACAGTATATATATAAATTTCCCGAATGCATAGAATCATGCGTTTGGTTTTATTCTTCCTCCCCAAAGAGAACTTGCCCCCCGTCCCCCCTCTCCAGAAGGCGATTGGCATAAAACCGCCCAACATAATGAGGTCCTGGCCGGAGGGGGAACGGGGAGGGGTGGAGGGGGAGGAGGCCAGGATGCACAGACGAGGAGGAGGAAGAGTAGGAAGAAGAAGAAGAGCAGGAGAAAGAGGAGGTAGAGGAAGAGGAGGAGGAGATTTAAAGAGGAGGAAGAAAAGGAGGAGGAAAAGGAAGAGGAGGAAGGAGAAGAGGAGGATGGAGAAAAAGGAGGGAGAAGATGAGGAGAGATAGGAGAAGGAGGAAGAGGAAAGGGAAAAGGAGAGGGAAGAGGAAAAGGGGAGAGGGGGTTAGGGGGACTCGGGGGTAAAGGAGACGGTTGGGAAGGAGGGAAGGGGGGATAGGGTGAGGGGGGAGTGGGGTGCGAGGAAGGGGGTAAAGGGGGGAAGGAGTGGGGAAGGGGTAGGGTGAGGGTGGGGGTAAGGATAGGACTGACCCACTCTGACCTAATGTGATTTGCTAGATCTAAGTGACGTCACTGCAGCAGCGGCCATCCCCCCTCCCCCCCTCCCCGGAGAGACGCCCTTAGGGGGGAGGGGCTCTCCTCCTCCTCCTCCTCCACTAGCACCTCACGCTCCTCCTCCTCTTCCACTAGCTCCTCACGGTCCTCCTCCTCCTCTTTTTCCACTAGCCTCTCACACTCCTCGTCCTCCTATTCCTCCTTCACTAACCCCTCACGCTCCTCCTCCTCCTCTTCCTCCACTAGCCCCTCACACTCCTCCTCCTCCTCCTCTTCCTCCACTAGCCCCTCACACTCCTCCTCCTCCCCCAATCACTCAAAAAATGTATAAATAGGTAAACAAATATACATAAACAAATAAATAAATGCATAAATAGAAAATAAATTATATATACAAATAAATAAGTACATAAGAAATAAAGAAATATATAAACAAGCAACAAAATAAGTAAACAGACTAGAATAGAAAAAGAAAAATACAAATAAACAAATAAATACATAAACAAGATAAAACGAAAATAAAATAAAATCAAACAAAAATAAACATATAAAATAGTACAAAAAAATTACGTAAACAAATAAACAATATTAAAACGCAAATAAAGCGGATACATTAACGAACAACTAAACGACACAGAACTAATAATAATAATAATAATAATAATAATAATAATAATAATAATATCGGTGCAGAAGAAAAAAATCCCCTTCAGAATATATATATATTATATGTATATATATATATACACATATATATATGTATATATATAAATATATAT
>NC_134814.1:22303629-22323629 GCF_046742065.1 Oratosquilla oratoria
AAGAATTATATTTAAATAGAGAGATAACATAGAAAAGTTCAATCGCGCATAAGACTACATTACAAAAAATAACTTGTAAGTTTATCATGGCTGCCGTCAGCTAATTCCATTCATCACAGAAAGAGAGAGGGGAGAGAGAAACAGAGATAGAGAGACAGAGAGGGGAGAGGGAGAGTGTGAGAGAGAAGGGAGTTACAAGACCAAACGAACAGCAAGAGACCCATTGGTCTTTACATGGCTGTTTTTGTAGCTCACCTATCATTAATATCATTACTATCATTATCACTATTACAATTACCATTATTACATTTTCTGTATTAATCTATTTAGAAGTAAATAATTCTAATCGTGGATCTGTAGCTAAGTAAATGTCGAGACGTTTTATGAAAACTTCTTCAGTGGAACACCCAATGACGTTGGATGTTAGACCATTAACAACGCGATTGAAGAAAGAGTACTTTGCTCTTTCTGAAATTGTTTTCCTATAAATAAAATATTTTTCCACGTCCGTTTTTTCATTTCCTTTCACAAGTTTTCGAAGACCTCAACTAGATCTCCTCTCATTCTCCGTTTCGATAGATTAAACAGATTTAGTTCACTTAAGTGCTCTTCGTACGGTTTGTTCCGCAACCTAGGAATGGGCTTTGTTACTCTACAATGCACTCTAACATCTGTATATCTATATATCCTTCTTGCAATATGGAGACCAGCACTGTTTACAATATTCTAGAGAGAGAGAGAGAGAGAAAGAGAGAGAGAGAGAGAGAGAGAGAGAGAGAGAGACAAAGAGCGAGAGATATGGGGGGAAAGGGGGAGATAACTTGCCCCCCTTCACACCCCCTACAGAAATCTCATAATCTCCCGTAGTATGTGTGGGGGGGAGGGAAGTGGGAGGAGCGGTCCCCCCCTTTCCACCCAATTTGAAAAGCTCTACTCCCGTTTGCTGATACCTTATCTCCTTTAACAGCTCAAAAAGTTTTCTCATACACCAATCAACTCAAATGCCCAATCATCCTGATTGCCTACGCACCACCCAATCATTTCCCACTCGCCCTAAAATGGTTATCACACTGGGCTTTTTTCCTCCAACCTCCGAGGGCTGCACATCTGCTCCAACAATCGGAGGAAAAATAGCCCAGTGTGATAAGGCTTTAATCCGATACTGTTCTCTTCCTACTGCCAATCATACCAATCAGCCACTCCAACAGCAAACCAATCAAACTCGAACGAGACGTCCCCACCCACCCAATCGCTGTGGCGGACTTGAGTAATTTTATTCTGGCTAACGTCATAACGAGTTAATCCCTTACCTACCGGGCGATCCTTTTCCTTATCTTAATACCTGCCGTCAGTTGATTTTATTCATATATATATATACACTATAATAAAGTAGTAGCCTCTTGAAAAATAAATTTCCACACACAGTAAAATTAAATGAAAATAACCAATATTTCAACATTTGGTAAAAATATACAATCATTTTACATTCACATGCTTTTTTCTTAGAAAAGCTATCATGGTTTGTGGCAACATTAATTTCACAAATATAATATTTATGGACACATACAATGGTTTGTTTAATCATATTAATTCTTATGTCACAAAAATACTAAGTGACTTAAAGGGGACACTATTTGTTTGTTTGTACACGAACTCCTAGGGTTTTGGAGATAGACCCCCATAACTATATATATTCTGATACCCTATCACTCCAGGTACTGGGATAACTATATTTTATTTCCAAATAAAATATTGTTTTGGCAAGGGTTAAGGGTGATGGTGGGGTAACACGCCACTACTGTAGTCTCCCCTTCATAGACTTGGCATTTTGTTACAAAAATTACTATGATTAAACAAACCATTGTATGTGTTCATAAATATTATTTATATTTGTGAAATTAATGTTGCCACAAACTATGATAGCCTTTGTAAGGAGAAAGCATGTAATTGTAAAATGATTGTATAATTTTACCAAATGTTGAAATATTGGTTATTTTTATTTTTATTTTTCGCGGGCGTTAATGTACTCGGATTCAAAGATAATAAAAAATTTGTTCAAATCTTCTCTTACGGCCGAATATATTTTATTTCTAAAGGGCGTCTCCCTCCTCAAATTTATTTTTTCCCATACTTTAACATTTTGTGTTACCTTTTATATTGATACGTGTAACTTTTCTCCACAAATTCTATCAAAATTAAAATAATCATCATTTGCACGCAGCAATGCGCGGGTAATTTGGCTAGTATATATATATATATATATATATATATATATATATATATATATATATATATATATATATACATATATATATATGGAATACCCCCCTCCCCCCGAACCTCACAATTTTAGGGGGAAAAAATCAGGTTCGATTCTCTTGCCCGGACTGAAAGTCAACCAAAGCACAAAGGTGTTATACAGTACACACCTCATAGTAAAGCGGGAGTGAGGGAGGGAGGGAGAGAAAGAGAAAGAGAAAGAGAGAGAGAGAGAGGTAAGTAGAAAAACAGGAACACACACGCACATACTCGTACACACACAGATTGAGAGGGAAAGAAAAAGAGAGATAGAGCGCTAAAGAGAAAGAGGAGAGAAATAGAGAGCCAAAAAGAAAAAGAGAAAGAGAGAGCGAGGGAGAAAGACAGAGGGATAGAGAGAGATATAAAGAGAGAGTGAAAGCGAGAGATAAGAGAAAGAAGAAGACAGCGAGACAGAGAGCGCGAGAAAGTGAGAGAACGAGAAAGAGAGAGAGAGAGAGACTACCCTAGCCTCGATGTGGTTAATCAGCCCACAGGGCTGCGTTGAGACAAACCTTGGCGCCCAATCAGCTCACCCAGGCGTGCGGAACCGATCTCGGCTCGCGGCATAAGGAGCGGATTACGAGAGACAAGGACGCCCTCGAAGAGGGGAGAAGAAGAGAGGGGGGTGGGACAAAGAGAGGCTGGAAAAGAGAGCAAGGGAAGGGGGAAGAGAGACGAGGAAGAAGAGGACAATGGAAGCTGGGAATGTCCTTTTGGTGGATGAGGTTCGTGATTTTGTTATTATTTTTTATCAATTTATTTATTTTTATCTATCTTTTATTTTGTTATTACAATTTCTAGGGTACGCTTTGCCTGGAAGTATATATATAAATATATATACATACATATATATATATATATATATATATATATATATATATTTATCAACCATAATTCATCTTAACTCTAAGCCATCAACATCGAGAAACTCGAGGAGGTATACATGCACAAATTGATACGTGGTACAGCTAAGGACTCGAACCTCCGCTCGCACGTAACAAGTGGCAGTGACTTACACACACACACACACACACACACACATATATATATATATATATATAATGAAAATACATTTCAACTGGATAAAATATTTATTGCTCTTAATTCTTAAACGTGCCGCCATATCAATACATAATCTCAAAGTGTATAGAAGGTGGAGGTGTGGGGTGTGGGGGTGTGGGTGGTAAGGGTGCCACGTAAATGCATAAAATCGCCTGACGGCAACAAATACCCAGCGCTTCTATCCACCAACTCGAACCGTTGAGATGGAACAGCACAGGAGGCAAAGGTTAACTCTTGCGAGGCTCTGGTCCGTAGGGGTGGGGGAGGGAAGCCACTACCCCCCCACCTTTGTGGTAATAAAATCGCCGTGCGACAGCAAGAATAGAAATTAAAAGTACCACGCGGTACGCAAGGAGAGAGAGAAAGAGAGTGGGAGAGAGAGGGAGGGGAGGGAAAGAGATGATAGTAGTGCTCTTAATCAAGAGCAAAAAAAAAGAGGAGTGACGATAAAGAATTTCGAAAAGAGAGCTGGGGGAGGGGAAGAGGGGGAGGGGAGAGAGGGGGAGGGGAGAGGGGGAAAGGGGGAGAGGGGGAAAGATAAATGAAGAGGAAGGGACGATGGGAACACGGAACTGTCAAGGGTAAGAGAGAATGAGGGGAAGAGAGCGAGAGAGAGCGAGAGAGAGAGAGAGAGAGAGAGAGAGAGAGAGAGAGAGAGAGAGAGAGAGAAAGAGTTGTTGCTATGGGATGTATTTTACCATCGCTTCTATCCTTATGGATAATCTCACGTCGCTGAGAGAGAGATACTGAATATGAGAGAAAAAATAGAAGAAAAAAAGAGCACAAGAAAGAGAAAAAGGAGAAAACACGAAGAAGAGAAAGAGGGCACAGGAATGAAAAAGAAATAAGGTAAAAAAGAGGAAGACATAATTCAGATCTTTTCTTCTATTTTTACCGTCTGTCGGCAATTGATGTAAATCAAATGAACGACGGAGGGGGAGGGAGGGGAGGGGGAGGAGGGGGAAGGGGTCCAAGGGTCAAAAAAGGTCAGAGGTGAGGTCAAGAGGTCAAGGAGGACTCTCTCTGTTCCCGCACCCCTCTCTCTCTCTCTCTCTCTTTCTCCCTCTCTCTCTCTCTCTCCCTCTTCCTCTCTTTTTACTTACGTCTCTCTCTCTCTCTCTCTCTCTTTCTCTTTCTCACCTCTCTCTTTCTCTCTCTCTTTTTCTCACCCCTCTCTTTCTCTCTATCTCTCACTCCATCTCTGTTGTCCCCCACTCTTTCTCTCTCTCTCTCTCTCCTTCAGGACATGAAGAGGCTACCCCTATTTCGGGATGGAAAATCGCGGATCGTATAAAGCCAACACAAATGTATTTATACAATAGCTCATAAAAATCAACAATACAAACCCTACTGTGTACGGACATAACTGTATATTGTCACAAGCGCCTCTATCCTCGCGTGCTAAGTGCCTCTGCTCCGTAGGGGTGTCACAGTCAGTACCCCATACGAGGTGTATATATGTGTGTGTGTGTGTGTGTGTGTGTGTGTGTGTGTGTGTATGTGCGTGTGTGTGTGTGCGTGTGTGTATTCTACCAATGAACTTAAAATGGGCCCTGCATGATCAATAATATTGCGCAATATTCCGTATTGTCTAATATTATTGACGGTATAGGGATGATATTTGATGTCTTCAATATATTGTGTCACTCTTTGATGTCTTCAATATATTGTCATTCTTCAATACCATCCCTGCAGCGTCAATAATATTGTACAATACGAAATATTGCGCAATAATATTGATCATGTAGGTCCGTTTTAAGGTTTCTACATTTGGATTTACTGAACTTGTGTGAAAAAATATAATTTTTAATGAACAGCAAACGAGAAATTAAGTGAAATTTTTATAAACACAGACGAAAGATCATAAAAAAAGAGAGAAAGAGATAGAGAGATGGAGGGAAGTAGCCGGGCATGTTGACCACTGTCGAAGAGGAAGAGGAGGGGGAGGAAGAAGAGGAGGAGGGGAGAACGTGAAGGTGGAGAGGGAACGGGAAAAGGAAGGGGAAGAGGAAAAGGAGGAGGATAAGAAAGAGAGGAGAGGGAGGAGGAGGAGAAAGAGGAGGATAAGGAGAAGGAAATGAAAGAGGAGATAAAGATAGAGATAGAGAGATAGAGAGGGGGGAGGGAGAGAGAGAGAGTGGAGGAGGGAAAGAGAGAGAGGAGGAGAGGTGAAAGGGACAGAGGTGAGAAAGAAAGAGTGAGAGACAGAGAGGAGAGATGCATAGAGGAAGTAGACAGGAAAGAGAGAGAGAGAGAGAGAGAGAGAGAGAGAGAGAGAGAGAGAGAGAGAGAGAGAGAGAGAGAGAGAGAGCGAGAGAGAGAGAGAGAACGGAACAATTTTGAAATCCCGTGACGTACCAACCTGAACGAAACTCACTGGAAAACACCACAGACGAAACTATTTGAAATTGAACCAATGATTATAAAACCTAAGACTGTAGACCCGCACTCTTTCGGTCACTGCAGAACTTTTTGCCGCGACTGTACGAGGGATGAGGAAACAACCACAGGGAAGACTTGCGCCAGTAGTGGGCGACCCGCACTGTGTCAACCGAAAAGAAAACGGAATGTAACAACTGCAAAGAAAATGGAATTCTTGATAAGGATGGAGTTGGACAAGGGGAAGATGAAAGAAGGGGAAGGGAATGGAGTGGTACCTGTCAAAGAGGAAGAGGAGGAGGAGAGGAGGAAGAGGAGGAGGAGAGGACGAGGACAGGGAGAAAGGAGGAGGAGGAGAAGGAGGAGGAGGAGGAGAGGTAAAAAGAGAGAAGGCCGAAGAAATAGAAGAGAAGAAAGAGGGTATTCTGGAAGAAGAGGAGGAAGAGGAGGAGGAGAAAGAGGAGAAGGAGAAGAAGGAGGAGGAGGAGGAGAGGGGGCCGAAGAAATGGAGGAAGAAGAACAGAAGAGGAGAGGGAGGAATAAGAGGAAGAGGCGGTGGGAAAAAAGGAGGAAAACGAGGAGGAAGAGAAAGTGGGGAGATAAGGAAAAGGAGGAAAATGAAACAGAAAGTTTAGGAAGACAAGGAGGAAAAGGCAGAGGAGGAAGAAAGGAAGGATGAGGATGAATAGGAGCAGGAGGTGAAAGAGAACTAGAAGGAGGAAGAGGAGGAAGGGGAGGAGGAAGAGGAGCAGGTGAGAGCTAAAAGGAGGAAGAGGAAGAGGAGGAGGAAGAGGAATAGGAGGTGAAGAAGGAAGAGGACGAGTAAGAGGTGAAGAAGGAAGAAAAAGAAGAAAAGGAAGAGGAGAAAAAGAAGGAAGAGGAGAAAAAGAGGAAGAGGACTATAAGGAGGTAAAGGAAGATGAGGAAAAGGAGGAAAAACAAGAAAAAGATGAGGAAAAGCAGGAAGAGGAGAAGGAGGAGGAGGAGGGAAGGGAGTAAGAAGAGGAGGCAGTTGAAGAAAATGAGGAAGAGGAAGAGGAGGAAGAGGAAAAGGAGGAAGAAGAGAAGGAAGAGGAAGAGGAGGGGAAGGAGGAAGATAAAGAAAATGAGGAAAAAGAGAAAGAGAAGGACGAGGAAGAAATTACTAAAAATAATAATAATAACAATAATAATAATAATAATAATAATAATAATAATAATAAAACAAAATAAATCGCCTGCCGACACTCAGACCTAAAGTACCTACTCACCCCAAGAGGAGCTTATCTGCCCTGGGACCACCTTTGCCCTCAGCACTAGGACTGCCAGGGCAAGATGCAGTCAGCATTATATATTGGGAATCGAACTCGGGAAAAGGAATTACCAGGTGAATGCGAGGCCCAATACGTTAATACACACACACACACACACACACACACACACACACACACACATATATATATATATATATATATATATATATATATATATATATATATATACAGTTAACTTAAAATATACATAGAATAAAATAGTGTTTAACGAATATGCACGGAAATAGATGAAAGAAAAAGAGGAATGGATGGGAGTGGAAATAGCTGGAAGAAGAGTGGATGTGAAAGAAAAGAAGAAAAAGAAAAGAAAGAAAGGAAGGAAGGGGAGAGATGAAAGGGGGAAGAGAAGAAAGATGGGAAAAGAAGAAGAGGGGGAGGAGGAGGAGGAGGAGGAAAAAGAGGAAGAAAGGCTACAAAGGCAGAGGAGGATATGAGGAGTGACGGGGGGGGTAAGGAAAAGGGGAGGAGGAAGAGGAGGAGGAGGCGGGGGAGTGGGGAAGGGGGAAGAGGATGGAAGGAAAAGGGAAGGGGAGGAGGAGGGAGATGAGGGCGGAAAGAAGAGAAAGAGAGGAAATAAGGAGGAGGGGAGATGAGGAAGATGAAGAGGGAGAGAAGAAAATCGAGCTAGGAGATATGGAAGAGGTGGTGGAAAAGGATGTAAACAAGGAAGAAGAGAAGAAAGAGGAGGAGGAAGAGGAAGAGAAGAGGAGATGAGGAGGTGGAGGAGGTGGAGGAACATCTGTAGGGGACCAGGTAGAGGAATAGATGGCAGGAGGAGGAGGAGAAGGAGGAGTAGAAAGAAAGGGAGCAAGAGAAGGAAGAAGAGGAAGAGGGAGGAGGAAAGAAAAGGAGGAAGAGAAGGAAGAAGAAGAGATGCAGTATGAACAACAAATGGAGAATCAGGAGGAAGAGAGGGAGGAGGAAATGAAGGAGGAAGAGGAGGAGGAGGCGGAGGAGGAGGAAGAGGAGGAGGAGGAAGAAGGGGAGGAGGAAGAGGAGGAGGAGGAAGAGGGGGAGGAGGAAGAGGGGGAGGAGGAAGAGAGTGTCGGTAGAGGATAAAGGAGAAAAAAGAGTTAAAAAAAAAAAATTGGCAGAAAATATGATGAGGGGAAGGAAGCAAATAAAAGCAAAAAAATTGAAGAGCATATCAGCACATGGGAAGAGATAGATAGATAGATAGAGAGAGAGAAAGAGAGAGAGAGAGAGAGAGAGAGAGAGAGAGAGAGAGAGAGAGAGAGAGAGAGAGAGAGAGAGAGAGAGAGAGAGAGAGGACCCAGAAAAAAGTGGGCGTGTTATGTCTCTGGTGGGCGGGGTTGGGGGGGGGCGCAAGCAAGAACAAGCCTTCCAGCCACATGTACACGCGGGTTCCCTCCTGATGGAGTCAGTAAAGGAAGAAAAGGAGGGAGGGGGGAGGGGGGAAGGGGGAGGGGGGAAGGGGGAGGGAGGGAGTGACGGAGGAAGAAAGGGGAAAAATAGAAAAGAAGGAAAGGGTATTTGACAAGAAGAGAAGAGGAATTGGGGAGGGAGGGAGAGAGAGAGAGAGAGAGAGAGAGAGAGAGAGAGAGAGAGAGAGAGAGAGAGAGAGAGAGAGGGAAGGAGAGTGAGAGGAAAGTGAGAGGGGACAGAGAGAGAGAGGGGAGGAGTAGACATCTCAACATCAGACTTAAAAAACCAGAGAAGTTTGCATGAGTAACATGGCAAATGTGAGGACATGAGAGGCCTTTGTCTAGTAGTGGACTTAGACTGGCTAAGAAGGTATCGGCTCGCCGAATAAAATCGCCTGAAATTAGATAGAATAGTATCTGAAGGCGCGAAGGTCAAGAAATATTTTTGTTTGGAATAATTTCTGTCGAATTTGAAATTCCAAGCGAAGAAAGACAATCTCGAAGGGATTTGTCAAAAGAAAGAAAAGAAAAAGAGAGAGAGAGAGAGAGAGAGAGAGAGAGAGAGAGAGAGAGAGAGAGAGAGAGAGAGAGAGGGGGGGAGGGGAGAGTTGTCACTCAAAACCTGAAACATCTAGTGACACAGTCCCCCCCTCTTTCCACCACACAAACAACCCCCGCTCCCCTCCTCCCCCCAAATCACCAGCGAGGACTGGAAACTAAATTCCATGGAAACACCCAACAGCAGGGGAGGGGGGGAGGGGGAAAGTGGGAAGAAAAGGGGTGAGCGAGGAAAGAGGGGAGAAGGCAAAGGGAGGATGGTAAGAGGGGGAAGAGGGAGAGTGGGAGAGAGGGGAAGAGGAAGAGTGAGGGAGAAGGGAAGAGGGGGAAGAGAAGGGGAGGGGGGAGAGGTGGAGAGGGGGAGAAGGGGAGAGATACGGAGATAGAGAGAGGGGGAGAGGAACATGGAGAAAGGGAGAGTGGGAGAGAGGGTGAAGAGTGGGGAGAGGGTTTACGTAAAGGAAGAAGGGGAGAGACCGTGAGGGGGAGAGGGGAAGAGGGAAAGGGGGTAGAGAAGGGGAAGAGAGAGAGGAGAGAAAGAGAGAACGGAAGAGGGGGAGAGGTGAAGAGGGGGACAGGGGGAGAGAGGGAGACAGGGGTAGAAAAGGGGAAGGGGGAGAGAGGGGGACGGGGTGAGAGGGGGAAGTGGAATAGAAGGGAAGAGGGATGTGGAGAATAGGGGAGTGGGAGAGGGAAGAGTGGGAAGTGGAGAGGGGGTGAGAGGGGAAGAGTGGGGAGAGGGGGAGAGTGGAGAGAGGGGGAAGGGGGAGAGGGGGAAGTGGAGGAGAAGGGAAGAGGGATATGGAGAATAGGGGAGTGGGAATGGGAAGAGTGGGAAGGGGAGAGGGGGAGAAAGGGGAAGAGTGGGGAGAAAGGGGAAGAGTGGGGAGAGGGGGAGAGTGGAAAGAGGGGGAGAGTGGAGAGAGGAGGAGAGTGTGGAAGGGGGAGAGTGGAGGAGGGTAGAAGGGGAGAAGGGGAGAAAAGGAGTGGGGGAAGGTGAGAAGTGGAGAAGGGGAGAAAGGGGAAGGGGGCAGAGGGAGAGAGACAAGGGGAAGACGGGGAGAGGGGAGAAGGGGAGAATGAGAAGAGGGGGATGGGAGAGGGGGGAGAAGGTAAGAGGAAAAGAGGGGAAGGGGTTAGAGTGGGAATGGTTGAGAAGGGGGAAATACGGAAGAGGAAATAGGGGGAAGAGTGGGGGGAGGAAGTGAGGAGAGGGGGATGTGGAGAAGGGGGAGAAGGGAAGAGAGGAAGAGAGGGGAAGGGATGAGAGAGGAAATGGTTGAGAATAAATGGGGAGGAGGAGAGAGGGGAAGCGAGGGGGGAGTGGGGGAGGAGGAGAGAGGGGAAGGAGGGAAGGGGGAAGGGGGAAGAGGGGAAAGGGGGGAAGAGGGGAAAGGGGGGAAGTACCCGAGTTCCCAAATACACAAGACTATGGCGCCCTCTGGAGGTAACTTGGGTCAAAACTGATCTTATGCAAAATGAATTTTTCAAATCTACATAGAGCTTCCTTTGACACGATAGAAGCACCCCCTCCCCCTTTCTTACTCTCTTTCTCCCTTTTTTACTCTCTCTCTAATACCTTCTCTATCTCTCTAATTTCAATCTTAACCTCTTCGCTCTCTCTCTCTCTTAATCTCTCCCTCATTCTCTCTCTCTCTTTTAATCTCTCCCTAACTCTCTCTCTCTAATCCCTTCTCTATATCTAATTTCAATCTTAACTTCTTAGCTCTCTCTCTCTTACTCTCTCCCTCACTCTCTCTCTCTCTAATTACAGTCTTAACTATTTCTCTACCTTTCTTCACTCTCTACCTATCTATCTCTCCTTAACTTACCCCTCACCCCCCCCCTCTCTCTCTCTCTCTCTCTCTCTCTCTCTCTCCAACCTTTACTATCTTCTCTTTCCCTCTTCACAGCCTTCTCTCTCTCTCTCTCTCTCTCTTCAACACTCGTTCCTCTTCCTTTCTCTCCTGCTCTTCTATATCTCCCTTTTACACACGCTCCTCTTCCTTCTCTTTCTCTCTCTCTCATACAGATTTCATAGAGAGTCGCTCTTCATTGGAGAAGAACCTTCCGTACGGGGTGGTCCTTTTCCTATTTTAGTTTCTGTCGTCAGGTGATTATATTCATTTCATAGGCGCCCTCTCCGAGTTAACTGTTTATTGCTATTATTATTATTATTATTATTATTATTATTATTATTATAATTGTTACTATTGTGTTATTATTATTATTATTATTATTATTATTATTATTATTATTAATTATCAATTACTATCTTTAATTATTACTTATTATTACTATTACTAATTACTACTATTATTACTAGTATCACTATTACTACTACTATCATTATTACTACGGAGTGGGGGGGGTCGCCGATTTAATGAAGCGGCCTTGCTGTGGATGTGGTGTGTCTTGCGACACTGCTGTTGACGCAGGCGAGATGCAGGAATGACCCGTCATCCAGGAGGTACCAAGATAAGAGGGAGGGAAGAGAGTGGAGGGGGGTGGAGTATGTAGGGGATGGAATGGATGGGAGTGGTTTTTATGTCTGATTTTTTTTTCTTTTTTTGCTACCTTCCTTTCAAGGGGGAAAAAGTCTTTGGTATATGTATGTATGTGTGTACATACATATACCAAGACTTTTTCTCCCTTACAAGGGAGGTAGCCAAAAAGGAAAAGGCATAAAATCATTCCCACCCATTCCATCCCTGAATACACTCCACACCCCTCCACCCTCCCTCTTATCTTAGCACCTCCTGGATGACGGGTCATCCCTGCACCTTGTCCACTGCCCTGGGTCAGAAGCAGTGTCGCAAGACACAGCACATCCACACCAAGGCCGCTTCATTAAATCGGCGATCCCCCCTCTCCGTCCCCCCATGCATAAAAGGAGAAGACGGGGAGAAATCCCTTCGAGCTGCGTCAAATTTTGCTCACACATACTACCTCACCCACCTCATGTATGTGTGTACTATCATTATTGTTATTATTATTATTACAAATATTACTGTCATTACTATTGTTGTTTTTTCATAATTATTATTAAATTATTAAAATTTAACTATTATCATTCTGGCTGCCGTCGGATGATTCTATTCAATTCAGTGACAATTCCTCTCCCTCATTCAGTTAAGGAGTGAACATTAATTTCAGCAATTTGATAAAATTCTGAAATTGTTTGAGACGCTTAAGGAGCTGGGTAAATTCTGAACCGACTTCAAACAGTTTCTGAAACGACTTCAGTTATGAAACAAATTCAGGTAGTTCAGAAAATATTTCAGGGTTAAAAAAATTCAGGCAATTCTAAGAAATTTAGGGAGGTTTGAAATAAACAAAAATTCTGAAGCGACTTCAGAGTTCTCAAGCTATTTCAAGAACTACTTTCAGTTATATTCTGAACAGACTTCAGCAAGTTTCTGAAAGAATCAGAGTGTTGAAGTACTATCAGCATGTACTGGCACGACGTTCAGGCAGTTTCCTGAAACTATTTCAGGCATTTCTAAAACTTCAGGCAGTTCTGAAGCGACTTCAGGATGTTCTGAATCCAACCAGATTAAAATATATAAATTATCCCCATACTGAAGGCTAACGCTAAAAGAATAGATAAATAAATAAATAAATAAATAATTATTTTCTCATCTTCGTCTCCATTCCCCCTTCCAACCTCCCCCTCCCTCCCACCTCCTTCGTGACCCAAATCTAAAGGGGACATTGTGATAGCATTCTTTCTCCCCCTAAACATCCCCGAATATCTCTCCTTTTCTCTCTCTTCCTCTCTATTTGACTATTCATCTCTCTTTTTTTTTGGGGGGGGGAAGGGTCATGCTATCTTCCCCCCATTCTCTAACTCTCTCATTATCTCTCCCCTTCCTCCCTTCCTTCATGCGTCTTCATTGCTTTGTATAACGAAAATAAAATAAAAAAGAAATACATAATTTATTGGTAAAGGAGGTAGGTGTAGTACACATGATCTCTCTCTCTCTCACACACACACACACACACACACACACACACACACACACACACACACACACACACACACACATGCACACGTACACACACATCTATACGGCGCCGTTTCAGGTTCCGCCCGACAAAGCAAGGAAATGAATCTGCTTCAATTCGGTGACGGACTTTACATATTCAATTCAGGCCGAAACAGGTGATTCTACAAAAATAACAAAGAGTTAGGCAACTCCTAGAGGGGGTCCCGACCCTTTCAAGCTGGGGTCCACCTCCTCAGATAGAAACAAATTAAACCAGAACGAAGCCGGTCAAGAGGGTAACCGTCTTGAAGGAAGTAAGGCTGAGTCAATATGTATAATACGTGTGTGTGTGTGTGTGTGTGTGTGTGTGTGTGTGTGTGTGTGTGTGTGTGTGTGTGTGTGTGTGTGTGTGTGTGTGTGTGTGTGTGTGTGTATACAGACAAACTTGAAATATATATGCGAAAGCCTTAACCTATCTACACAAAAGATAAAATAAAATAAAATAAAACAATTAATAAAGTTAAATAAAAAAAATATATAATAATAACTGAAGTAAATATAACAATGTGATTAATACATTACTTTAATGCTACAACACTCATTATTGTATTAAATAAATTGTTGGTTTGTCCATCTATTTTCACAGCGTTTTGGGGCAATGCATACTACATATTCCCTTTGATTGAGTGATTGAGTGATTGACGGATTGAACGCACGTGCAATATGCAATACATCAATATACACAAAGTCATCAACTATTTGAAAATCCACTGCTAGACAAATGCACCACTTGTCACGTTACTCTTGCACACTTCTCTACGCCACCTCGCTCATACACACTTCTCTATTTCATGTACAGTAGCTCTACGGACCTGTTCACACTAGCGGTTGCAACCGCGACTGTTAAGTTACAGTGTAAGTCGATTGGGGTGCTAACACATAATCGCGCATTTTTCCTTGACTATGCGGTGCCACCGCTGTTTCCGCGCGGTTCAAACCGCCAGTGTAAACAGGGCCTTAGAAGTATCGTGTGAAAATATATTTACGAAATTGAACGCAAAATTTGTGCTATACCATACAATGATTGCGACAAATTCTCTCTCTCTCACACACACGCGCGCGCGCGCATACATGTTCACATACAAGTAAAAATGTACACAACCGCACATACACATACATACAGACATGCACACACCAACACACACAACTACGTACATTTGCATATATACACATACCCACACATATACAACTCAAACATACACGCACACACAACACAAACACACAAATACAAACACACACACACACACAAACAAAACACACACACAACACAAACACACACACACACACAACAATATCTTCTGGACAGCGGCCCAACGTCCGCTCCCCCCAAGTTTACTCTCAACTGCGAACTTACATAATAACGCAAAGCATCAACAACTAAGTTCTCTAATAACGTGCGATTATGCGCTTGCCAACTCCCAGCAGACCTAGTAAATGTGTAAAATATCTAATAGATGTTCTAGAAAAGACGTGTGAATTAGTGACAAAGGACTTAGGCCATCTTCTAGAGAGACTGTTAGATACACATATTTGGGGGGGGGGGTTTAGTTTAGGATTTTTAAGTATTTCTTTAGGATTTTTAAGCATTTTTAAAGATTTAAAAGATTATATTTTCAAAAAATAAAAAAATCCAAATATTCTTATAAAGTTAAAAATATACTAGGATTTTTTTTTTTTTTTTTTTTTTTTTGAGGTGGAAGGGACGCGACATATGGACGACCGAAGAGACGACGAAGACGGCCGCGATCTCAGCAGGGGAGGTGCTGGAGGCGCGATGAGGCTGAAAGGGTTATGGCCATGGAAATCAACATATCCTCTCTCTCGTTCTCGCTTTCCATTCCCCGATGGGAATAACCACGCAGGGATTGGAGGAAGAGGAAGAGTCGGGAGGGTGAGGAGGAGGGAAGAGGTGTTGAAGGAGAGGACGATGACGTGATAGGAAGAGGAAAAGAACAGGAGGAGGAGTGGGGAGAGGAAAGAGGAGGAAAGAGGAGTTGGAGGAGTGGATGAAGAGATGATAGAAAGAGGAGGAAGAAGTGATAGGAAGAGGAGGAAGAAGAGGTGATAGGAAGAGGATGAAGAAGAGGAGGAGTGGGGAGGGGAAAGACGAGTTGGAGGAGTGGAAGAAGAGATGAAAGAGGAAGAGGGGGAATGAGGAAGATGAGAAATGAGGAGGAGGAGTTGCAAGAATGAAAGAAGAGGAGGAGGAATGAGGAGGGGAAGGAAGAGGAGGAGGAGGAGGAAAGAGGAGTTGGAAGAGTGGAAGAAGAGGTGATGGGAAGAGGAGGAGGAATGAGGAGGGGAAAGGGGAGGAATGGGTGAATGAGGAGGGGAGAGGGGAGGTTATGGAGGAGTGTAGGAAGAGATGAAAAGAAGAGGAGGAGGAATGAGGAGGGGAAAGAGGAGAAGTGGGAGGATGAGGGGAGAGAGGAGTCGAGGAAGGGAAACTGATAAGAAGAGGAAGAGGAGGAACGAGGAAGGGTAAGAGGAGCGGAAGAAGAGAACTGATAGGAAGAGGAAGAGGAGGAATGAGGACGAGAGAGAGGAGTGGGAAGAATGGAAGACGACAAGATGAAAGGAAGAAGAGGAGGAGAAGAAGGAGGAGGAAGGGGAAAAAGAAGAAGAAAAGAAATAGAGGTGGAAAAGGAAGAGGAGAAGGACGGGGAAGAGCAAGAAGGGAAAAAGAAAGAGGTCGAAAAGGAAGAGGAGAAAGATAAGAGAAGGGAAAGAGGAGGAGAAGGAGGAGGAGGAATAGGAGGAGGAAAAGGAGGAGGAGGAGAGAAAGAGGAATAATGGAGGGAAGAGGAGGAGGAGGGGTAAGAGGAATAAGGGAAGGAAGAGGAGGAGGAGGGGTAAGAGGAGGAGAAATAAGAGGAGGAAGAGGAAGAGAAGGAGGAGGAGGAGGAGGGGTAAGAGGAAGAGGAATAAGAGGAGGAAGAGGAGGAGGAGTAAGAGGAAAAGGAGGAATAAGAGGAGGGAAAGAGGAGGAGGAGTAAGAGGAAGAATAGGAGGAAAAGGAGAAGGAGGGGTAAGAGGAGGAGGAATAAGATGAGGAAGAGGAATAAGAGGAGGAAGAGGAAGAGGAGGAGGAAGAGGAATAAGAGGAAGAAGAGGAAAAGAAGGAGGAGGAGGGGTAAGAGGAAGAGGAATAAGAGGAGGACGAGGAAGAGAAGGAGGAGGAGTAACAGGAAGAGAAGGAATAAGAGAAGAGGAGGAGGAGGAGGAGGAGGAGGAGGAGGAGGGTAGGAGGAGAGGGTAGGAGGAAGAGGAGGAATAGGAGGAAAAGGAGGAGGTGGGGTAAGAGGAAGAGGAATAAGAGGAGGAAGAGGAAGATAAGAAGGAGGAGCAGGGGTAGGAGGAGGAGTGGTAAGAGGAAGAGGAGGAATAAGAGGAGGAGGAGGAAGAGGAGCAGGAAGAGGAAGCAGAACCTTTGAATTAATATTCAGTTTGGTTTTTCATCCTCGTTTGGAATTACGGAAGAGTCACTTCAGGAGGAGGAGGAGGAGAAGGAGGAGGAGGGTAAAAATGAATGTGACAGAGGTAGAAGAGGAAAAAAGAGGAAGACGACAGGGTTCGAAAGGATGATAAAGACAAGGAGGAGGAGGAGGAGGAGGAAGAGAAGAGTAAAAAGAGGAAAAGATACTGGGGGAATAAGGAGATGAAAAAGAGGAGGAGGAGAGAGGAGGGGACGCAAAGGGAAGGGCAAAAGAAGAAGAGGAGGAGGAGAAAAAAGAATAATTGAAGCCAGATTGAAAGAGGAGGAGGAATAGGAGGAGGAGGAGGGGGAAGCAGACAAATAGGAAGAGGGAGAAGAGAAAGAGGAAGAAGAGGTGGAAAAGGAGGAGGAAGAGGAGGAAAAGGAGTAAGAAGAGGAGTAGGAGGAATAGGAGGGGTAGGAGAAGGAGGGAACCAGAATAAAATCTGCAAAGTGTGTCACTGAGATTAAGGGCTGAATACAATCGTCTGGCGGCAGCATAACAATCCTTGTAAAAAATCAAATGTATACGAATACTCTCTCTCTCTCTCTCTCTCTCTTTAGTATATCCGGGAAAACCCGGACATCGGAGTGGGAGTCCGGAATCATACATCTAACGACCAAACCCCCCCATCCACCACCACCACCCCCAACCACCTCCTCCATCGCCATTAGATGATACTACCCTAGCGGTTCCCTTGTTCCGGGGCAAGCTGTAAATCGCCCCGGATCTACGTCATAAATAGGGCGCCGGCGCCCCCAAGTGCCAGATGGCACTTATCATGTGACCAACGATCCCTATTACCATACTGACGACCCGGCGAATCGCGACGGGAACCGCGGATTCCCAGTTCCCAGAATCGGGAGTTTGAGCCCGGCCGGACTGTTTGGACGTGAAATTTCCTCCAGATTTTTTTTTTCTTTCTTTTTTCCCCGAGGATGGACATGGGTCGCCGACGAATGGTCTCCTCCCCAGGCGACTCTCTTCAGTTCCCAAGAGACATAGTCCCAATGACCGAAATACTCCAAGACTTATTGTAAATTATCCTCGCCGCTGATGACATTGGGAGATCATTTGCATGCGACACATAACGTTATCAAATGGATGCAGAGAGTAATATCCCCCCTTCCCCCATCCTCCCGGCTCTTCAGTCTTCTATTACCCCCCCATTTCTCTATTATTTACTACCCCTTCTTCCATCCCCCGGTTCCTCTGGCATCTAATACCCCTGACTCATCTGTAATTTAATACCCCCAATCCCCCCTCTCCCCCGTCACTCCTTTGTCACCTATTACCCCCCCGCTCTTGTCATTTAATACCCTCCTTCCCCTTTTCCATCGGCTCCTCTGTCAACTAATACCCACCGCCATCTTCTGTCATTTAATATCCCCATCTCATCTCTCCCGTTGCTCCGCTGTCATTTAATACTCTCTCCCACCCTCCCATCGCTACTCTGCTATTTAATACCCCCACCCTCCCTCCCATCATCTAATACCCCCCCGTAGTTTCTCTGTCAATTAATACCCTACCCCCTCTCCCTCCCCTGTCTTCTACTATCTCCTGTAGCTCCTCTGTCATCTAATACCCCCACCCACCCTCTCTCCTTTCCCTCCCCTCTCTTCTAATATCCTCCACGATCCTCTGTCATCTAATACTCCCACCCACCCTCTCTCCTTTCCCTCCCCTGTCTTCTAATATCCTCCACGCTCCTCTGTCATCTAATACCCCCACCCACCCTCTCTCCTTTCCTTCCCCTCTCTTGTAATATCCTCCCACGCTCCTCTGTCATCTAACACCCCCCACCCACCCTCTCTCCTTTCCTTCCCCTCTCTTGTAATAT
The DNA here is from genome assembly GCF_046742065.1 of Oratosquilla oratoria. Classification (NCBI taxonomy): domain Eukaryota; kingdom Metazoa; phylum Arthropoda; class Malacostraca; order Stomatopoda; family Squillidae; genus Oratosquilla; species Oratosquilla oratoria. Next base: position 22,321,993 of record NC_134814.1, read on the forward strand.
CCTCCCACGCTCCTCTGTCATCTAACACCCCCCACCCACCCTCTCTCCTTTCCCTCCCCTCTCTTCTAATATCCCCCCCACGCTCCTCTGTCATTTAATAGCCCCCCGACTCTCCCTTCCGGTCAAATGTTATCTATATTGCTTGCGCTCCAAGGAGTCCGTTCAGGGTGTGGCATACGTCGGGAGTCATGATGCCAAATCATCCCCTTTCTCTTATTTCCAATCTCTGTGTTATTATTATTATTATTATTATTATATATATACATACATACATATATATATATATATATATATATATATATATATATATATATTGTATATAGTAAAGAAAGCTGTATAGTACAACGTGTATCACATTTTTAGGATTACAACAACGATTTGAATCAATTCTATGACACGTGGCAACAGCGCTTTTCCTCCACCATGGTGCCACGCTGAGGTCTCACTGCGCGAGTGGTGACAGTGGCGATCCGATAACGGGTGGTCAATTAGGCAACGTCGCACTCGGGGGAATTCCCGCTTCCTGAACGGACTCCTAGGGACGCACAGACAATACCCTCTACCCCTCTCTCCCCACCGCTCCTCTGTCACCTACTACCCCATCTCCCTCCTCCATTATCTAATATCCCCAGGGGCACTCCCCCCCCCGTCTACCCTTGGAGCCTTCTCCACACTGAATAAAATCCTTCGACGGCACCAGACCACATGGATTGGAGGTGACTTGACTCGCTTGTCGACAATCAAAAGCTGTAAGGTTTACATTTCGAGTCGGACAAAGCACTTCGAGTCGGACAAAGCACTACGAGTCGGACACATCACTACGAGTCGTACATAACACTACGACTTGGATATAGCACTACAAGTCGGACATAGCACCTCGAGTCGATCAAAACGCTTCGAGTCGGGCAAAGCGCTTCGAGTCGGACAAAGCACTTCGAGTCGGACCACTACGACTCGGACATAGCACTACGATTCGGACATAGCACTACGACTCGGACAAAGCACTTCGAGTCGGACATAGCACTACGACTCGGACATAGCACTACGACTCGGACAAAGCACCTCGAGTCGGTCAAAGCGCTTCAAATCGGACAAAGCGCTTCAAATCGGACAAAGCGCTTCGAGTCGGACAAAGCGCTTCGAGTCGGTCAAAGCACCTCAAGTCGGACAAAGCACTACGAGTCGGACAAAGCGCCTCGAGTCGGACAAAGCACCTCGAGTCGGTTAAAGCACCTCGAGTCGGACAAAGCACTTCCATTCGGACAAAGCACTTCGAATCAGACAAAACACCCTCGAATCGGACAAATAACCTCGAGTCGGACAAAACAAGAACTTCCTCAAATTGTCGATAGCGTCCCACATCAATTAACTCACCTGGTGTTAGCCAGAAGGAAAATATAAAGTGCACCACAAGGCTGACAATTACCATTACAAAATATAACAATTCAAAAGCAGTGACGTCATCGAATGAGAGAGAGGGGGAGATAAAAAGAAAATTAAATAATGAGAAAAATAAGAAGAATTAATAAAAAAAAATCAACAGTTCCTCCAACGGGTACTTTCAGTGACGGACTCTTCTGTTAGTCGGTAGACGATTTTATTCATTTCAATGATGGCTAGGATCCACAAATACTACT
>NC_134814.1:22328629-22331129 GCF_046742065.1 Oratosquilla oratoria
CTCCTCCTCTTCCATGATTCTCCTCCTTGGAGGACAACCTTGGGACGAAGCCTTGAGCGGCCACGAGTGCGACTTCAAACCCAAGGGACTGATACTCGTGAGATTGTTTATTATCATTTTTTTTTCACAAACTGCGACTCAAAATGTTACTTTTTCGTAATATATATATATATATATATATATATATATATATATATATATATATATATATATATATACATATATATATAATCTTTTTTTTTAACAAAGCATATACTAGACTCGTCGTTATAAGTTTGTTCCTACGTTTCGAACCCTGTCCGGGGTTCGCCTTAAGGGATATACAGTATAAGCAAAGGAAATCCACATTAACGTGCATGCTATGTTGCCAGAAAAGGAAAAAATCGTCACAGGTAGAAGAACTTTTTACAACGATACACAAATCACAATAAGAATAAAATACCAGATAAACAAGACAAAAAAAATAATACACAAACACACACACACACACACACACACACACACACATATATATATATACAGTATATGTTGCCGCTCTATGCTAACACTATATTCCCATTTTTCATAACTGGACAAGGCAAGCCAAAGTAGCTTCCACAATATAAAATATTATCATTATTACGGGAATAAAATATAGACAATAAATTCTAGAATCTACCTTGAGAGGTCCTAGACCTGTGTGGCAAAGCGTCACTTCACCCGGAGACTACGTCACACCTGACGTCACATGTCACGTGACATATCACGTCACGTATTACGTCACATATAACGTGACACGACCTTACACATCAAGTTATACCTAAGTTTGATTCACATCTATACCATATATCTCAAATCATGTCATATCACGTTACATATCTCACGCCAAATCACATTCTCACGTTACATCACGCCCACCACTCCCTCCCACCGCGCCTCACTCACGTGTCCCTCCTGGGCTCTACCATGGTCTTGCTAAGCACACGGAAATTTATGATAAAATAATAATAATAATAATAATAATAATAATAATAATAATAATAATAATAATAATAATAATAATAACAATAATAACATACATATAGTCAACTACAAAAAAGTTTCTTCCCTTACACAGGCTCCCCCATTGCACAAGGAAGACAGTGAAGGACTGGTGTTTCAGTGAAAGCTCTAAACATCAGGGAGTGTGGTGCAAACCTTCCGTGTGGAAAGTCAAGACGGGAATCACTACACCAGCAAGTTATTTGCTTTATGTATTATGTATTATATATATATATATATATATATATATATATATATATATATATATATATATAATATATGTATACATATATAATGTATATATACATATGTATACACATATACATATATGTATATACATATATATACATATGATATAATATATATATACATATATAATGTATATATATATATATATATATATATATATATATATAATATATATATATATGCAATAAAAACACTAGGAACGTGTGTTCACAAATGAGTAAGTAACCACTAGGAAAAGTAGAGGTAGTGTATTTCTTCCATTACCTCTCCGAATGCCCTCTTCACTATGTCTCACTCAGTCATATATTCTGTACCTTGTTTCTTCATTTTATAATTCCTTCTTTGTATCTGCACTGAAGATGTAATTATACGAAAGCGCTCTGCTTCGTTAGTTTACTTTTCCTAGTGGTTACTTACGCATATATATATATATATATATATATATATATATATATATATATCAAACAAATTCAAACTCCTTCTCTCTTCCTCTCTTATGTTCCATGTTTCTGCCCCATACAGTGCTGTTGGCACAATCACTCCTTCTTACAGTCTCCTCTTAGCATCCATTCCCAAATGTCTACTCCTCATTACACTCTTCAATCCACCAAGGCATTTACTCGCTTCTCTCAATCTACATTCTACCTCCAACTTCACTCCACCTTTTCCTGCCACCTTTGCACCCAAGTATCTAAAACTATACAGGCACTCCTCCAGTCCTCCGGCACTCTACCCTCTCTCCAGCAAACATTAAATAGCCTCACCAGCCAGTCCACCATCACTGTACCTCCTTTTTTTTTAGACATTCTGCATGGCATCCATCCAGCCCAGGTGCCTTACCTGCTTTCATCATCTTAACAACTGCCTTCACTTCATCCTTCCTTATTTCTCATCCATTTTCCTCACTCATCACTCTCATTTTCTTAGCATTTCCCACTGCAACTATCTTTCCCTCCCTATCCTCCTTCACATTTAGCAACTCCCTAAAATATTCTGCCCATCTTCCCCTTACTGTCTTCTCTGAGAAGTATGATGGGGATTACTAGGCTAGATAGGGTGAGAAATGAGGAGGTGAGGAGAAGGGGGGTGGAGAGGGAGTTGGGAGATAGGGTTGATGAAAGAGTTTAGATGGTTTGGACACATGGAAAGAATGAGTGAAGAAAGACTAGTAAAAGAGGTATGGAAGGCAGATGTGGAGGGAGTGAACATGAGGGGACGTCCTAGGATGAGG
>NC_134814.1:22336129-22338629 GCF_046742065.1 Oratosquilla oratoria
TGTGACTCACACACACACACACACACACACACACACACACACACACACATATATATATATATATATATACACATATATACATATATATATATACATATATATATATATATATACACATACATATATATATATATATGTATATACATACATAAATATATATATATGTATATACATACATAAATATATACATATATATATATACATACATATATATATATACATATATATATATACATACATATATATATACACATATATAAGGTGAAAATACGAAAATATATGCTTTAGCAGGGAGGAAGGGGAGGGGAGGGTGAAGGAAGAGGAGGAAGAGGAGGAGGAGAAGGAGGGAGGAGGGAGGAGGAGGGTGTTGCTTGTGATGAAGATGATTATGGTGTTTATTTAGGGGTGGTGATGATGATAATGGTGATAGTAGTGGTGGTGGTGGTGGTAGTAGTGATGGTGGTAGTAGTGATGGTGGTAGTAGTGATGGTGGTAGTAGTGATGGTGGTAGTAGTGTTGGTGGTGTTAGTGGTGGTTGTAATGATGGTAGAAGAGGTGGTCATAGTAGTGATGGTGGTGGTACTGGTGGTGTTAGTGTTGGTGGTGTTAGTGTTGGTGGTGTTAGTGGTGGTGGTAATGCTGGTAGAAGAGGTGGTGTTAATAGTGATGGTTATTCTTTCTACTCTTCGGCACAATACCACCACTTACTACCACCTACCACTAACATCCAGCACCTACCACCACTTCTATTACCACCAACCACCTACGAACAACCTCCACCACCAATGACGTCACAATTGGCGGCTTCTACGTCATGGGGGGGAGGGGGAGTTACGCCCCCTTTTCTATAAAAAACGCGTCCATCTACCTCCCCCCCCAAAAAAAAAGGTGGGAGATGGGGAAGAGGATGAGGAGGAGGAAGGAGAGGGGGAGAGTGGGAGAGGAAGAGGTGAGAGGGGATGGAGTAGGAGGAGGGAGAGGAGGAGAGGCGAGGGGGAGGGGAGAGAGGGGAAGAGGGAGGGGAGGGGGAAGAGGATGAATGGGAGAGGGAGAAGAAAGGATGAGGGAAGGTGGAGAGAGAGGATTGAGGGAAAGAATGAGGAGGGGTGGGGCAGGATGAGGAGGAGGGAGGGGAGAAGATGAGGAGGGGGATGTGAGAGAGGGGGTGAAGGGAGGGGGAGGGAAGAGGGAGGGTAGGGGGGAATTAGGATGAGGGAAGTGGGAGAGAGAGGAGAGAGGGAAAGAGGGGATGAGGAGGAGGAGGGGTGGGAGGGGGAGAGGGGGAGGGAGAGAGGGGGAAAGGGGGGAGGATGTTTGTAAATGCAAAGAGAGACGCAGGTCGAGCCCCGCCCAGGGACACAATGGCTACTATGTTGTTGTTGTTGTTTTTTGTTTTTTCTATTATTATTTACCTTTCTTTTATTATTTTTATCATTATCATTATCATTATCATTATTATTATTATTATTATTGTAATTATCATTGTTATTATTATTGTAATTACTAGGTTCTTACTATTTTTATTGTTATTATTATTATTATTATTATTATTATTATTGTTATCATTACCATTATCCATATTCATTTATTTTTATTTTAATTATTCATCTCTTTTTCTTCACAAGATTAAAACAACTGCAATGGCGAAGGAGAGTAAGAAAGGAAAAAGAAAGGAAGAAAAGAAGACAAATAAGAAAGAAAAAAGAAAAGAAAAAGAAAAGCAAATTTTAGACACAATTACATATATATATATTATATATATATATATATATATGTATATATATATATGTATATATGTATATATATATATATATATATATGTATATATGTATATTATATATATATATATATATATGTATATATATATATATATATATATATATATGTATATATATATGTATATGTATATGTATATATATATATGTATATATATATATATATATATATATATATATGTATATATGTATATTATATATATATATATATATGTATATATGTATATTATATATATATATATATATACATATAAATACACACACACATACATGTATGCACAAAATCCGTTGAAACAACATTATCATAACTCACACGTGAAAAAAAAATAAAAAACACTAAACTCTAATTACAAACCATTTCATGAAGAATATAAAATCATAAAAAACACACAAAAAACTGTAATTACACAAAGATTGGGAAACGTCTAATTCTTGTTACATATCTATATATTCTGTCTATTCATTTGTTTATTTGTGAATATTAATTGACTGATTCAGGAAGTCTGCTCATAAAAACATTGATAACACAAAGATGAAGAAAGAAGAAGACAGGAGGAGAAAAAGAAGAAGTAGAAGGGAGGAGGCGAAGAAGAAGAAGAAGAAGAAGAAGACGAAGGAGTAGGTGGAGGAGGAGCAGAGGAGGAAGAATGAGAAGAGGAAGAAGAAGAAGAGGAAGAGGAAGGAGAAGAGGACAAAACGAATACAAAGAATAAGGAGTAGAGGAG
>NC_134814.1:22343629-22356129 GCF_046742065.1 Oratosquilla oratoria
GAGCGTTTGCGTCTGCGTGTGTGTGTGTGTGTGTGTGTGTGTGTGTGTGTGTGTGTGTGTGTGTCTGTGTGTGTGTGTGTGCACACGCCTGCCTTTGAATGGAACCTCATCTTACAGCAACGTGGGAATATATATGTATGTTAATGTAACTATGAATGTTTGTATGCACGGGAACCAAAAGCTAAATGATATATCAACATTTGCGTGCCAAACATAAACACTGAAGAATAAGGGGAGATAAGGGGAGATGAGGGGAGAGGAAGGGGGAAGGGGGGAAAGGGGTAAGGGGGAAAAGGGGGGAAGGGAGGGGGGTTAAGGGGAGCGAAAGTTCATACAATAGAGTATTTATTAGGTTGGATTTATACATGGACACATACTGTATAATACACACGCACGCACACACACACACGCATACAAATTACATTTGTATATCCATATTCAAAAATATATATGCAATACATACACATACATACACACACACACACTGCTCTTGACTACAAATACAGCGATCCGAGTTCGAGCCCTACCCTGGACTGAAGACTTCAGCTTCGCCTTTGCTGCATTGCGAGCCGGCACTCCATCTCTGGTGGGCAAGGATTTGTGTGCGTGCGGGCGTGCGTGTGTGTGTGTGCATGTGTGTATGTGCGCGCGCGCGTGTGTATAAGGTCACAGCATCACCCATATATGATCTGAGCTCTCATCAGGGTATAGTAATAGCTGGCGATCATGTGTCCAGCACGTGATACATGAGAGTGGTGAGTTACAAGTCCATTCAAAGTTAAAGGATCGAAGAGAAAGAGGGAACTTGACGACGACGTTCTTATCCCTGAAATGTGATCACGGCAGCCTGTGCCCGCAAGCTAAAGAAAATATGAAAATCAATAACTTTAAAATGAGATACGGTAAATGGAGATTTAAGAGACAGGGCCCTACGAGCGTAGCTACCTTCCTGTATATTACGATTAAGGTAAATGCACACACACACACACACACATACACACACACACACACACACATATTCTAGCTGGGAGATGTTGGAACCATTTTCTTTCCTTGGATAAATATGTGTGTGTGTGTGTGTGTGTGTGTGTGTGTGTGTGTGTGTGTGTGTGTGTGTGTGTGTGTGTGTGATTCATCACGGTCTTGGATCACGTGTCGGACTCGTGATCGACAACTATTACCCTCCCGGATGAGAGCTCAGAGATCATATATGGCCCCATCTATGGGTAATACTGTGACCTGACACATACATACAACTCCTTGCCCACCAGAGTTGGTGTGCCGGTGTGCAGTGTAGTGATGCTGTGTTTTTTTTTATAGCTCTGGGTGGGATTCGAACTCGGACTGCTGAATTAGCGGTTGAGAACGGTACCACGGCACCGTCGACCCGTGTGTGATTCACCATGGTCTTGGATCACGTGTTAGACTCGTGATCGACAGTTTTTAATCCTTTCTGAAGAGAGCTCAGAGCTCATATATGACCGATCTATGGGTAATGCTGTGACCTTACACGCATACACACACCCAACTCCCCGCCCACGAGAGTTGGAGTTACGACTCGCAGCGCAGCGATACTGAAATTATTTCAGCCCTGGGCGGAATTCGAACTCGAACCGCTGTAGCAGCGGTTGCGAACGCTACCACTGCGCCGCCGAGACGTGTGTGTGTGTGTGTGTGTGTGTGTGTGTGTGTGTGTGTGTGTGTGTGTGTGTGTGTGTGTAAATCCATTGGTATGGTATGAAGCCTTGGCATTTCGCCGTCCAGATAAAAGAAAACGGTCCCATACCACCATTACCAACAACACCACTACTACCACCATCACTATTACTACCACTACCATTACCACCAACAACAACAATAACAACAACACTACAACCCCCAAGAACATGACAACCACTAACAACAATAATAACACCACCACTACCGCCGCCATCAACAAGACGATCACAACCACTAACAACACTAAGCCTACCACTAACAACAATAACAACAACACCACTACCGCCACCATCAACAAGACGATCACAACCACTAACAACAACAACAACAATAACAACAACAACGACAACGAAAATTGACAAAAACTGTTTACATCTCGGTACGGTCTTCCGGCTTCAACTTTAATGGAGTCTATTCTTCCATTTCTTTCTTTTTTTTTCTTTTTTCTTATTTTATTTTATTTTATTTTCTATTTCGGCGAATACAGACCCATGTTTTTCCTATTTCATGTGACCACCATTGTTGTGTGTGTTTTTTAATATATATTTTCGAATTTATTGATAATAATAAGTTAATAACTAATGGTAATAAGGAAATAAGGATAAAGATTTAGGTTGACTTGAAATCATTGATGCTTGACTTAGTTCGACGAAAAGGCAAAATAAATGAATTAATACATATATAATAATATAAAACAAATTGATAACTAAATAGATACATAAACAAAAAATAAATAGATAAATATAATTAAAATAATATTAATAATGATAATACTAAATAACAAATAATGATAAATAATAATAACAATAATAATAATAATTGATAAATAATATAAGTAAAATGAATAAACAAATAAAAAAAACAGAATAAACAAATAAAATATAAATCATATTATTAATGATAGTAATAAATAAACAAATAATAATAATAATAATAATAATAATGATAAATAATAAAACAATATCAAAATAATAATAATAAAAATAATTGATAAATACTGGTACATTGTGACAAGTTGATGAAGGTGGAAAAAGAAGTCACGGGTCTAGCTCCCAGTTTCTGAGTTTATACCAGACCGGTTTCGCTCTATGCTTCTTCAGAGGAAGCATAGAAGAAGCATAGAGCGAAACCGGTCAGGAATAAACTCAGAAACTCGGAACTAGACCCGTGACCTCTTTTTCCACCTTCATCTATTGATAAATAATATTATATAAAATTAATAAATAAATAAACAAATAAGAAAAAAATACTGAATAAACAAGTAAAATATAAATAATATTGATAATAATAATAATAAATAAACATATAATAATAAATAATAACAACAGTAAACATAATAATAATAATAAAATAGTATCAAACTAATGATAATAATAATATATAAACAATACTATAAGATTAATAAATAAATAAGCAAATACGAAAAAATACTGAATAAACAAATAAGATATAAAGATATTAAGAATAAATGAAAATTAAAAGTAAATCTAAATAAAAAAAATAAAAAAATAAATAAAAATTAAACAAGTTAACATGAAAAAAAAAATAATGATTAAAACACATACATAAAATAAGTAAAAATAAATAAATTAGAATTAAGAATAAATGAAAATATATAAAAATAAAGAAAATCAAGGTCACGGTATTGAAGAGGTTCGGGCCTAACACTGCCTGCACGACATCTGTCTTCCGGTTCTTGAACTAGAGCATTCACAGGCGCCATCTTGAATTTCCTGCGTAATGTCAAGTGTGAATACATATATAGATACACATATAATATATATATATATATATATATATATATATATATATATATATATATATATACATATCAATATATATATATATATATATATATATATATATATATATATATATATATATATACATATACTTATATATATATATATATATACATTTTTTGGGGGGGAGGTAAGTACGTCAAAGCTTATTCAACTGGGTGATGTGGGGGATACAATGGGGGAGTGGGAGGCTAAGAGGGAGAGAGGGGGGAGAGATGGGTTGGATGAAGAAAGTGGAGGAGTGAGGAAAAGAATGGGAAGAAGAGAAGAGAGGAGAGAAAAGAGAGGAAGAGAAGAGGGGAAGAGAAGTAATGGAAAGCAAAATGAAGAAAGGAATGAAGGGGGAAAGGGGAGAAAGGGGGAAAGGGGAAGAAGGGAGAGAGGAGGGAAAGGGAGAAGAGGAGAAAAGGGAAAGATGGGGGAAAGGAGAGAGAAAGGGGGAGAGGAGGAAGGGAGAAAGAAGGGGAGAGGGGGAAGGGGGATATAAGAGGGAGAAGGGAGAAAGGGAGAAGGGGAGAAGGGGGAAAGGAAATATAAGGGGGAGAGGGAAGAAAGGGAGAATGGGAGAGGGGGAACGGGGAGACAAGGGGAAAAGGGGGAAAAGGGGGAGAGGGGGAGCTATGAAGAGTGCAAAAGGGGTAAGAACGGAGACGGTTGAAAGAGGGGAGTAGAGGGAGAGGGGGAAAGGGGGAGAAGGAAAAAAGGTGGTAAGGGGAGAGAAGGGGAAGGGTGGAAAGGGGAATTGGGTTAAAGGGGAATTGGGGGAAAGGGGTGAGAGGGGAATTGGGGAAAGGGGGAGAGGGAAGGGGGAAAGGGGAGACCGGGAAGGGGGAAAGGGGGGAGAGGGAAGGGGGAAAGGGGGGAGAGGGGAGAGGGAAGGGGGGAAAGGGGGGAGAGGGAAGGGGGAAAGTGGGGGAAGTGTGGAGGAGTAACATCGAGTCCTCTGATAATGAAAATTTGAAAATCAATAGAAATCAATAAATGATTACGGACTTCATTACAATGGATACGAAAAAAAAAATCGGTACTGCCACCATCCGGGCAACAAAAGAGAGAGGGAAAGAGAGAGAGAGAGAGAGAGAGAGAGAGAGAGAGAGAGAGAGAGAGAGAGAAAGTGAGAAAGAAAGACAAATTCAGATTTTACATATATGGCTATGCAAACACTGGCATTACATACATCTACTGTATATATATATATATATATATATATATATATATATATATATATGATATATATATATATATATATATATATATATACAGTATATATGTATACATATATTACACCGACTGTATGTTGTACCAGCCATTGACAGGGCAATTCCGAAGTTGCCAGAGACTGCCAATTAATATACCTATTACACACTGAGAAGGCCTTACTAACCTTAGAGAGAGAGAGAGAGAGAGAGAGAGAGAGAGAGAGAGAGAGAGAGAGAGAGAGAGAGAGAGAGAGAGAGAGAGAGAGAGAGAGAGAGAGAGAGAAAGAGAAAGAGAGAGAGATCTCGACGATGGTGGGCTCAAGAGGTTCGCTGCGGTCTTCTTCCTCTCTCATGGAGGAGGAAGAGGAGAAAGAGGAGGAGGAGGAGGAGGAGGAGGAGGAGGAGGAGGAATTGTAAGAGGAGGAGTAAAGAAGGAATGAAGAGGAAGGGGAGGGAAGAAAGAGGGGATAGAAAATGGACAAGATAAAGAGGAAGGATAGGAGGAGAAGGAGGAAGAGTAGGAAGAGGAGGAAAAGGAGGAGGAGGAGGAGGAGGAGGAAGGGCAGGAGGATGGGATAGAGAAGTTAAGAAGTGAGTTGGAAGACGGGGCAGAGATGGGAAGAAGGAGGGGATAGAGAAGAGACGAGGTGAGGAGGAGGAGGAAGAGGAGAAAGGGTAGGAGGAGGGGTCGAGAAGAAATGAGGAGGAAGAGGGCTGGGAAGAGGTGGGTAGAAGGAGGGGGATAGAGAAGAGAAGAGTTGGAGAAGAGGAGGAGGGGCAGAAGGAAGAGGATCAAGGGTAAGAGGAGGAGATAGAGAGGTGAGGAGGAGGAGGACGGAGAAGAGGAGAGAAGAAGGAGGAGATAGAGAGGAGGCGAGGTGAGGAGGAAGAGGAGAAGGAAGATGGGAGGTTGAGGAATTGAAGAGAATAGGAAAAGAGGAAGAGAGGAGGAAGAGAGGAGGGGAGGAAGAGGGGAATCAGCAGAGAAGGACGAGGAGAAGGACGAGGAGTAGGAGAATAGGAGAAGGAAGAGGAGGAGGAGGAGGAGGAGGAGAAAAAGGAGAGAGAGGAGAGGAAAAGAGAGAGAGAGAGAGAGAGAGAGAGAGAGAGAGAGAGAGAGAGAGAGAGAGAGAGAGGAAGAGAAGACGTAAGATATTATTGAGGAGGAGAAGAAGAGAGATGAGAGGAGAAAGACGAAAGGGAGGGAGGAAAGCAAGTAGGAGGAGGAGGTGGAGGAGGAGGAGAAAAAGGTGGAAGAGAAGAAGGAGAAGGAGAAGGAAAAGGAGGAGGGAGGATAATGATGATGAGAACGAGGAAGGAGACAAGAAAGGGGAGGAGGAGGAAGAAGAGAAAGAGGAGGAGGAGGAGGAAGTAATGAACAGCTTGGAAAAATAATGAGTACTGCAGGGGGGAGAAGAGGGGGGAGGGGGGAGAGGGGGAGGGGGGAGGGAGAGAGGGGGAGGGGGAGAGGGGGAGGGGGAGAGGGGGAGGGGGAGAGGGGGAGACACTCTTATCATTCCTCCTCCCCCCGCTAGTGAAAAGTTGGGATTCGTGGATATGCTCGCTTCGGGGCACAGTCTGAGCGCCGGAGTGTGTGTACAGTATGTGTGTATTAGTGTATATGCAATGAATACATACAGGGATGTATAGTGTATACACATGTGTACACGTACACGTATTATATTCTGGTCAATTTCAGATTTAATTTTCCGAATATCTGAAAGTTCTCAATATAGGAGAGATTCCCAATAACGAAGATGTTCCTATTAACAGAGATGATTCCCAATACGGGAGTTCCCAATAACAGAGATATTCCCAATAACGGAGAGGTTCCCATTACATAGACAGATTCCCAATAACGGAAATTCCCAACAAGAGATATTCCTAATAACAGAGATATTCCCAATAGCGGAATGGTTCCCAATAACAGAGACAGATCCCCAATAACGGAGAGATTCCCAATATCAGAGAGGTTCCCATTAATAGACAGATTCCCAATAACAGAGATATTCCCAATAACAGATTCCCAATAACAGAGAGAATTACCAATCACACATTGAGCGAGAAGCTCAACACGACACAAAGATCACCCCAATCTCACCCGAAGGTCACGTAAGGTCACAGATAATTAACTGTTGACCTCTGACCTCAGTAGACGAAGGTCATGCAAATATTGTTACTAAAATATTCTATATTAATTCGTATATATATCGTGTGTCTGTGAACTCGTCTATGCGCGCATGTTTATGAAATGTGTGCGTATATGTGTATGTATGTATGAGTGTGCGTATATATGTATGTATTCATGAGAAATCACATAAACTCGTGATTCTAAATATGCGAAAAAACCACCAAGGAAAAAGATAAACTGATGACCAAGCGCTTTCGTCTATTCAGACATTCTCAGGGTACATAGAAATGAAAAGGGACACAAGAATATATACACAGAGTATAAGGTCAGGAAGGGAACCGGGAAAGGTTATGAGGCTCTATTGTCAACCTATTTCTAATGCATTATTTATTCATCTCAGGGATTTTAATCATTGCATAAATTGGGAGGGTGCTAAAGAAATTGTTAAAAATAAGTCATATTTGACTAGAAATATAATAGAATCCAGTCTGATCAAAGATATATATGTGCGGATAAATAGATGACCTCAACTTGGACTCGAACCCTAGGCCTTATAATTACGAGTCAATGACGTTGCAACTTCACCACGACAGGTATCAATAGCATCCGTAAGCTCCCCGACATCAACTCTCAAGACAATGCGCGTGTATATATATATATATATATATATATATATATATATATATATATAATATATATATATATATATTGTTGAGACATTCTGACAGGTTGACGTAAGCTGAATAGGAAACACAGGAATCTTAGTCTTGAGTTTATTCCTGACTAGTTTCCTTTGAAAAAGCATACCTGCGAAATTAGTCAGGAATAAACTCAAGACTAAGACTCCTGTGTTTCCTATTCCGATTATATATATATATATATATATATATATATATAGTGTGTGTGTGTGTGTGTGTGTGTGTGTGTGTGTGTGTGTGTGTGTGTGTATGTGTTTGTATATATATATATATATATATATATATATATATATAAACGTAATATTCCATCTTATAAGGGGGTTGCTTTAGGAAACATTAGAAAAAAATATCTTTGATATGAAAGCCAGGACTGCTATAACAACGGATGGGAGAGCAGTCGCCGGTTGCCGACTCAGTGAGGGACAGAAAATTTTTAGGCTCGTTCCGGGAATCGAATAGCAACCCCTCGGTTTATATATACACACGGGTGTTGTGTTTAACGTTGAGGGTTGTTATGATGCAGTACCGGGGTCGTGCCTCGGCCGCTCTCTCTCTCTCTCTTTTTCCCTCTCTCATACACACATATACTTCATCTATTACCAATACCCATTGTTTGGGTAATTAATTATGCTCGAGTTAATTAACCACATTTAATACTATATTTATTACCAATGATTGACTTGCCGTGGTCTCCCTTTACCTGAATACAAAATTCTATTCTTTGAGGGGTTATTACCCACTACACAATTGACTTAATTACCACGTATTCATTACCAAATACCCGACGTGGAGAGAAGCCTACGCCAGGAGGCGCTAAGTATCTACGGCCGAAGTCGTCACTTTTGCCCTAATAGGGCGCTTTAGGGACTGTTAGGGGGCAGGGACTAAGCAGTCTCTGCTGAGAATTGGAGATGAGCGCGGGATTCGAACCCACAATTAAGCGAATGTGATGTGAAGCTAGCAGGATTACTCCACGGTTACTGAATAAAATTGCCTGACGGCTGTAAGGGGTTAACTGGAGAGAAAGGGTTTAAGTTAACTACCAATCGTTTGACGAACGAGGATTACCACACATTTAACTAAGTTCGTGACTTGACGGTTAAGCTTGTAGCAAGGTCACGCCTTGAAGAATTCGTTTCCTGTAGGATTTGTGTACCATAATTAATTTCTGTATTAATAACTCTCACCCCGCTGGAACTTGCATTATGGAAATATAACATTATTAATGTTTTTATGTTTTTATGTTTTTCATATCAATATGTAAATATCTATAAATGTTAGTAGTAACATTCTGTATAGTTAGGATTGTAATACGCAAACCAAATTATTCGCGGTGCTCCTGAATATGTATTATGTCCTTGCATGAAGAATTATGTTTCGCCGAGAAGACATCGGCTTTGCTCGCCTATACCACGCAATTCATTTCCAATAAACCAGTCCCGAGAAAATTGGAGTTTACTTAATTCCATCCATTCTCTCACTGACGAGTACCTTCAGCTATTGTAGTAACATACTACTACAAGCTTGTTAATAATTTGTTAACTCTCTTCCTCTCTTTCTTTCTCTATCGCATACACATATATAGTCAACAGATAAAATCTTATTTATATGTAATCTTATACATACACATACAAGCACATACACATATTACCCATAGATCGGTCATACGAGCTCTGAACTCTCTTGGGGGGGGGGAGTAGCTGTCGTTCACGGGTACAGCACGTGATCCAAAGACCAAGGTGAATACACACACGAATACACACAGCAGAGGTTTCTACAATATATATTTTAAATTAATATCACCATTACTATCACCAGAGTATTCAAATAAGGACCTAAATATTAACACCACTACCATCATCAATGCAGCCTTGATGGGGACAATCACCACCACCATCATTACCATCACCATTATCACCAACACTAACACCACTACTATCAGTATAACCACTACCACCACAAATATCACCACCTCCACCACTACCACCATTACCACCACCACCAACACTAACACCCTCGCTAACACCACTTCCACCACCACTACCACTATCACCACCACTACTACCACCATTACCACCACCAACACCACTTCCACCATTACAACTTTCACCACCTCTACTACCATCACTAACATTATCACCACCATTACCACCACTAACATTATCACCACCATTACCACCACTACCACTATCCCCACCACTTGACATAAGAGGGCCATCCCCCCTCCCCCCCGCCCCCATATCAAGAAACCCATTTGTCATTCCCCATTACTCTCACCGTCGTTCCAACTGGCGACCATCCCCCCCGTCCTCCCCATGCCTCCCATTCCCCCCTCCCCGTCCCCCTGACGTCAAGAGAGAGAGAGAGAGAGAGAGAGAGAGAGAGAGAGAGAGAGAGAGAGAGAGAGAGAGAGAGAGAGAGAGAGAGAGAGACCTTTGGTCATACACTATGATGTGTCACAAGTACATTTTACCGTTTATTTGTTTATTCTATAATTGAATTTGTTTATATGTTTGTCTATTTATTCATTTTTGGGGGAAGAGGAGGAGGAGGAGGAGGAGGAGGAGGAGGAGGAGGGGGGAAGATGAGAAACACGAGTATGAGGCGAAGGAGGAGGGAGGAGGAGGAGGAAGAAGAGAAGGAAGAGGAGGACAGCAGGGATGGTGATGATGATGATGATGATGTGGAGGAGGAGGAGGATGAGCATGAGGATGAGGGGAAGAAGGAAGAGAAGGAGCATTAGGATGAGGGGGAGGAGTAGGAGAGGAAGGGAGGGGGAGAGAGAGAGAGAGTTGAGGGAAAGGAGGAAAAGGAGGAGGAGGAGGAGAAACATAAGGATGAGGGGAAGGAGGAGGAGGGAGAGGAGGAGGAAACGAAGATGACGATAATGTGGAGGAAGAAGAGGAGGGGGAACTAAAGAAGGAGGAGGGGAGGAAGAAAGGGAGGGGGAGAGGGAAGAGAAACATGAGTATGAGTAGGAGGAAGAAGAGGTGAAAGAGGAGGAAGAGGAGTAGGTGAAGGAAGAGAAGGTGAAGGAGGAGGAGGAGGAGGAAGAGAAGGTGAAGGAGGTGGAAGAGGTGAAGGAGGAGGAGGTGGTGGAGGTGGAGGAAGAGTAGGTGAAGGAGGAGGAAGAGGAGTAGGTGAAATAGGTGAAAGAGGAGGAAGAGGAGGAGGAAGAGGAGTAAGAGGAGGTGGTGGAGGAAGAGGAGGTGAAGAAGGAGGTGGAAGAGGTGAAGGTGGTGGAGGAGGAGGAGGAGGAGGAGGAGGAGGAGGAGGAGGAGAAGCGGAAGCGTGGACACGGTCAAGGAGCTTCCTGAGGGAGCCACCAGTGTTTAACTCCGGAAGTCCCTCTCGAGGACAAGTGCCAATCGCTGGCACTCAATGGCACCCTTCCAGGTCCAGTGGTCCCTGGCACTGGTGGGCCTTTGGGATGGACGTCGGGGGCAGTCATCTCCCCGTCGCCTAACTCAAAACCGCGGTCTTAACCGTGGGCCGGTGCCTGGTTTCCGGTCTGAGACCGCCATTTTGTTTTTGTGTCTAAAAATAAATAAATTAATAAAATAAATAAATAAGACGTTTCTTCCCAGAGAGATCAATTATCACCTGACACTGAATTATCATAGGCTACATTGAGCGCATGGATATCGAAATGTGACATCATATTTTCGTGACGTCATATTTTTGTCACATTTTTGTGACGTCACGTTTTTTGTGAGGTGTCTGAGGAGACATGACTGCCAAAGGACTCTTTGTACTACACTAGTACTGCTCTTTGTCTTATAGCATCTCTTGGAGTACTTCCTCTTTGTACTCTTACATTCGTATTTGTCTAACCGAGATATTACAGTCAAAGGCCTCTTTATACAGCCACTATAATCCTCTTTGTAAGTTTGGAAGTCTTTCATTTTCCTATTCTTAGCTCCCTCTTTGTAGGAAGCGTCATCGACACGTGGCTCTTTAAACTACGTAACAATTGCTCTTGAGATCCTCTTTGTCTTCCATTAGCTCTTGGAATGTTTACTCTTTATCCTTTTATTATCTTAGGACTCCTCTTTGTCTTACAGCTGTATTGATTTTTGTGTATTGTAGCGCCGGTGTTCTCTTCGTCTTGCAGGGAGACTGTTTACACTCCTCTTTGTAGTCTTACATTCTTCTTAGTCTTATAACAGATAACCATTACGCAGCTCTTTGTATACTATAGCGGCGGTTTTAAAAGACTGTTTTGCTGGGGTGACTCTTTATACTCTTAGGAGTACTCTTTGTACTCCTGTTGTGCGCTGGTGGCGTATTTGGACGCGCGCTGTTTTCGCAATTTTCTACCACATAGGGCAAAGGTGAGGCTCTTTGTCTTGCAGGAGCTTTAGCCGGGTCGCTCTTTGTACTATTAACTTTCTCTTCGTCTTACAATTATATTACCATCACGTATATCTTTGTGTTAAAGCAGCACAACCGTTAAGAGGCTCTTTGTCTTGTAGAAGGGTCTAGCTGGGTCACTCTTTGTAGTCTTAGGTTCCTCTTTGTCTCACAACACGTGACTCTTTGCATTAAAGCAGACCCACCATTACGAGGCTCTTTGTCTTGCAGGAGCTCTATTCAAATCACTCTTTGTAATCATAGCTTCATCTTTGTCTTACAACTCCATTACCGTCACGTGGCTCTTTGTGTTAAAACAGAACTAACGTTACGAGGCTCTTTGTCTTGTAGAAGGTCTAGCCAGGTCACTCTTTGTAGTCTTAGGTTCCTTTTTGTCTCACAACATAAGGCCCTTAGTATTAAAACAGCACCACCGTTACAAGACTCTTTGTCTTACAGGAGCTCTAGTCGAATCACTCCTTGTACTCTTAGCTTCCTCTTTGCCTTACAACTCCATTACCGTCACGTGGCTCTTTGTATTGAAACAGAACTAACGTTACGAGGCTCTTTGTCTTGTAGAAGGTCTAGCCAGGTCACT
>NC_134814.1:22361129-22366129 GCF_046742065.1 Oratosquilla oratoria
ACTAGGTCTCTTAGGTTAACTACGATTTAATATAAGTGGTATTTCTTACCACACGAGCTGAGACAAGCCTATAAAGGAAAATAGGTAGACTAGTTAGCTTAGGATTACCTACGATTTTATACAAGTTGATTTCTTAGCACACAAGCTCAGACAAGCCTACGAATGAAAACACAAAGTGGACTGGCTGAGCTTAGGATTACCTACGGGAATGGAATCATCGCATTGAAGAATTGCAAATAATAATAATAGCAATAATAACAACAACAATAATAATAATAACAATAATAATACATGCATAAAAATAAATAAATAAAATTATACTATATAGTATTCCTGCCCCGTTCGTTTGGAAGGAGAGAAGACATTTTCAAAACATTTCTTCCAAGCGAGGATTAATTTCATATATTTTGTTTTGGTTAACACAGCGCCATTTCTTACCCAATTTGGATTAGTAGTGTATCCTAATTATTTACTTCAATTTTTTAACTCTTTTGAACGCGGTCATATATATATATATATATATTGGAGGAGGAGGGAGGGGAATAGGGGGGAGGAGAAGCGGGGAGGAGTGGGGAGGGGAGGGGGAGGGGAGGAGGGGGAGTGAAGATCCTCCCTTGCTTCCCCCCCGGGGGAATATACATACATAGACATACATACAAACATACATGTTATACATACGCGCATCCCCTTAGTTCACATTTACGAGTGTATATATGCTACAATGAATGCAACATTTCAAGGCAAAGGCATTTCCAAGTTCCCGTGAGTCGCCAGTTCTCACGCTCGCGTGAGTTGCCGTTCCTCACGCTTTTGTGAGTCGCCGCATCCCACGCTTTAGTCAGTCATTGTTTCTTGTGAGTTACATTTTTTTCACGTTTTCGTGAGTCACTGTTTCTCACGATTTTGTGAGTCATCGTTTCTCACATTTTAGTGAGTAAATTTCTCGTGAACCAGATTCTCACGCTTCACTGAGTCGCAATTTCTCACGCTTTCGTACGTAAAAATTATAATGCTTTCTTGAATCGCCGTTTCTCACGCTTTTGTGTCTCACGGGTTCTCACGTGTTAGTGAGTCGGCGCTTTTCACGCTTTCGTGAGTTACAATTTCTCGTGAGTCGCCTTTGCTCACGCTTTCGTGAGTCAGGTTTTTGCATTATAGTAAATCACCGTCTCTCACACTTCAGTCGCTATTCTCACGGTCTCTTTGAGTTAACACTCTCACTCTTCCGTGAGTCGCCGCTTCTCACACTTCATTCGCTATTCTCACTCTTCCGTGAGAAATGAATCTCACTTATCCGTGAGTGTCCAAGTCCTCGTGAGATATGATGAGTTATTTTTGATTACGAAAAGTGGAACCTAGTTATCTCCATTAAAGAGAACTCAAAGTCTCTTCTATAGTACCGAAGCAAAACTCAAAATCTCGCTACCAAATATATATATATATATATATATATATATATATATATATATATATATATATATATATATATATAATAAATTACATAAATAAAACATCTGACAAAAAATCTTGATAAAACAAAACAAACTTGTGCTAAAAAATAAACAAATAAAAGACAAAATAAATAAGATAAAAGAAAAATAATAATAATAACATCCTTCAGTTCTGCAAAGACATTCTTCTTGGCGTGAGAGTATATTTCACTGTCATCCTGTTGCTCTTGAACAGGGTAGCAGAGAGAGAGAGAGAGAGAGAGAGAGAGAGAGAGAGAGAGAGAGAGAGAGAGAGAGAGAGAGAGAGAGAGAGAGGAGAGAGAAGAGAGAGAGGAAAGAGAGAGAGGAGAGAAAGAACAGAGGGAGAGGGAGTTGGGGCTATTCACCAGTGATAGTAAAAAAGATAATAGTAATTATGTACTATTACCTGTTCTTAGTCCTTATCATCATTATTATCATTGTAATTATTATTATTTCTTTTTACTATTAGTATCATTATCATCATCATCATCATCATTATTACTACTATCTATTACTATCACATTACAACTATCACATTCATCTGTACCTCCCATACGCACATACATACATATACGTACATATATACACACACAATGTGACAGCAGCCACTGACGATCCCACACATTTTTCGTCTCCTTTTCCGCGTTTTTCGAAAAGACCTTAGTAGTATCTACCACAGGGGGGAAGAGGGGGAATTGAGGGGGGAAAGAGGAAGGGGAAAAGGGAGAGGGGGAAAATTTGACACCAAATGGCTAAAGATGAGAGGGAGGAGGGGAAGAGGGGAGGAAGAGTAGGGAGAGGGGGAAGTGGGAAGGGGGAAAGGGGAGAGGGGAAAGGGGGAGAGGGAGAAGAGCTTGACACCAAAAGGCTCACGAATTCCACCCAAAGTCCAGATAAGGGGATTAGTGTCTTTGTGTAGTTTTTTTTTTTTTTTTTTTTTTTAAGACGTGATAGGAGGAGCATTGTGTCCTAACTTAGAATACTCGACTCGGGAACGATTCCACACGGCTTTAAGCCCATCTTTACCATATAAATCATCACGCGAACGCAAATATTTAAATAATGTTTAACAAATAAAGGTTACAAAAATTAATATAAACAAAATAATATATAATACAATGAAACGAACTACAAAGTACTTTACAAGTGAACATTTTACGTATTGAATGTAGCATTTTTTCACATTCATCCTCTCATAAAATATAATTATATTAATAACACTAATAATAATAATAATAATAATGAAAATAAATTATCTTCTTCGTTACTTATTGTATACATTTTATTCTGGTTACACACACACACACACACACACATATATATATATAGATATATACATATATATATATACATATATATATATGTGTGTGTGTGTGTGTGTGTGTGTGTGTATGTGTGTTTGTGTAACCAGAATAAAATGTATACATCACGAGTCCAACACGTGATCCAAGACCATGGTGAATCACACACACACACACACACACACATACATATATACATATATATATATATATATATATATATATATATATATATATATATATATATATATATATATATATATATATATGTGTGTGTGTGTGTGTGTGTGTGTGTGTGTGTGTGTGTGTGTGTGTGTGTGTGTGTGATTCACCATGGTCTTGGATCACGTGTTACACTCGTGATCAACAGCTACTTCCCTCCCGGAAGAGAGCTCAGAGCTCATATATGACCGATCTGAGTAATGCTGTGACATTACACGCACACATACACCCAACTCCCCGCCCACGAGAGTTGAAGTAACGGCTCGCAGAGCAGCGATACTGAAATTATTTCAGCCCTGGGCGGGATTCGAACCCGGACCGCCGAGGCGGTAGCTACGCGATGTGTGTGTGTGTGTGTGTGTGTGTGTGTGTGTGTGTGTGTGTGCGCGCGCGCGCGCGTCAGAGAAACTTAACAAAATCAGCTTAAAGAAAAGAAGAGAAAAAATATACATATACCATAAATCAGCCATCAACAAAACCATGATGACATTTTCTGTCTAATAAATTCTCCCCTCGGCGCGCTAAAGAGAAAACGGGAATATATTAAAAAGAAAACGAGTCCCGGGTCCAGCGTAGATAGCTCTTTCATGGGATTCTATTAACCGTCTGGACAGACAATTTCATTCAGTTTTGGGGGGAATGTGCGGACATGAATGCGTAGGGGGAATGTTAGTATAGGGGGCGTATTAGGGGGAAGTTGGGAAGAGACTTCCCCCACCCCTATCACTAGGCTAGGACGGTGCCCCTTACAGAGGACTTTGTAGCGTGAAAATGAATGAACTACGTCCTTGGTCCAACTCGCTGGGGGCATATTCGAACCGCCGTCACCTCAACCTCCGCCGCAAGTAGCGACGCTCTAACCCGCTCGGCCAGCGAGCGACCGAAAAGAATTAATTAAATTAATTAATTAATTAAATAATTAATGAATTAATTCACAGTCCGGCTTCCCCCTTTCCCCTCCCTCATCCTATCCTACGACTGCGCCAGCCTCTGCCACGTCACTCCTGCAAACTTCTCTATCTCGTCCCACAAATTAACCAAACCTAGTTTAATCACATCCAATTAAGTACTTATCTGGGCCCACCTGGGGCAGATGGCTCCAGACACAGCCAACTGGATCAAGCGGTTCTCAGCTGGTGTTCCGAACACTTTCGTACCTGTGGAAGAAGAAGAAAATTAATATAACAATTTAGAAAAAAAAAACGAATAAAATAAAATAAATAAACAAATTAATAAAATCAAATCATCCTATCCAATAACAATAACACAGACGGGACCCTATGACCGTAACACTTATTACGTTTTGGTAAACACGTCACTCGAGTCACGTGGTCTGGTGACGTGGCGTGACGTCAACGGTGACCTTTGTGAAATACGCATCACGTATGTGACGCTAGCTCGGACTCGCTTGGCTTCGCGCCGCATCGCTCCTTTGTCTTTGTAATCCATGACAATGACAAAAACACGCCAATAGATTCTTTCATAGTCCATAACTAGGTCGCTCCCGATGTATAAATATATATATATATATATATATATATACATATATATATATATATATATATATATATATATACATATATATATAATATATATATATAGATATATTTACATAATTTGGTTTAATGTTACTAAGTCCTCTGGAAGGGGCACCGTCCTAGCTTCCTGGCCGAGCGATCTAGAGGGTCGTTACTTGTGACGGAGGTCGAGATGACGACGAGATGACCAGGGACTCTAGATCGCTCGGCCAGCGAGCTTTGTCTGTGTATACACACACACACACACACACACACACACACACACACACACACATACATACATACATATATATATATATATATATATATATATATACACATATATATGTAAGCAGAGTAGGAAACACAGGAGTCTTAGTCTTGAGTTTATTCCTGACTAGTTTCGCAGGTATGAAAAAGCATACCTGCGAAACTAGTCAGGAATAAACTCAAGACTAAGACTCCTGTGTTTCCTGCTCCGCTTACGT
>NC_134814.1:22371129-22396129 GCF_046742065.1 Oratosquilla oratoria
TTCCACACGTATTCACGATATATATATATATATATATATATATATATATATATATATATATATTATATATATATATATATATATATATATATTGCACAAGTAGTGCAATGTAGTTCAGTTCGAAGCTTTAAGAATCATTAAATAAATACCTAAGTAAGATGCTGTAATGATTATAATTCATCTTATATTATTTTTTTTTTGTTATTATTTGTCTGTCTGATTTTCATTTATTATAAGTTATATGTCAAATTATCATTATTTACTATTTACCTGTTTTTTTATTATTTAACTATACCTATGCATTTATTTATGTATTTTATTTGTTATTTACATTATTATAGTTTTTATTTATTATTTTATTATTATTATGATTTTTTTTTTTCGCATCCGACCTAGATATGGATCAAAAGGTCTCCTGTCGGCATGCTCCGCCTTTGTAATCCTTATATACAGTATATATATATATATATATATATATATATATATATATATATATATATATATATATATGTATATATATATATATGCCGTCAGGCAATTTTATTCATTGTAATATCTAAACCCTTGAAATAAAAAAATAAAAAGCAAAAATAAATGACTGAATAAAATCTAAACTATAAAAACAAAATATATTCAAATAAAATAGAATATAACACATATAAAATGCAAAAATCAACAAATGAATAAATAAAACAAGATATACAAAAAATAACTAAACAGGTTAGTGATTAACACTATGGCCACTATCACCAACATTATCCCTATCACCATCACCATACGCAAACACCATCAAGGCAATTCTCTTCATATCACCGTTCCATTCTTCAACACCACTATCACCACCACTAAGACCACTATCACCACCACTAACACCAACATCACCACCATTAACACCCCCCTCCTCCTCCTCCCCCTCACCGGCACCCATCCAATCAATACAACAATAACAATAACTACAATAACAACAACAATAACTACATCCCTGGTCAGTCGTTTATACCCCATCCCCCTACTCTCCTCTCCTCCCCTCTCCCCCCACCTATTCACCCCTTTTCTCTCATCTCTCTTCCCCCTTCCTCCACCCCATTACCTCCCTCCCTCCCCACTTCCCCATCACCCTCCTCCCGTCACCCCCTTCCCTCCACTCCATCACCTCTCCCTTTCCCCTTACCCTTTCCTCCACCCCCATCAACCCTTCACCCCCTTTCCCCCCATCAACCCCCTTCCTTTCACTCACCCCTTTCCTCCCCCCCATCACCCCTCCCCCCTCCCCCCATGTCTACGTCCGAATGGCTGTGTAATGACGCAAAGTCCGGGGCTAATTGGAAGATCCCATTAATGAGGGAGAGACGAGGGAGAGAGGGAGCGTCGTCCAGCCCGGCCCTCACTCCGGGGGAGAGAGGGGGAAGAGGGGGAAGGGAGAGAGAGGGAGGAAAAGGAGATGGGAGAAAGGAGGGAGAGGGGAGGAGAAAGGGAAGAAAGGGGAGAGGGGAACAGAGACAAAGGGGAAAGGGGGAAGAGGGAGGAAACGGGAGAGAGGGAGAATTGGGAGGGGGGAGATGTGGGAAAGGGGAGAGGGAGATGGGGGAAGGAAAGAGGGGGAGGAAGGGAAGAGGGTGGAAAGGGGAAGGGTAGAAGAGAGAGAGGGTGAAACGAGAGAGGAAGCGAGAGAGTGAGAGAGAGAGGAGAAAGAGAAAGGAAGAGAGAGGAGGGAGGAATATATATACATACATACATACATATATATATATATATATATATATATATATATATATAGAGAGAGAGAGAGAGAGAGAGAAATGCACCCAAGCACGTCACCTTCGCCCAGTGTGTTGAGATAGCCAGCTGATTCTATTCATCTCCGTGACGCGGGGGGGGGGGAGGCGGAGGGCCTTCACACGAGTGAAGTGATTAAATCTTGTCCTCCTCTTCCTCCTCCCCTTTTTTTACCTCCTCCTCCTCCTCCTCCATCTCCTTCACCTTCTCTCATCTCTCATCCCTTCTCCTCCTCCTCCCCTCTTCTTCTTCTTCCTCGTCCTCCTCCTCCTCCCCTCTTCTTCTTCCTCCTGCTTCTTCTCCATCTCCTCTGATCCCTTCTCCTCCTCCCCTCTTCTTCTTCCTCCTGCTTCTTCTCCATCTCCTCTGATCCCTTCTCCTCCTCCTCCATCTCCTTCGCCTCCTCTCATCCTTCCTCCTCCTCCTCCATTCTTCTTCTTCTCCTCCTCCATCTCCTTCGCCTCCTCTCTTCCTCCCTCCTCCTCCTCCATCTCCTTCGCCTCCTCTCATCCTTCCTCCTTCTCCCCCTCCTCTTACGACGTTTAGCGCCGCCTCCCTCTTCCCCTCCCTCCTTCCTCATCCACCTCCTCTTATTCCTTCGCCTCTTCCCACTCCCCTCCTTCCTCCTCTCACATCTCCTCCCCTTTCCCCTTTTCTTCATCCTCCTCTTCTTCTTCTTCCCCCTCTTCCTCTTCTTACCCCTCCCCTCTCCCTCCCTTTCCTATTACCTCCCATTCCCCTTCTTCTCCTCCCCTCATAACCCTCTACTTTCTTCTCTTCCTTTTACCTCTTCTTCCTCCTCTCTTCTCCTCCCCTCATAACCCTCTACTTTCTTCTCTTTCTTTTACCTCTTCTTCCTCCTCTCCTCCCCTTCCCATCCCATTCTTCCCTCCTATATCCTCTTCTCTTTCCTCCTCCATCCTCTTCCTCCCCTCCCCTCCTCCCCTTCTCCAGCCTCTCTTCCCTTCCCCTCTTCCTCCACCTCCCCTTCTCATCCCTCTCCCCCTTCACCACCTCCCCTTCCCCCTCCACCTTCTTCCTCCCATCCCCTTCCCTCCTCCTCCCCCTTCTCTTCTCCATATTTTTCCTCTCCCTCGCCCTCCCTCTTCTCCGGCCTCTTCCTCCCACTAACCCTCTCCTCCCTTTCCCTCTTCCTCCACCTCCTCTCCTCTTCCCTCCTCCATCTCCCCGTTCACCCCCTCCCGTCTCTTCATTTGTCCCCACTGCCAACTCCCCCCCTCCTCTCTTTCTCTCTTTAATCGAGAATTTAATGGCTGCCATAATGAGCCCAATACTTACGGCTACACGTATCACATTTCCATTATATGTCTCTCGTCCCCATCCCCCGCTTCTCCGCTTTTCCCCTCCCCTCCCCCCTGCGTGCACGCGCGTGTGTGTGTGCACGTGTATGTGGATGTGTGTGCGTGCGTGCGTGCGTGTGTGTGTATGCGCGCGTGCGTTTGTGTGTGTGTGTGTGTGTGTGTGTGTGTGTGTGTGTGTGTGTGTGTGATTCACCATGGCCTGTCACCATAGTCTTGGATCACGTGTTAGAGTCGTGATCAACAGCTATTTCCCTCCCGGAAGAAGAGCTCAGAGCTCATATATGGCCAATCTATGGGTAAGGCTGTAACCTTACACGTATGCACACACACACAACTCCCCACCCACGGGAGTTGGAATAACAACTCGCAGCGTAGCGATACTGAGATTATTTCAGCCCTGGGCGGGATTCAAACCCGGACCGCCGTAGTGGCAGCCGGGAACACTCTAACCACTGTGCCACGAGGAGTGTATGTATGCGCGTATGTGTGTGTGTTCTGACGTTTAGCGTGTATGGCTTCCCTACATATTTGCACAGTCAAGACCAAAATACTTAAAAAAAAAAAAAAAAAAAATCGTGAGAGGTCCCAACACAGCAAGAAGAACCTCTCACGTCGAAGAGGTTACAACGCTCACGCCCATTCATCACGAGCTCCATCCATCCTCACGAGATATCAGCATCTTCATCTGCTTCTCCTGAGGAAGAAGAAGGAAACTCCAAAATTAATCGATTTTTTTTTTTTTTTTTTTTTTTTTAAGGATTTGGAGGCGTGATTCTTCAAGATCCCATCTTCTGACCCTCCAAGATTAATCACCCAAACTTTCTATACTCCGATACTTGTTCACAATTATTTTGACAATGTTTTCTAATATTAACCATGTTTTCTAATATTGACAATATTTTTCTAATATTGGCATTATTTTCTAATATTGCTCTACTCCAATACTTATTCACAATTATATTGAAAAAATTATATTGACAATATTTTGACACGATTTTGATTTATATTACAGTAACATTCCAAGATTAATTACCAAAAACATTATTACTCCAATGCTTATTCACAATAATATTGAAAATATTGTCTAACTATTGACATTATTTTCCTGCAAGATTAATCTCCCATATGATCCAATACTTATTCACAGGAATATTTTCAATATTTTTTACACAATATTGCAAATACTTGCAAGAATATAACCGATTATTTTTACTATAATCTTCCTTCTGCAATTATTCATTATATTTTCAATATTTTTCACAACATCGCAATAGTTGTAGGAAAATTTCACATAATATAAATACAGAATATTTTATATAATATATATATATATATATATATATATATATATATATATATATATATATATATAAATATATATATATATATATATATATATATATATATATATATATATATATAAGATATACAATAATATGAAAAAATAATATTCCTCTCTACAGAAACTTAATATTGTAATTCTTTTTCTCACTCTTTCAATATATTCCCTAATATCATAAGTATTTTCACAATAATAAATATAATATTTTCATAATACTGTATTGGCTAGTCAATATATTGCAAAATGCCAATCGTTTCACAATATTGTACATATCCTTTACATTGATAATGATAATATTCTAATAACAATAATAGCAATAATAACAGTAGTAATATCAATAACAATAATAATGTCAATAATAATATTAATATTAATGACAATAATAATAATAATATTAATGACAATAATAATAATAATAATAATAATAATAATGATAATAATAGTGGATACCCGCAGCCTCATAGTGGCCGGCACCGGTCCTTAGACTCTTTCATTGATATCTCCGAGATTACTTGGGGGGCCGTGAGGAGGAGAAAGAGGAGGAAGAAGAGGAGGAAGAAGAGGAAGAGGAGGTGGAGGGGAAGGAAGAAAATGAGGTGGAGGAGGAGGAGGAGGAGGAGGAGCAAAAGGATGAAGTGAGCAGTCGCCGGTTTAATTGATCGATCTTGGAACATATATATTAACCGAATCCCAGTCCATCGGGTGACTGATGGTGGCGACGTTGTAGGGAGACGGTTCTATCCGACCTCCGCCCTTCTCAGTTGTTATGGGCTTTAGTGACACCCTCCCTACAAGACATATTCGATTCCCGTATGTGTGTGTGTGTGTGTGTGTGTGTGTGTGTGTGTGTGTGTGTGTGTGTGTGTGTGTGTGTGTGTGTGTGTGTGTGTGTGTGTGTGTGTGTGTGTGTGTGTGTGTGCGTGTGTGCGCGCGCGCGCGTGTATGTGTGTTGTTGGACTCGAACAGATTTTTCTCATCTGAATAAAATCGTCTGACGCTAGCCAGAATTAAAACAGTGAAGCACTGGAAGTGTTGTCAAAACAGGCTTCAATACTCCATATATTGATGTCAATATTGATACTGTGGAAAGTAAGGGCTGTGCTAAGGTTGTCAATACCGGCTTTTCAATACTCTATGTATTTATATCAGTATTACCATCCTAGTGCTCTGCATACTGATTTCTATATTTATATCAGTATTCTAGATATTTGCCAATACTGATATTGTGAGACTGGAATGTTGCAGGCATCAATACTCTAGATATTGATGTTAATATTGAGATCAATGCTGTTAATATTTATATCAATACTCTAGATATCTATGTCAATATTGTATTAAAACTTTGAAGATGACACTGGAACCTGAAGGTATAAGATTGCCAATACAGGCATCAATACTCTATATATTGATGCCAATATTGATATGGAATAAAAACTTTGAAGATGACACTTGACCCTGAAGGGGTAAGATTGTCAATACCGACATCATTACTCTATATATTGATGTCAATATTGATATTGTGGGTTGATTGGCTTCGAGTGTAGAGGTCTCCTGAGAAATATATATTTCAATCTACCTCGCCTCTGAAATATTCAATTCAGTGGCGCTCCTAACTTTATTATTCTATCTAAAACCAGAATGTTTTCATTAAACTTGTCACGTGACTCATGGTTTAAAAGTGGGTCGGGGTCGACCGGGGGACCCTTCAGATGAGGGACCGCCCCCCTAGCTAATTTATTTAATTTTTATTAAATTATTTATTCATTTATTTATCTTAAGAATCGAGTATCTGTGGAGAGGGTTACCGTATTGAGTGGGTTTATTTGTGTTTGAAACGGATGTGAAGTCTTGTGTCGATACGTACACGCACACACGAATACAGATGTGTATACATGTGTACATGGACGCGGGGACACATGCACACATACACACACACGTACATATGGAAGTACACGCACATGCACACATACATTGTTTGATGTTGTAGTGGTTAGCGTCGGGGGCTTGCAATGACGCAGACCCGAGATCGATCGTTCATACTGAAATTCGTTACTGTCCCCTTTGGGCAATGATTTTATGTTCTTTCTGTCGTTAGGTGATTCTATGTGTAAATATTCAGATCTTGTGTGTTTGTACAACATATTATGTCGGTTGGACCCATGTCCCCGCCACCCATTTTCGATTCGCCTCTTCCTCTTCTTCCTCTTCCTCCTCCGCTTTTTCTTTCTCATCCTCCTCCTCTTCTTCCTCTTCCTCCTTTTCTTTCTCTTCCTCCTCCTCCTTTTCTTTCTCTTCCTCCTTTTCTTTCTCTTCTTCCTCCTCCTCTTCTTTCTCTGCCTCCTTCCCTTCTTTCTCTTCCTCCTCCTCTTCTTCCTCTTCGGGGCCTCATCTAGCTGGCTCGACGTTAAAAGGGGCGTACCGCAAGGATCAGTTTTGGGACCCGTTTTGTTCTTAATATATGTAAATGATCTAGACGACGACCTCCTCTGCAAAGTATCAAAATTTGCTGATGACACAAAATTTACAGGGAAAGTAACAACCACCAAAGAGAAAGAAACTCTGTGTTAGCTCCACAGCCATTAACACTTTAGTCACTTATGTTATTCATCTGTAGGCCCCATGCCACTTCCTTCTCTTAAGTATGTTTCCACCAAATCTTCTGTCACATGTTAGTAAAGTTTCTTGATGGGGTGAATTAAAACGGAGATATAATTTTCTTTTTTTCTTCCAATTAATTACACTTGGTTATTCAAGCTACACCAAGGGACTCCCACTTGGGATCCTTGTACACCCACCAAGCCAAGTCTGCTCCGACGTCACTATTTAATTCATCCAATAACTTTGAACGTTACAAATAAGTGCCACCCTTTAAGGGCGTGACTTTACCTCCGTGCACCAATAATTTCTCTCCTCCACCCTTTTCTCCAATCAGAAAGACTATTATACAGTTTACGCAAGCAATTCTGTCGCAAGCGGAACGTGGCTTAATGTTTACATTTCGTCATATCATCACTTCTATCGATACCCTAGCCTATATTGACAAACATCTGACGGCAAGCAAGAATATGCAACTCTGCACTTCCTATCGGTCATTGTTTCAAAACATCCAGGTAATAAAATTTGCGTATCTTTCCACCTACCCCTCTACCTACTTAAATGTCTACCTCTATCTACCGGCCTCTTACAGTCTGCAATCCGATCTAGACAGATTATCAAGCTGGGCTAGCAAGTGACAAATTAAATTTAACGTTAACAAATGTAAAGTCATGCACATTGGAAGTAACAATGATCACATCCAATACCAAATGAATGGCGAAATACTGGATTCAGTAACTAAAGAAAAAGATCTAGGAGTTTTAATATCAAATGACCTGAAGCCAAGTCAACATTGCTCTGAAGTTGTTAAAACAGCAAATAAATCAGAAAAATATTGCTAAACCTCTATAATTCCTTGGTCCGTCCCCATCTCGAATATTGTGTACAATTTTGGTCCCCATACTACCAGAAAGATATTAATAAACTAGAAAGAGTGCAACGGAGAATGACAAAAATGATACCAAGGCTGAGAAATCTGCCGTATGAAGAAAGACTTAGTCTAAACTTATTCTCACTTAAAAAAAAAAAAAAAAAAAAATGCGAGGAGATTTAATTGAGGTTTTTAAAATGTTCAAAGGCTTTGACAACATCAATGTCGAAGATTACTTCTTATTGGACCAATCAAATACAAGAAGACGTCACGACTTTAAAGTAATTAGCAAAAGATTCTCTTCGAATAAAAGTAAGCAGTTCTTCTTTACCCGGGTTGTTAATGTGTGGAATTCGTTACCTTCTACACAATACACAATTGTGTTGATACACAATAAACAACATTTAAAAATAGTTTAGATAAATACTTGGAATCTAATCCCCAAATAAAATATCATCCCTTGCAATAAAAGATCTGACAACCCGGCATTTAACTGTAATTGGATATGATAGTGGTAGCAGTAGTGTTAGTTCATCTGCCCTGTTTTCTTAACTGTAGCTTAGTTTAGTAAACACAAACAACCTCATTAGGGCCAGTAGGCCTGCTGTTGTTTGTTCTTCCTTTGTGTTCCACCTCCTCTTCTTTCTCTTCCTCCTCTTCTCCCTCCTCCTCCTTTCTCTTCTTCTTTCCCTTCTTCCTCCTCCTTTCTCTTCCTCTTTCCCTTCTTCCTCCTCCTCCTTCTCTTCTTTCTCTTCCTCCTCCTCTTCTTCCACTTCCTGCTTTCCTTCCTCTTCCTCCTTCTCTTTCCTTCTTCCTCATCCTCCTCTTCCTCTTCCTCCCAGGGGGCTGGCATTCTGTCTCCGGGATGGACCCAGGATATGTCTTCATCAACCTCAACCGACGACTGATCACCTATTCTGGGTACTCACACAACACAGACAACAGTCCGAAGTTTCTTCCCAGAGAGTTTTACGGCATAGACCGAGGACCGTTACCGCCCACTGTGGGGCTGCGGGTTTTCTGGTCAGCTCGTTGGAAATTGCGAATATCGGAAATATTTCCAAAAATTAAAAGAAAACCAATACATACCTAATTATACCCGAGCGGGTTAGGGTGTCGTTACTTATGGGAAAGGTCGAGGGGATGGCGGTTCGAACCCTGATACCGGCGAAGTTTAACCAAGGGCATGATTCATTCAATTCCACGCTACAAAGCCCTCTGTAAGGGGGCACCGTCCTAGTCTCCCGATAGAGATAAGTTTGTGACGTTAAACCATATCATATATATATATATATATATATATATATATATATATATATATATGTGTGTGTGTGTGTGTGTGTGTGTGTGTGTGTGTGTGTGTGTGTATTCACTTGGTCTTTGGATCACGTGTTGGACTCGTGATCGACAGCTATTTCCTTCCTGGAAGAGAGCTCAGAGCTCGTAGGTCCGATCTATGGGTAATGCTATGACCTTGCACACACACACACACATCCCCAACTCCCCGCCCACGAGAGTCAGAGTAACGACCCGAAGCGCAGCGGTACCGAAATAATTTCGGCCCTGGGCAGGATTCGAACCAAGAACTGCGGGCCACTATGGTGGCAGTTCAGCGCTCTACCAACTGTGTGTGTGTGTGTGTGTGTGTGTGTGTGTGTGTGTGTGTGTGTGTGTGTGTGTGTGTGTAGCTGCAGTATTTTCACTTATGTGCATGCGCGCGCGCGCGTGATAAAACTTGTATAGGACTGGATGTATCCACGGGGGGGGGGGAGACAGAGGGGGGGAAGGGGAGAGCTTCATGGGGGGGGAGGGAAACTCCAGTAAATCGGCAGAGCAATAGAGTGGTGTCTTTGTTGTATTCCTTTCCCCCCTTCCCCCCTTTCCCCCCTCCCCCCCGCTAGCGCCATCTATCCTAGTGCTTTGCATAGTCAGACTAACGCTTTGCTTCCTATTTTTCTCCCCATTCCCCTTTGGCGCCGTGAATTAATGGGTTTAATTTATGCTGCACTCGCTGATATTCGGGGCCACCGCCCCACTGAGATTCTATGCTGCGCTAGTCTAGCTCAGCTTAGCATGAAATACATAATTAGTATTTATGCTACAACCAGCTGGTTCAGCTCAGCATGATATGCATAATTAGTTTCATGCTATAAGCAGCTGGCTCAGCTCAGCATGAAATGGATAGTTTCATGCTGCATGCAGCTGTCTAACCTCAGCACGAAACACATAATTATTCTGTATGCTGAGCTCAGTATGAAATGCATAATTAGTCTCTATGCTACAAACAGTTGGTTCAACTTAGCATGAAATGCATAATTAGTCTTTATGCTGTATGCTACATAGAAGCGTGGAAGAGGAAGACCGAACAGATGGTGAAGGGTCGATTTTGAGAAGTTTGCAGGAGTAACGTGGTAAATGCTTTTGTGCGACCCGTGGAAGGGTATGAGAGAGGCCTGTGTTCAGCAGTGGACTATGAATAGCTTGTGTGTGATTCACCATGGTCTTGGATCACGTGTCGGACTCGTGATCGACAGCTATTACCCTCCCGGAAGAGAGCTCAGAGCTCATATATGGCCGACCTATGGGTAATGCTGTGACCTTACACGCACATACAAACCCAACTCCCCGCCTACGAGAGTTGGAGTAACGACTCGGAGCGCAGCGATAGTGAAATTATTTCAGCCCTGGGCGGGATTCGAACCCGGACCGTCGTAGTGGCAGCCAGGAACTCTACCATTGAGCCACAAGTCGTATGTTTTACCATTGGCTGAATAAAATCGTCTGGCGACATCCAGTGAAATATCAATAAATAAATAAATAAACAAATAAAAGAAACAAATATTTCGTTGCTATGATAACCGCTGTCTGACTTAAATAAAAATCGTCAATCTTGAGCCAGAAAAAATAATTGAAGTTCGCCGTAGCATTGAATTGACAACCAGGCAACCCAAATCACTGTGCTCTAAGTTCAATAAAATCACCTAACGGCACCAAAAACTAAATTACAAAGACGCTACTAGCACGAAGGGGATGGGGGAAAGGGGGACAAAAGGGAGAGGGGGAGATGGGGGAGAGGGGGTGAAGAGATGAAAATATAAAATATACTGAGTGCGGAGTTGCCATCAACAGGTCAACATTTATATTTTATGATATTTGAACAAGATGCAACCTGATTGGTGGAATTCTTCAACGGTCAGGTTCTCCAGGCAGCCAATCAGAGCGAGCCTTGGCGAGGAGGGTAAGAGGGAGAGGATGGAGTGGTTGGAGGGATATAGTGGAGTAGAGGAAGTGGAGTATAGTCTTAATGTATATTTTGCTCGGTTTGATTATAAATTATCGCTCAACGATGATCGTCCATTGCTCAACGATGATTATCCAACGATTTTCAAGAGCACTGATTCCTTGATTTTAATCTTCTTGTGTAGTTTCGGATCCTTTTCGTATTCACCAGAATAAAATATATAGCGTACAATTTGCAAGGTGCGATTATTGTTCAACGATGATCGTTCATGGCTCAACGATGATCGTCAAACGTGTGTGTGCGTGTGTATGTGTGTGTGTGTGTGTGTGTGTGTGTGTGTGTGTGTGCGTAAGTGTGTGTGTATGTGTATGTGCGTGCATGAAGTTCTGACAATTGGATTAAACAACTCAACCACCGGAATTCGAACCCTTGACTGAGCGTCGTTTTACCACAATACAAGAATGTTGCTGATCCCTCTACGACGGATAACACGACTTATGGTCACGGGTTCGATTCCCGCTGGCAGAGTTGTTCCATCCAGCTACCAAAACTTCACACACCTGAATCAAAGGCAAAATCGAAGCAAGTTTATATACGGCTATACGCAAGTTGACGTCGGGGAATGTGGAGGATAACTTCCGAAAGGTTTCCATAGGCAAGGGTTCGAGTCCCTGTGGCTGAGTTGTTTCATCCAATTATAAAAAATTCACACATATACACAGACGTATATATATATATATATATATATATATATATATATATACATATGTATATATATACGTGTGCGTGTGTGTGTGATTCCCCACGCTCTTGGACCAGGTGCTGAACTCGTGACCGACAGCCATTTTCCTCCCAGATGAGACTTCAGAGCCCATATACACCCCGATGTATTTGTGCGGCTTTTCCACAAGAACTGGAAATGGATTTCCAGATCCGGAACACAGGTCATCCAATTCCAGTATAAGTACCGGTAAAGGATAATCTGGAAACATCAACTGGAAGAAAACGGGTCGTGTGTGTGTGATTCACCATTGATCAACTGGAAGAAAATGGGCCGTGTGTGTATGTGTGTGTGTGTGTGCATGTGTGTGTGATTCACCATGTTCTTGGATCACATGTTGGACTCGTGATCGACACCTATTCCCCTCCCAGAGGAGAGCTCAGAGCTCATATATGACCGATCTATGGGTAATGCTGTGACTTTACACGAACACACACACCCAACTCCCCGCCCACTAGAGTTGGAGTAACGATTCGCAGCGCAGCGATACTGAAATTATTTCAGCGCTAGGCGGGATTAGAACCCTGACCACCATAGTGGCGGCCGGAAACTCTACCACTGCATCACTGTGTGTGTGTGTGTGTGTCTGTGTGTGTACTGGGTTAAACCCAGGAACTAGAATAAGGTGGGAGAGGAAGGAGGGGAGGGAGAGGGGGAGGAACAGAAACCCATTTTCTAAATCTTCCGGGGAGAGGAAAGAGAGAGGGAGAGAAAGAGGGGGGAGGGAGGAAGAGAAAGGAAGAGCGAGTTGGTCTGACGTCACCGGAATGAGGGTGAAAGAGCTCAACCTGCATCCCAAGGCCATACGGTCTCCCGTTAACAACCAATTACAGGTCAGATGGTGAAATCACCTGACCTTAGACGACCTCGCTGTTCTATTCCCCTTTATCCTTACTCATCTGGAGTGGTCATAGGCCTGGATACGCTTAGCACCACATTCCCTGTTTATAGCTTCATAGCCTGGGTTAATGGTAGTCACTGTGTCCGTGGTCTTCGTTTCCTCGATTAAACGATGGGGTGACACAGAGGTGAATGGAATCGCCTGGAGGCAGTCATGAGGTTGTGTGTTATGTCTGGTTTTCGCCAGGCGATTTTATTAAGCCAATGGAAACTACATACGCCATCCCCACCAGAGGTGTGCCGATAAATCGGCACCGGCATCGGGAAAAATCGGCACCTTTTTGGTGATTCGGCACTGGCATCGGCATTTTTTTTTCTTTTTTATTGCCATCGTCATGGGAATAACATTGCCGATGACGATGCCGATTCTTAAAAAATGCCGATGCCGGTTCACCAAAAAAGTGCCGATTTTTGCCGATGCCGGTTCACCAAAAAAGTGCCGATTTTTGCCGATGCCGGTTCATCGACACACCCCTAATCCCTACACTCAATAATACGAAAGTGAAACAGTTCGGGTATATACCGTAGACTGTATTGTTCTGCTATAACATTACAGAATTTCACATGTTTTTCAATACGAACACAAATTCTCACTGTTATGTTCTCAAATAACAACACAAATCCTCACTGTTATGTTCTCCAATAACAAAAATCCTCACACTATGTTCTTCAATAAGAACACAAATTTTCACTGTTATGTTCTCCAATAAGAACACAAATACGGACTGCTGTTCATGGTTTATACACTTGTTCCAGGTGCCGCCGGGCGATTTTAGTCACACGAAGCCATTGAAAGGGACAAGGATCTAAGAAGGAATAGTAAGAAATGATACATAATGAATAATTACAAAATAAATAATATATATATATATATATATATATATATATATGTATATAATATATATATGAATGATAACTAAATAAACAATAAATAATAAACAAATAAAAATAAGACAAAAAATTAATAAATAATAAATAACAATAAGAAATAATAATAAAAACAAAAACAAAAAAGAACAATGAAAACAAATAACGAAAATAATAAATACAAAAAAAGAAAACGAGAAGTATAAAAAATCAAGTGACAATCATTCTTCTTTTTGAGTAGAGATCAATCTCCAATCATAATATATTCCTGAGTGACTGAGAGAGAGAGAGAGAGAGAGGTGAGAGAGAGAGAGGAGAGAGTGAGAGAGAGTGAGAGGTGAGAGAGAGAGAGAGAGAGAGAGAAGAGGGAGAAATCACTACTACCAATGATATAATCTAGTATCGCACTTCTATATGAAATTTACATAAAAGCAACAATCTACATACACAAAAACCTCATATACTCGAACATAAACACAATCACG
Organism: Oratosquilla oratoria; assembly: GCF_046742065.1. Taxonomy (NCBI): domain Eukaryota; kingdom Metazoa; phylum Arthropoda; class Malacostraca; order Stomatopoda; family Squillidae; genus Oratosquilla; species Oratosquilla oratoria. The sequence continues at coordinate 22,385,310 of NC_134814.1, forward strand.
CACACACAGACACACAATCACACACACACACACAATCACACTCATGTATTGTACTGTTACCTCCAGTTCTAGCGTGACTTGTATCTTCTTGGGAGCTCTGGAAGTCGTATATAATCTTTGGATCGTAGAATTACGATGTGGCTGAGTCCTTTCGGACCTTGTAGGGTTACGATCCTCATAAACATTCAACATAAAAAATATTATTGCTACTACCTCACTTAAGACGTGAGCCACTGTGGTACCTTTAAGTGAAGCCACCAGAGCAATATATATATATATGTATATACATGTATATATATATGTATATATATATATATATATATATATATATATATATGTATACATATATGTATATATATATATATATATATATATATATATATATGTATACATATATGTATATATATATGTATATATTATATATATATATATATATATATATATACATATATATATATATATACAGTATAACATGGCGTAGTCGGTTAAGTCACCATCACTTGCCACGTGCTAGCGCAGGTTAGAGTCCTTGGCTGTACGTTTCAATTTCTGCATGTATGCCTTCTCGAGTTTCTCGATGTTGATGACTTGGAATTAAAGTGAATTGTGGTTGATCGATGTAAATCTGTTCACTAGCACCCATTCAGTGTTGTACACACACACACACATACATTTGTATATGTATATATATTTTTTCACACAATATTCGAGGTGCATTTCCCAGTCCCAAACCAGACCCATCTTTTCGGCTCTTTCTTGAATAGAACATCACGCAATAGTTAAAGAGATATTGTGCAAATATACATCAGAGTTCTTGGTGCGTTTCGGCAATTTACGTATCCAGTGTTCAAGGTCTTTGCATTCCAAATCCGTCTGGATACGAAAGATGCTAAAAGTACACATGATAACATATTTGGTGTGCGTGTGTGTGTGTGTGTGTGTCTGTGTGTGTGTACGTTTGTTTACGTGTGTGTGTATGTGTGTGTGTACGTGTGCATGTGTGTGTGGGTGTGTGATTCACCACCACCACAGTCTTGGATCACGTGTTGGACGCGTGATCGACAGTTATTTCCCTCCCAGAAGAGAGCTGGAGCTCATATATGACCGATCTATGGTGCTGTGACGCACACACACATCCAACTCCCCGCGTACGAGTTGGAGTAACGACTTGCAGCGCAGTGATACCGAAGTTATTTCAGCCCAGGGTGGGATTCAAACCCGGACATCCGTAGTGGCAGCCGGGAACTCTACCAACCGCGCCATCGAGTCGTGTGTGTGTGTGTGTGTGTGTGTGTGTGTGTGTGTGTGTGTGTGTGTGTGTGTGTGTGTGTGTGTGTGTGTGTGTATTCACCTTGGTCTTTGGATCACGTGTTGGACTCGTGATCGACAGCTATTTCCCTCCCGGAAGAGATCTCAGAGCTCGTATGACCGATCTATGGGTAATGCTATGACCTTACACACACACACATACACCCAACTCCCCGCCCACGAGAGTCAGAGTAACGACTCGAAGCACAGCGATACCGAAATAATTTCGGCCCTGGGCAGGATTCGAACCAGGTACTGCGAGCACCACCGTGATGGCAGTCCACTGCTGTATCAACCGCGCCACCGAGTCGTGTGTGTGTGTGTGTGTGTGTGTGTGTGTGTGTGTGTATGTGTGTGTTGGTTGTGTTTGTATGTGTGTGTGTGTACGTGTGTGCATGTACATGTGCATATTGTGTGTGTGTATACGTGTATGCATGTGTATACCATAACCACCCGAAAGGACCTTAAGAGACTTCGGGGAACGGTAATACTTGAAGTATAAAAGCCCACAATGTCGCGCTTGAGCGTTCCCTCAAGTATATGGACATAAAACCCAGTAGGGGGGCTAGGCAGCAGTCCATCATGCACCCAAGGAGGGGGGGGGGAGAATGGGGGGGAGTGTGGGGGGATATGGGGAGTGCCAAACCAACTAGAAAGTCTTGGGAGGCACTACACACATACAGTGCCATATTTCACTCCCCCCCTTTCCCCCTCCCTCCTCTCCCCCTTTCCCCTCTCCCCCTTTGCCACAAACGGTGCCTTTTCGTATGTTAAGTTTCCCAAAGGGAGTATACACTATTCTAAACTTTAAACCCCTATTTGTAAGTTAAGTTTAAACTACAATACAGGCGTATCATAAAGTCCGTAGACAATTTTGCAATATCAATCAATCAATCCTCTAGAGTTCACTGCCGGATAATGGTCTCCTCCCCAGACCTCTTCCGTGAGTCGCTCGACGGCCCCAACCTTTGCCACGTCACTCTTGCAAACTTCTCTATCTATCCGTCTGTAATAGACCACCACCAAAGGACATTGCCTTAGAAAAACAACAATTCATCATCATTACCAGTTATTATTATTATTATTACTATTATTTCATTATTAGTATTATTATTACTACTATTATTATTTTTAATACTATTATCTATTTGATTACAATTATCACTATTATTTATTGCAATATTACTGTTATTATCATTATTATTATTTATTTGATTACTATTATCATCTATTATTTATTTAATTATTATTATCATTATTATTATTTATTTTATTTCATCTTATTTTAGATTATTTTGATAAGATGGAACGTCAGAAATTATATGTACAGTGACCAGGAAGGACTACGACCTCAGGGAGCCGAACGCAAGTGGACCCAACATCCACGCCGCACAGGAATTTCTTAAGATGGTTGTTCACTGAATTACCGCCAGGCGATTTTATTCATCTGAGGGAAACGCCTACAGATACCAATGGGTTCTGACATTAACCAAACCCGTTTAAAACCGAGGAGCTAACTGTATTCTTAACTGAGTTTCAAGAATACTATGAAAACCTATGAAGGTGCATCATTCAACTTTGAAAATATTTGAGCGAGAATAAACAAACAAATAAGTAGATAAATAAATTAATAAATAAATTAATATATTAATAAATACTAGGGCGGAACGCATATTTTGACACAGGAGAGAAAGAGAGAGAGAGAGAGAGAGAGAGAGAGAGAGAGAGAGAGAGAGAGAGAGAGAGAGAGAGAGAGGTGTGTCCAAAAAGAGAAGTAAAGGTAGAGAGAGATAGGGAAGGCATGGGAGAGGGAGAGTATACACAGTAAAAGTTGAGTGAGAGAAAGAGAGAAAGAGAGAGAGAGAGATTGAAGATAATCTTCACCAAGATAAACTGAATCCACTATATATACACAGCGGGTGTTCACATTCTCTTAAGTTCATTTGAACAAACTATGGTATCCATCCTTGGCATTCAAGCATCAGCCTCAAGGTGGCCGCCCATCGCTCATAGCACACCGAGGAAATGTTCCCGTCCTTCGCCCCATCGGGCCAGGAAACTTCCAAGGTTCTGCGCGGTTGAACCCTTCTCACCTTCAGTGCAAGACCTCCTCCTCCTCTTCCTCCTTCTCATCCTCTTCCTCCTACTCTTTCTCCTCCTCCTACTCTTTCTCATCCTCTTCCTCTTACTCCTCCTCCTCCTCCTCTTTCTCCTTTTCCTCTTCCTCCTACTCCTTCTTTTAGTCTTTTCCTCTTTCTACTTCTGCTCTTCCTCTTCCTTTTACTCCCATTTCTCCTTTTCCTCTTTCTCCTCCTCCTCTTCCTACTCCTTTTCCTCTTCCTACCCTTCCTTTTCCTCTTTCTACTTCTCTTCCTCTTCCTCCTACTCCTCCTTTTCCTTTCTCCTCCTCTTCCTACTCCTCCTTTTCCTCCTACTCCTTTTTCTCCTCTTCCTCTTTCTACTTCTCCTCTTCCTCTTCCTCCTACTCCTCCTTTTCCTCTCTCCTCTTCCTACTTCTTCTTTTCCTACTACTCCTTTTCCTCCTCTTCCTCCGCTTACTCCTTTTCCTCCTACTTTTCCTCTTTCTCCTCTTCGTACTCCTACTCCTCCTCCTCCTCCTCCTCCTAGTCCTCCTCCTCGTGAGTTCGTACGCAGTTTATCCTTTCAGTAAAGAGTTTCTTGACTCTTCCTCAGTCAAGTATTGTCCGTATCGGCTTGAAGCATCTAATCAGATATTATCAAACACATACCAAAAATATATTGATGATATAAATATATAAACATGCACATACTATTATATATATATAATATATATATACAATTATATATATATATTATATATATATATATATACATATACATACATATACATATCACTTGTGTGGATAATATGTGACATGTGACTTCCCCCGCGAAACACAAAAAAAGTGAAGAAAATAAAAAGAAGATAAAAGAAAAGCAAAATTAGTAGAAAGATAAGATAAACAAGAAAAGAAGAAAAAATCAAAATAAAATATAAAAAAGGAAAAAGAAAATGAAAAAGAATGAGAAAATATAAACAAAGAGAAGAATGAAAAAAAGAAAAAGAAAAAAATAAGAAAAAATTATAATAATTAAATAAAAAGAGAGTTGTGTGTGTGTGTGTGTGTGTGTGTGTGTGTGTGTGTGTGTGTGTGTGTGTGTGTGTGTGTGTGTGTGTGTGTGTGTGTGTGTGTGTGTACACAAGACGTCTGGCCCAAGATGGTCCCCACTGCAGAGTCCGCAGCGAGTCTCCGACGCTTTTTCTTTCTCTTGAAAAGAAAAACTTTATATTCGAAATGCGGGACCCCCGCTATCCGACCGTCAAACCGTGACGGCGTCGCTTGCCGGCCGCCGGAAATGACGTCACATGGCTCTTCCTACGTCATAGTCACATGACATAGGCTCTCGATTCTGTGATTTTCTTTTTCTTTTAGCCTCATTAAGAATCTTCGCTTAATGAAAATGTTGTCATCTAACATAGTCCTCACATAAAAAAAGTGTATGATTCACCATCGTCTTTAGATCACGTGTTGGACTCATGATCCACAGCTATTTTCCTCTTCCCGGAAGAGAGCTCAGAGCTCATATATGACCTTACACGCACACACACACCCAAATCCCCGCCCACGAGATTTGGAGTAACGACTCGAAGCGCAGCGATACTGAAATTATTTCAGCCCTGGGCGGGATTTGAACCCGGGCCTCCGTAGTACCAGCCGGGAGCTCTACCAATTGCGCCACGAGTGTGTGTGTGTGTGTGTGTGTGTGTGTGTGTGTGTGTGTGTGTGTGTGTGTGTGTGTGTCTGTGTTTAATTCTGATTAGCCTGGATACAAAGATTTCATTCAGATATGGAAATTCATGCAATTCATTATACACTGGCCAACTCCCATTTTACCCAACCTCCCCTTACACACACACACACACACACACACACACACACACACACACACACACAACAACAACAACTCGACGGCGCAGTTGTAGCGTTCACGGACGCCACTACGGCGGTGAGAGTTCGAATCCCACCCAGGGCTGAAATAATTTCACTATCGCTGCGCTGAGTCGTTACTCCAACTCTCGTGTGTGTGTGTGTGTGTGTGTGTGTGTGTGTGTGTGTGTGTGTGTGTGTGTGTGTGTGTGTGTGTGTGTGTGTGTGTGTGTGTGTAAGGTCACAGCATTACCCATAGATCGGTCATATAATTATGACCTCTGAGCTCTCTTTAGGAAAAGAAATAGTTGTCGATCACGAGTCCAACACGTGATCCAAGACCATGGTGAATCACACACACACTGGGTATGATAAATTAGAGAGTAAGAGACGGGACCCCACGACCGTTACTCCTTTCCTGTGAAAGTAGGGAACCTACATCACATCCTCTTTAAATTAAGCGTGTCGCTTGCGGTCGGCTTGGCCTCGACCATTTCGAGGACGATCTTCGAGGACAACCTTCTTCTGCGTTCTTTCGAGAACGACATCCATATTCTAGAGAAGTTTCTCTGATTTCGATTTTAAACAGATTTCCCTCCTCCCACCCACTCGCCCACCGCTGAGGTACGTTGGGGATCGAACTCGCCTCGAGGCCCTAGTACGGTAGGCAAAGGTGACGGGTTTCGGTCACCGTTAAGCTCCTCCCGGCGTGTGCTCCTATCTCTATATCAATCTACATATCAATGGCTTTTCCCCCTTATAAGGAGGATTGCCGGACAATGCACGCATTCACTCTCATCCATCACCCATTTGCTTCTCTTCCATCTCAACTCGCCATGGATGAAGGGCCATCCCTCGCCCCCGTCCACTAGAGGCAATGCAGCAAGACATAACACCATAGTAGGACCACATTGCTTCGTTTACATGGCGACCCTTCCTACTCGCCCCTTCATGCGAAAATAGAGAATGAGGTGGATGGACGGGGTGAAGGAGCCACTGTACTAAGAGGAACATCTGTCGAGCAAAGAAGTGAGAGGGAAAAAAGAGGTATGGAAAGTGGTTGTTCATAGATGAATGTATGTTCTTGTCTGTTCTGTATAAATCTCGAGTGGATGTGTGGATGGATGGATTTGCAATGAATCTGTGGGGGTAATCCCGCTTCAGCTGTCTGGAGGTGATGTATCGGCTTTGGTTTGAATAGTGTGGCGGGAGTTAGGAATGACCATATCATCCACAAGGAGCTATGATGGGAAGGGGGGGGGGCAAATGGGCGTGGGATGGGTGTGTCTTGACTCAGTCACAATGTGTGCCTTCCCGTGTGTGTGTGTGTGTGTGTGTGTGTGTGTGTGTGTGTGTGTGTGTGTGTGTGTGCGTGTGTGTCACGCAATACTCTTATGCATCCTTATTGATTTTGTTAAGGTCATGAAACTAACACCCCGAGTTCAATGCGGCTGAACGAGAAAACAACATAAGAATTTCATGTGAGCTTTTGCGGAAGAAAAAATTGCAAAACTTAAAGGGAAAATGAACAGAGATAGTGGTCAGACGCCCAGCCATGACAGACAAAGACTGAGACTTGAGTTCATAAACAAAGTACAGCTGAGAAACGAAATTCTTCACACATTTCATGATAAGACTCGATATATGGTAACGTTACGGGTTCGTTTGTTTACATACGTTGCTATGGTAACCGTTAGAAGATGCTTCTTCAATTATGACTTAATAAAAAAAAATCCCTTTTATTTTTTTAAAGATGTTACGATGTATAGCTTTCCACATAACAGTGCACATTTAAGGAACAAGTTAGATTAATATATAATTAATAATCCTAGGCCAGTAATTATTATAATTATTATTATTAATCTTGGATTATTAATCATAATTAATAATGGCAAAACCAGGGTCAACAACGAAGAATGATTCGGCTTAACGTCACGAACTTCCCCTATCAGGAGGCTAGGACAGTGCCCCTTACAGAGACTTTGTAGCGTGGGATTGAAGGACCAATACCCTTGGTCCAACTCGCAAGTGTCAGGATTCGAACCGCCGTCACCTCGATCTCCGCCGCTAGTAGCGACGATCTAGCCTATAATTCATAATATATAATAATGATAAATATTTCATTAATCATGAATACGTGAAACTTTCCATGCACAATTTTTCATATAGTAAAAATATTCATACAGTTTAACGCATACACGTCCACACACACACACACACACACACACACACACACACACACACACACACACACACACACACATATATATATATATATATATACATACATACAAAAGCTCCTTGTTGCTATAGTTCACCTGTATCTTCAGGTCTTCTATTGATTTAATGCTAGATGATGTACTAATGACCATTAGGGGGCGACCGAGGATGAGATGGATGGAAGGGGTAAAAGGGGCATTGGGAAAGACGGGGATGTCTGTTGAGGAAGGGCGGGAGAAGACAGAAGATAGGGGTGAGTGGAGAACGGTGGTGTATGGATGCTGCTGCGATGCATAGAAGGGAGTAGGGGGGGGGATAAGGTGGGTTAGGGAGTGGTTATGTGTGAATAATAAATTGTCGCAGCCCGAAGGGATTTCTTCCCGTCTTCTCTTTGTTCTGCTTGAGGCGACGGAGAGGGGGGGTCGCCATTTAAGTGAAGCAGCCTTGCTGTGGATGTGCTGTGTCTTGCTGCACTGCTTCTGACCCAGGGGGATGCAAGGATGACCCGTCATCCAAAAGGAGCCAAGAAAAGAGGGAGGGGTGGGGTGGGTGGGGATAAAATGGGTGGGAGTGGAATTATGCCTTTGACTTTGCCTACCTCCCTTGTAAGGGGGACAAATCCCTTGGCATATGTATATAATGTAAATGACTTTGCATATATTTATGTTCTACATTGAATATATTGCAGGCTTTGCCTTATATTTAAACAAATTTAAAGCAAATTTTAATGAACGGAGGCAATGAGACGGGACCCTATGAGCACAGCCCCATCCCTGTATACTACTACTAGATACACAAATATACGCGCATACACACACACACACAAACAGATCGACGGTACTTTGGTACAGCTCTCGACTGTAATTCAGCGATCCGAGTTCGAGCCCCGTCCGAGGCTGAAATGTTCAGAATCGCTGTATTGCAAGCCAGCACTCCAACTCTGGTGGGCAAGGAACTGTGTGTGTGTGTGTATTCACTTGGTATTTGGATCACGTGTTGGACTCGTGATCGACAGCTATTTCCCTCCTGGAAGAGAGCTCAGAGCTCGTAGGTCCGATCTATGGGTAATGCTATGACCTTGCACACACACACCCCCAACTCCCCGCCCACGAGAGTTGGAGTAACACCCCTCAGCGCTGCGATACTGATATTATTTCAGCCCCGGGCGAGGGTCGAAATAATATCTGTGTGTGTGTGTGTGTGTGTGTGTGTGTGTGTGTGTGTGTGTGTGTGTGTGTGTGTGTGTGTGCGTGTGTGTGTAAGGTCCTAGCATTACCTATAGATCGTACGCTACATGAGCTGAGCTCTCATCCGGGACGGTAACAGTTGTCGATCACGAGTCCAACACGTATTCCAAGACCGTAGTGAATCACACTCACACACACAAAGAGCACTGCCCATGATCGGGCCTTACATGAGTTCTCATCCGGGAAGGTGATAACTGTCGATCACGAGTCAATCACATGATTCAGGGCCGTGGTGAATCAAACACACATCTATTGCTATATATCCTGAACCTTTCAACTCTCCCCTTGCAAGCAATCAATCATTCAACTTCTATACCGATTTTCTTGCCTTCCCCCCCCCTTTTTCAATTTTCTATTTTCGAGTCAGACATCACATCCCACCATTGGTGTCCTGTCAATTGCAGTACAATCTTGACATTCAATGAAAAATTAAATAATAAATGTATTTATAATATCTATAATGAATATATGAAAAATTAATCATAGAAAAAATAATCAATATATAGGTAAAAAGAAATGAATATATGAAAAAATGAAAATGGATTTTTTTTTATTAATATATAGGTTAAGAATGTGAAAAAATGATAATAGAAAAATAATTAATTAATATATAAACAAAAAAGAAATGAGTATATGAAAAATAATAAAGGAAAAAATAATTGATATACAAGTAAAAAATAAAATAAAACAAAAAATAATGAAAATATAAAATAAAAATAAAAATAAAATAAAAATGAACAAAAATAATAATGAAAAATAATAATAAAGGAAATAAACTAATAAACATACAAGAAAAAATTAAAAATAATAATGAAAATAAAATATATATTTGTAAATAATATATATATATATATATATATATATATATATATATGCATAAATATATATATATATATATATATATATATATGCATAAATATATATATACATATATATATATATATATATTGTCGAACGTTTCTTCCTGAAGAGTTCTACTAAAAGTTCGTTGGCGGAGTACATGGGGGAGGGGGCTCCAGTTATTTCATCTTTTTAATTCTCTCTTTGCCGTCAGACTGTCAACTCTAAAAAGCGTCACCGGACTGAAGGTAGACTGAGCTTCTCAACCTTCAATTGAATCCATTTGCAACGTCGTTAACCTTCTTCTTCACCTTTATTGCCTTGCTGTGGCGCAATGGTTTCCACCTCGCACCATCCTGCTCAGCCGCAACGGACATCGGCTGCCCATGGACTCCGGGCAAAGGTGACGGATTTTGAATGCAGGAAAAAAAAATATTATATATATACACACATATATACACGCACAACACACACAGCTCGTGGCGCATTTGGTTGAGTTCCCGACTGCCACTACGGAGGTCCGGGTTAGAATCCCGCCCAGGGCTGAAATAATTTCAGTATCGCTGCGCTGCCGGTTGTTACTCCAACTCTCGTGGGCGGGGAGTTTGTGTGTGTGCATGCGTGTAATGTCACAGCATTACCCATAGACCGGTCGTATATGAGCTCTGATCTCTCTTCCGGGAGGGAAATAGCTGTCGATCACGAGTCCACCACGTGATTCTAGACCATGGTGACTCACACACATGCGCTTTGTTACTTTTACTTCCACTAAACCCCTCACACTTTTAATCTATCTCTATTTTCTAAAATATTCCCCCGACAAAAAAAAAAAAAAAAAAAAAAAAAAAAATTGTAGCCCCCCGTCCAAGAGCTTTCTTTTCGCGAACTCTTAATTATGCGAGGAGGAGAGAGCGAGCGTGTCGGCCCAGGAGTGTTTGCTCTTTGTCGTCAACATGGGTCTCAAGTTCCTGCTTGGGCGAGCTCTTACTATTATCATTACTATTATTATTATTATTTTCATTGTTTATTTTTATCTTTTTCATTCTATTATCTATTATTCTAATATCATTAGTTATTTTATTAATATCTATGATTTCATTATCTAAATATTATATTATTATTTCTATTATTTCCTTATTTTGATTATATAATATTATTACCGTTATCATTACTATAATCATTATTATTATTATTACTATTATTATCATTATCATCATTACTACTGAATCAATTAACAAATGATTCAGTAGATCAA
>NC_134814.1:22403629-22423629 GCF_046742065.1 Oratosquilla oratoria
ATAAAGCAAAAAATAAACAAAATACTGAAAAATACATATAAAAACAAGGCACAACAAAAATAAAATACATAATATTATTAAGCAAAGTAGACAAATATCAATGTGACAAAATTTACAAATTAAAATCTAAAAACGGAAATAAAAATGTAAGATTATTGAAAAAATAGTTTGAAACAAAAACAGAAATAATAAGATACAAAAGAAAAGGTCACGTACACACAAACATACATACACAGACACACACACACACACACACACACACACACACACACATATATATATATATATATGTGTGTGTGTGTATATATATATATATATATGTATATATATATCTATATATGTATATATATGTATATGTATATATATATATATATATATATATATATATATATATATATATATCTAAATGAGTGCATAGTGGATTTAGGGAGAAATATCAATGTAATAGTACTGGGAGACCTTAATGCTAGGGTACGAAATGGTCCAATTGAGGGAGTGGTTGGGAAGTGTGGAGTTCCAGGAAAGAATCGTAGTGGAGAGTTGATGGTTTGAAATGTGTCTAGAAAGAGTTGATGAGAGCAAATACAGTGTTTCGGAAGAAAGTCAAGCATAAGTACACATGGGAGAGGATGGTGGATGGAAGGGTGGTAGATAGAGCGTTGATGGATTATGTAGTGGTAAATAGGATTATGATAGGAAGAGTTAAGGATGTACATGTGCTAAGGGGAGAGGGTGGGGGAATATCAGATCATTTTTTTGGTGGAAGGTAAGTTGAGAGTGGAGGATAGATGGAGAAAGAGGAAAGGGACAAAAGGTAGGGAGGTGCTTAGAGTGAACTCTTTAAATGAAAAGGAAAAGGAGAAGGAGTACAAGAAGAAGCTGAAGGAGGAGTGGGAGGGAGTGAAGGATAGAGTGGAGCTTGGTGTGGAGGAGGAATGGGGATGGTTCAAGGAGGGAGTCACAAAGTGTGCAAGGATGGTCTGTGGAACAAGAAGGACAGGAGGAAATAGAAGGAAGGGTAGTGAATGGTGGGATGAGGAAACAAAGAAGGTTGTAGAAGAGAAGAAGCGAGCTTTCACAGATTGGTTACAAAATAGAAAGAGGGAGTCATATGAGAGGTACAAAGAAAAGAAAAGAGAAGTAAAGCAAAAGGTAAAGGAGGCAAACAGGAGAGCAGATGTGAAGTGGGGTAAGAGTATGACAGAAATTTTTGAAAGCAATAAAAAGATGTTTTGGAAAGAAATTAAGAGAGGAAGAGGAGGCGAATCAAGTAGAGAAGAAAAGGTAAAAGGTGCAGGTGGAGAGATGATAATGGAAGAGAAGGCAGTAAGGGGAAGATAGGCAGAATATTTTAAGGAGTTGCTTAATGTGAAGGAGGATAGGGAGGGAAAGATAGTTGCAGAGGGGAAATGCTAAGAAAATGAGAGTGATGAGTGAGGAAAATGGAGGAGAAATAAGGAAGGATGAAGTGAAGGCAGTTGTTAAGATGATGAAAGCAGGTAAGGCACCTGGTCTGGATGGATGCCATGCAGAATGTTTTAAAAAAGGAGGTACAGTGATGGTGGACTGGATGGTGAGGTTATTTAATGTTTGCTGGAGAGAGGGTAGAGTGCCGGAGGACTGGAGGAGTGCCTGTATAGTTCCACTTTACAAGGGAAAAGGGGACAAGTGTGAATGTAGTAGTTTCAGAGGGATTAGCTTGTTAAGTGTAGTTGGGAAGGCTTATGGGAGGATCTTGATTGAGAGGATTAGGAGAGGAAGAGAGGGAGTAATTGGTGAGGAACAGTGTGGTTTTAGGACGGGTAGAGGTTGTGTAGATCAGATTTTTGTGGTAAGACAGATATGTGAGAAAGCTATAGGAAAGGGGAAGGATGTTTTTTGGGCTTTTATGGATCTGGAAAAGGCTTACGATAGGGTAGACAGAAAGGCACTGTAGGAGATTATGTAGATATGTGGGATAGGAGGAAAGCTTCTAAGAGCTGTCAAGAGTTTTTATGAGAGTAGTAGAGCTTGTGTCAGGATTAGAAATGGAGAGAGTGAGTGGTTTGAGGTAAAGGTGGGACTTCGTCAAGGATGCGTTATGTCGCCCTGGCTGTTCAACTTATACATGGATGGGGTGGTGCGAGAGGTAAATGCAAGGGTAGTGGGTCAGGGATTGGAGATGGTTAAAGAAAATGGAGAAAAGTGGGAGGTGAACCAGCTGTTGTTTGCGGACGACACTGCGCTTGTGGCAGGATCGGAGGAGGGATTGAGGAAGTTGGTGACAGAGTTTGGGAGAGTATGTGATAGAAGAAAGCTAAAGATAAATGTGGGTAAAAGTAAGGTGATGAGATGTACAAGGGGTAAAAGTGGCAGTAGACTGGAAGTGAGCATTAAGGGAGAGCAACTGGAGGAAGTGGATAGTTTTAGATACTTGGGTGCAAATGTGGCAGGAAAAGGTGGAGTGAAGGTGGAGGTAGAATGTAGATTGAGAGAAGCGAGTAAATGCCTTGGTGGATTGAAGAGTGTAATGAGGAATAGACATTTGGAAATGGATGCTAAGAGGAGACTGTATGAAGGAGTGATTGTGCCAACAGCACTGTATGGGGCAGAAACATGGAACATAAGAGAGGAAGAGAGAAGGAGTTTTAATGAGTTTGAGATAAGGTGTCTGAGAAGTATGATAGGGGTTAATAGGCTGGATAGAGTGAGAAATGAGGAAATGAGGAGGAGAACGGGGGTGGAAAGGGAGTTGGGAGAGAGAGTTGATGAAAGAGTATTAGGATGGTTTGGACACATAGAAAGAATGAGTGAAGAAAGACTAGTAAAAGTGGTGTGGAATGCAGATGTGGAAGGAGTGAACATTAGGGGGCGACCTAGGATGAAATGAATGGATGGGGTAAAAGGAGCTTTGGGGAATAGGGGAATGTCTGTTGAGGAAGGACGGGAGAGGACAGAAGACAGGGGTGAATGGAGAATGGTTGTATACGGAAGATGTTGTGATGCATGAGGTGGAATGGGCGGGGGGATGGGGGGTGAGGTAGTATGTGTGAGCAAAATTTGACGCAGCCCGAAGGGATTTCTCCCCGTCTTCTCCTTCTATACATTGAGGGACGGAGAGGGGGGGTCGCCGATTTCATGAAGCGGCCTTGCTGTGGATGTGCTGTGTCTTGCGACACTGCTTCTGACCCAGGGCAGTGGACAAGGTGCAGGGATGACCCATCATCCAGGAGGTGCTAAGCCGCTAAGGTAAGAGCGAGGGTGGAGGGGTGTGGAGTGTATTCAAGGCTGGACTGGGTGCGAATGGCTTTATGCCATTTTCTTTTTGGCTACCTCCCTTGTAAGGGGGAAAAAGCCTTGGTATATGTATGTATGTATGTATGTATATATATATATATATATATATATATATATGTATATATATATATATATGTATATATATATATGTATATATACTGTATATATATATAATATATATATACATATCTGTATATATATATACATATATATATATATATATATATATATATATATATATATATATATATTGTAGAAAAAACACTGGTAAATAAGAAACGTACTCCGAACGTTTTCGTCTATTTAAGACATCTTCAAGGGAATACAGTAAAGGAGATACAGACAGTATATATACTACAGAAGAAAAAATATTGTAAGGAACACTTCACTTTTATAGTATATATACTGTCTGGATCTCCTTTACTGTGTTCCCTTGAAGATTGTTTAAATAGACGAAAACGTTCGGACTACGTTTCTTATTTACCAGTGTTTTTTTCTGCAAATTATATTCACGTGTCATTTGTGAAATACTGAAAAAAAGATATATATATATATATATATATATATATATATATATATATATATATATATATATATATATATATAATACATCCTCTTTATATATTTATATAATTGGGCCATTTTGAACTTTCCTCTTCTCCTTGCAGCCTCATAATTTCTCTTTCTCTCCAATTTCTCACATTTAACTGTCTTCTCTCTCGCCTTTTATTACGTTCACTTTATCTATATTCTCTTTTCCTTCAGATTAATTTTTCATTTTTGTTTATTAACTTATTTCTATACTCCTTCCTTCAAGCTCATTTTCCAAATCCCCCACAACCATCCCTCCAAAATTTCGTCCCCCCCCTTATTCTTAAAATTGGTCACCAATGTCCACACACATATACACGACATCACGAGTCCAACACGTGATCCAAAGACCAAGTGAATACACACACACATACACACACGCATATATATATTATATATATACATATATATATATATATGTATATATATATTCATGACGTAAGTGGGAATAGAAAAGACAGGAGTCTTAGTCTGAGTTTATTCCTGACCAGTTTCGCAGGTACAGTATGCTGTTTTCAAAATAATGAATGCATGGGCTTTGAAAAAGCATGTCTGGGAAACTTGCCGAGAACACACTCAGACTCTTGTGTTTTCTTCTCCCACTTACGTCAACCTGTCGGAATGTCTCAACTTATATATATATATATATATATTATATATATATATATATATATATATGTTAATATATATATATATATATATAAGTGTGTGTGTGTGTGTGTGTGTGTGTGTGTGTGTGTGTGTGTGTGTGTGTGTAATACACGTATCGAAAATGAAAAAATAAAAAGTTATAATGATACTGCAATATATATATATATATATATATATATATATATATATGTATATATATTATATATAATTATTAATAATGATAATAGTAATAATAATAACAATTATAATAAAAAATAATAATGGCAGAGGTAATAAATAAACTCATTACTTGAAAATTAACTAGAATTAACATTAAGTTTACGCCAGAAGACACCTTACTATGGCCGTTTTGCTTCATAGCTTGGGCGATTGGCAGTCACTCTTCAAAGAAATATTCCAAACTGTTCTACTTCAATTTTCAACAATTCATTGTTTCCATACATGATTTCATTTTTTTTTTACTTCTTAAGGTTTTTGTCTTGTTATTTTTCTCACACACACACACACACACACACACACACACACACACACACACACACACACACATATATATATATACATATATACATTATATATAATATATTATACATATATATATATATATATATATATATATATATACATACATACATACACACATATACGCACAGGTATGATAAATTGGAGAGTAAGAGACGGGACCCGGCGAGCGTTACTCCTTCATGTATACTACAGTTAATTAAATGCAATTAGGTGAATACCCACAAAAATTAAGATAAATAAATAAAGGTCGGGGAGGGGGAGAATGGGGAGAAAGGGAAATGTGGGGGAGTAGGGAGACGGGGAAAGGGGGAAATGGTGGGGAGGAAAGGGGGGAAGGTTTAGGGGAGGGGAGAAAAGGAGGAATGGGGGACAAAAGGGGGAATATGCAGGGTAGCGGGAAGAGGGGCGTGGGGAGGAAGAGGGTGGAGAGAGGGAGGGAGAGGGGGAGAGAGGGAGGGAGAGGGGGAGGGAGAGGGGGAGGGAAAGGGGGAGGGAGGAGGGAGAAAAGGAGGAAGATGCAGGGTAGGGGGAAGGTGGGAAATGGGGGGGAGAAAGGAGAGAACATGCAGGTGTGGGGGAAAAGGGGAGAATGGGGGAGAAAAGGGAGAACATACAGGGGAGGGGGAGGGGGAGAGGGGAGAATATGGGACGACAGCGAGTGTGAGGGGAGAGGAGAGACCAGGAGATATAAAATCACAAAAGTTAAGTTTATGGAAAGAGAAAACAGAGAGAAATGGAAAAGAAGGAAGGCGGGACGAAGAGGAAGAGGAGGAGACAGAAGAGGAGGAAGAGGAGGAGGAAGAGGAGGTGGAGGAAGAGGAGGAGGAAGATGAGGAGGAAGAATAGGAGAAAGAAGAAGAGGAGAAAGAAGAAGAGGAGAAAGAAGAGGAAGAGGAGGTGGTGTTGGAGAAATAGGAGGAGGAGGAGGAAAGGGGAGGTGAAAGTGTGGGAGGAAGGTTTTGGAGAAGGAGGAGAAAGAGGAGGAGTAGGAGGAAGGGGGAAGGGAGAAGGTAAAGAAGGAGAAGGAAGTAGAAGAGGGGAAGAAGAGGAGGAAAAGGATGAAAAAGAGGAGGGGAGAAATAGGACGAAAAGGAGGAGGAGGAGGAAGCGGAAGAAAAGGAGGGGAGGAATGGAAGGAGGAAGAAAAGGAGGAGGAAGAAAAGAAGAAGGAAGAGGAGAAGGAGAAATGAAGGAGGGAGAAGAGATGGAGGAAGTGGTTGCGAGTTACAGGAGAGAGGAAAGAGAGAGAGAAAGAGAGAGAGAGAGAGAGAGATAGAGAGAGAGAGAGAGAGAAAGAGAGAGGGCGAGACAGAGAGAGAAGGAAATAGGGAGAGGGAGAAAAAGAGAGAAAGCGAGATAGAGAGAACTCTCAGAGCACCCCCCCCCCCACTCGCCCCCCTCCCCGCCCCTAAGTTATGTAAATGTGACATGCCTGGGTCACTAAGGTCGAATATCCCCAACTTCATCACGTAACAATAGACCTAATGGACCGAACGCAGTTATCATCGAAACTAACAACAAGGAGGACTACTAATGCAGCAATAACAACAACAACGACTACGAGGAAGATGAGTAGCGGAGGAGGAGGAGGAGGAGGACGGGAGGGAAGATTAGTAGCGGGAGGAGGAGGAAGAGGAGGGGAGGAGGGAGAGGAGGAGGGGAGGAGGAGGGGGAGGAGGGAGAGGAGGAGGAGGAGGAGGAGGAGGGAGAGGAGGAGGAGGAGGAAGAGGAGGGAGAAGACGAGGAGGGAGAGGAGGAGGTGGAGGGAGAGGAGGAGGTGGAGGGAGAGGAGGAGAAGGAGGGAGAGGAGTAGGAAGGAGAGGAGGAGGAGGGAGAGGAGTAGGAAGGAGAGGAGGAGGAGGAGAGGGAAGATTAGTAGCGAAAGGAGGTGGAGGGAGAGAAGGAAGAGGAGAAGTAAGAGGAGGAGGAAGAGGAGGAGGAAGAGGAGGAGGAGAGAGAGGAGAAGGAGGGAGAGGAGTAGGAAGGAGAGGAGGAGGAAGGAGAGGAGAGGGGAGAACAAAGGGACTCAAAACAGTATAGGAGGGAGAGAAGAAGGATGAAGACGAGGAAGAGGAAGAATTCGGAGAGAAGGAGGGGGAAGACGAGGGAGGAGAGGAAGAAGAAAAAAGCGGATAGAAGGAGGAAGAGTAGAAGAAGGAAAATAGGATAGAGGATGAAAAGAAGGTGGAGGAGGAAGAGGAGTGAGAAAAGGAAGAGAAGTAGGAAAAAGAGGAGGACGGGGCGATGAAGAGGAAATGAGCGGAGTGAAGGAGGAGGAAGAAGACGGAGAGGAAGAGGAAGAAGAGAGGGCGGAAAGGAGGAGGAAGGAGGAGGAAGAGGGAGAGGAGGGAGAGGAGGAAGAGGAGGGAAAAGAGAGGAAGGAGAGGAGAGGAGGAGGAGAGGAAGAGGAGGAAGAAGGAGAGAGAAAGAGGAGGCGAAGAGAAGGAGGAGGAGGAGAAGGGAGAGGAGGAGGGGAAGTACGAGGAGGAGGAGAAGAGGAAGAGGAGTAGGGGAGGAGGAAGAGAAGGAGGAAGAGGAGGAGGAAGGAGGAGGAAGAGGAGGAGGAGGAGGAGGAGGAGGAGGAGGAGAGAAGGAGGAAGAGGAGGAGGAGGAGGAGGAGGAGCGAAACAAAGCTGAAGGGCGGACAATATCGTTAGCGGCGCTAATGACGACGCCGGAGCCAAGGTCGACCTCGAGGCGGCCGATGAAGGACGACGTTCGAGTTGGAGGAACAAAAGCAGTGATTGCAGTCCCTCGAGGGTACAGATGAAGGAGGGGAGGGGGAGAGAAGTTTGCAGGAGTACCTTGGCAACGAATGAGGCGTGGCGAGGTGAGGGAGAAGTCTGCATGAGTTACGTGGCAAACATGAGAAGTTTGCAGGAGTGACAGAACGTACGAAAAGTTTGCAGGAATTACATAACAAATAGTGAGAGAAAATGGCAGGAGTAGCGTGGCGAGGAGTGGGAGAAGTTTGCAGGAGTTACGTGACAAAAAATATATATTTTTGAAGGAGTAGCGTGGTAAAATTGCATGAGTTACGTGGCAAAGATAAGAGAAGTTTGCAGGAGGAGCGTGGTAGGGAATGAGAGAGGCTTACAGGAGTGGTGTGACAGGGAGTGGGAGAAGTCTGCAGGAGTAGCGTGGCAGGAGTGAAAGTAGCTTGGATGTAAGCGTCGCCTCCTGGACAGCAATAGTACAGCGTTCAGTCTTCTGCTCTTTGGAATCTTGAGATTAGGAGAAAGAAAACAATTGGAAGATGACAGACACAAAGAGAGAACAAAGAAAGAAAATGATATGAAGAAAAAAGAAAATAAATCAACGAAGAAAGAAAAAAGAAAAGAAATAAAATAAAGAAAATGTAAACATAAAAAATAAAGAAAAAATCAATAGAGCACAGAAAAAAAACAGGAAAAGAAAGAAAATAAAACGAAGAAAAATTAAAAAAGAAAGAAAAAACAAGAGACCAGAGTACAAGTGACGTGAAAGGTAATGGAAATGAAAAAAATGAAAGAACGAAAATAGAATTAAAGATGGGGAGAAGGAAGAGAGGAAACGAGGGAGGGAGGGAGGGAGGAGAGAGAGAGAGGAGGAAAAGGGGAGAGGGAGGGAGGGAGAAGGGAAAGGAGAAAGAAAGTGGGGTAGAGGGAGAGGGAAGGATGGAGAAGGGAGAGGGAGATGGATGGAGGGGGTGAAGGGAGATGGAGGGAAGAGGTGAAGGGAGAGGGAGGGAAGAGGTGAGGGGAGAGGGAGGGAAGAGGGGAGGGGAGAGGGAGGGAAGAGGTGAAGGGAGAGGGAGGGGAGAGATGGAGGGAAGAGGTGAAGGGAGAGGGAGGGAAGAGGTGAGGGGAGAGGGAGGGAAGAGGGGAGGGGAGAGGGAGGGAAGAGGTGAAGGGAGAGGGAGGGAAGAGGGAGGGAAGAGGTGAGGGGAACCAAGATGGACGGGGGAGGTGAGGGGAAAGGAGAGAGTAAATGAGCCTAGTGTGATGGGAGAGTGAGAAATGTGAGAAAAATATTAAGACAAACGAAGAAAAAATAGGGGAGGAGAAGTAACAAGAAGAGGAGGAAGAGGAGGAAAAGAAAGAGAAGAAAAAGTTAAATATGACGAGAGAGAAAAAATGGAGGAAAAAATTAAAAGAAAAAAGAAAGGAAATAGAAAAGGAGGAATATTAGGAGGAGGAGGAGGAGGAGGAGGAGGAGGAGGAAAAGGAGGAGGAGGAGGAGGAAGAGGAGGAGAACTGAAGCTAAGTGTAATGGGAAGGAAAGAAAAAATGAAAGAAAAATTCAAATTAAAGAAAAAATTAAACGACAAAAAAAAAAGAGGAGGACGAACAGGGGGAAGAGGAGGAGTAGGAGGAGGAGGAGCAAGAAGAAAAGCGAAACTCAGCTGAAGACCCTTCGAAGGATAAAAAGGTTGAGGTTATGGTGAGGAAGAAATAAAAACAGCCTCGCACGATACCCGAAGGAACGAAACTAGCCTCGCACAGGGAACCAAAAAGTCTTAAAAGATCCAGACATTCCATTGCTTCGCCTCCCTCCCCCCCCCAAAAAAAAAGAAAGGGGTTGGGGGGGCGAAAAATTGGTGGAATGGGGAGAGCCAAATGTCTCTCCTCCTCTATGCATTTTCCTTTGGGCAGACTGCACAAATCGAGATGAGCGTGAAGACCTTCCGAGATGATTTTTTGGCTGGAAACTCTTGTGAATTTTCCATGGGAGGGAGTGGGATGGGGGAGGGGTGAGGAGTGAGATGGAGGAGTAAGGGTGAGGTACTTGTAGAAGGGTGAGGGAAGAGTGAGAGGATCAGGGGTCAGGTGAGGAGGGGTGATATACAGATGCATACCAATGGAAAAAAAAATCTGTCTTCATTATCTTTGTCTCAAGGGATAGAAGCGCTGGTTAAAACCAGCAAATTTACCCGTCATCGTCTGTCTTTAACCAGGAGAAAAACTATAAACTAGTTCGTCATATTGAGACCTTTGAGAGAAGCTGATTTTTTTTTTTTTTTTTTTAAATCGATGAGCTTCAAGACTGAGACTTTTGGAAATCTTTTGGGAGCCTGTGAGACACCACGAGACCTTTCGAGACTCCTCGGGACCCTTTGAGACTTTCGAGACATTTCGAGGCCAATCCAGATCTTTCGAGACTCCTAGAAACCTGTTGAGATTTTTCGAGACCAATCGAGACTTTTCGAAACTCCTCGAAATTTTTCGATACCTTTCAAGATCTTTTGAGACTTTTCGAGACTCCTCAAGACCCTCTACGACTTTCGGGACCAATAAAGATATCCGAGGCCCTATGAAACTTCAGAGACCTTTCGAGATAGTACGAGACGTTTCCAGACCCTTAAGAAACCTATTGAAACTCTTCCAGAGTCTTCGATACCAATCAAGTCCTTTCGACTCTTCGAGACCCTTTGAGATATTTCAAGACCTTTCGAGACTCTTCAATAGCATTTGTGAGATCGTACGAGACGTCTCCAGACTTTCGGAAAACTCATAAGACCTTTTGAAACCTTGAGACTTTTCGAGACCCTTTAAAAATTCTCGAGAGCCTACAATATCTCGTGAGATTCTTCGAGACTCTCAAGACCGTATTTTTTCAAGACCCTTACGAGTATCTTCGAGACCGTAGGAGACCCTTCGAAACGTCAAGACATTTCGAGACCTCTACAAAGGATTACAAAGGCGGAGCATGCCGACAGGAGACCTTTTGGTCCATATCTAGGTCGAATGCGAGAAAAATCATAATAATGATAAATCAATAAATAAAAACTATAATAATGTAAATAACAAATAAAATACATAAATGAATGCATAGGTATAGTTAAATAATAAACAAACAGGTAAATAGTAAATAATAATAAATTGACATATAACTAATGATAAATGAGAATCAAACAGACAAATGATAACAAAACAAAAACAAATAATATAAAATAAATTATAATCATTACAGCATCTTAGGTGTTTATCTAAATGATTCTTAAAGCTTCGAACTGAACTACATTGCACTACCTGTGCAGGAAGTTTATTCCATTCATTAACTACACGGTTGGCGAAGTTGTTTCTACCCACTTCCAAATTGAATCTATTTCCGGACAGTTTGAGACCATTGTTTCTTGTCTGATTTTCATTCAATGTGAAAATTTTGTCACTTTTGATGTTGTCAATTCCCTTTAGAATTTTAAAGACCTGTATCAAGTCACCTCTGAGTCTACGCTTTTTTAGGGAAAACAGATTTATATGTTTTAGTCGATTTTCGTATGATTTATTTTTGATATTTGGAATCAGTTTTGTGGCTCGCCGTTGTACTTTTTCCAGTCTGTCAATGTTTTTAATGAGATTCGGTGACCATACGGAAACAGCATATTCCAAATGTGGACGAACTAACGATTTATATAGCTTGTTAATGAGTGATGGACTTTTGAAATCAAAAGATCGCGCAATCAGTCCTAGAATCTTATTTGTTTTCTCAGAGGCTGAAATACACTGCTTGGATGATTTGAGATCGTTACTGATAATTACGCCGAGGTCTTTTTCACTATTCACTTTTGTTAATGAATTTCCAAATAACTTGTAATCGTACCTACTGTTATTTTTACCTATGTGCATTACCTTGCATTTACTTGTGTTAAATTTCATTAGCCACTTTTCTGACCATTGCTGTAATTTATCTAAATCTTCTTGAATATCTAATTGGTTTAAGTGATCATTTGCCATTCCGCACAGTTTTGTATCATCAGCAAATTTGGAAACAGTAGATTTTAGTCCATGGTCTATATCATTTATATATACTATGAATAGAAGTGGCCCAAGAACGGAACCCTGAGGAACTCCACTTGTAACATTTTTCCATCTAGAAGTTTTTCCATTTAAAACAACTCTGTTTTCGATCATTCAACCAATTACTAGTCCAACTTAATAGGCTACCACTTATTCCGTGCGAAGCTAATTTAGTAAGCAGTCTTTCGTGGGGGACGGTATCAAAAGCTTTTGCAAAGTCTAGATATATTAAATCTATATTGTTTCTTTTGTCATAATTCGAGATAACTGTGTTGTAGAATTCGAGTAAGTTAGTCACGCAAGAACGTTTCCGTCTGAAACCATGCTGGCTATCATTTATCAAACGGTTACTTTCTAAATGATGTTTGATAGCATCTCTGATGATAGTTTCCATTATTTTTCCTACGATTGAAGTCAAACTTATGGGCCTCTAGTTATTTGGTTTCTTTTTGTCACCTTTTTTGAATATGGGAGTAACGTTAGCTAGCTTCCATTCTCTTGGGACATCTGCGGATATGATGGATTTCTTAAAAATAATTTCTAATCTTGATGGATCTCGCAAGGTCTCGAGACCGTTCGAGACCTTGCGAGATCCATCAAGACAGACTTTTCGAGACCCAACAAACCCCACAAGACCTCTACGAGCTTCTTCGAGACTCCTCGAGACATCTGTAAACCTCAACGAGACCTCCCATTCCTCATCACAGCCTTCAACCCTCTTTCTCTCTCCTCCCTCCCTCCCTCCTTCCTTCTCCCTCCCTCATTCCCTCCCCCTCCCTCATTCCCTCTCCCTGCCTCCCTGCCTACCTCCCTCTCCCTCCACCTCTCCCTCTCTACATAAATCACGCGTCACCGTGTTGAAGGGATCGAGTTGAGGAAAATAAGGTCATTTGTTGATGAAGAAGAGCTTGTGAAGGGCCCAGGAAGGACTTGGCCCCTTCTTGGGCCTGAAGGCTCGCGGAAGACCTTCATCTAACAACTTCGACGGGCTCGAACTCACCGTGACGTGGGTCTTCAGGAATCATTAATCTCCAGCTCACGGGACACGTACGTGTGTGTGTGTGTGTGTGTGTGTGTGTGTGTGTGTGTGTGTGTGTGTGTGTGTGTGTGTGTGTGTGTGTGTGTGTGTGTGTGTGTGTGCGTGTGTGTGTACGTGTGTGTGTGTGTGTGTGTGTGTGTGTGTGTGTGTGTGTGTGTGTGTGTGTGTGTGTGAATCTCACACCATTACCCACAAATCGGGCCATATATGAGCTCTGAGCTCTCATCCGGGAAGGTAATAGATGTCGATCACGAGCCCAACACATGATCCGAGACAGTGGTGAATCACACACACACACACACGATTCTTCAATTTAATTATTTTTCCCTTGAGGTATTTTTTTTCATAATCTCAACATCTACCTGATGTAATTTATAATTCATTTCCTCTTCACTGCTACATCTATGCCCCCCAGGGGAGTAGGGGAGGGGGGAATAGTGGGGAGTGGGGGGAATAATGGGGGGTGGGGAGCTATGTGAAAAAGCTAAATCTCAAGGTGAGCGGTCTGACCTTAGAACGAAGATAGGTATGTGTGTGTGTGTGTGTATGTGTGTGTGTTTCACCATGGTCTTGGATCACGTGTTGGACTCGTAATCGACAGCTATTTCTCTCCCGTAAGAGAGCTCAGAGCTCATATATGACCGATCTATGGGTACTGCTGTGACCTTACACGCGCATATACACCCAACTCCCCGACCAGGAGAGTTGGAGTAACGATTCGCAGCACAGCGATACTGAAATTGTTTCAGCCCTGGGTGGGATTCGAACCAGAACCACCGTAGTGGTGGCCGCGAATGCTACCAACCACTGCGCCATCGAGGTGTGTGTGCGCGCGCAATAAAAGCACTAGAACATAGGGAAGATAAAGTAACGAAGCAGAGCGCTTTCATGTATCCGCGGTTTCAGTAATTACAGAAGAAATTTCTTTATAGATATATATATTATATATATATATATTATAATATATATATATATATATATATTATAATATATATATATATATTATAATATATATATATATAATATATATATATATATATATATATATATATATATATATATATATATATATATATATATAATTAAATAACGCAGCAAACTTTGTTAGTAATCTTCTTACCAACATCTTACTTTGTCGTATTGAATTTCCTATTAAAAAAAAAAAAAAAAAAAAAAAAATCCAAGAAAATTAGTTTTCTATTTTCTCCAGCACACTAAATGTTGTTGATCCATCTTCGCCGACTGCGTAATGATTGAAGGCGAGTTGCCAGATAGCACCACGATTGACATTTGCGTTGTGAAAGTCATGGACCCACACGGGTCGCCTCCTCCCACGTGATATAAACCAAGATATCTGTTGCACAGCTCCCGAGAATGTCATGGAGCGTTGGTTTCATCCTCGCTGACATTTCAAAAGGATAAATAGGATATATAAGGATACGTTGCAATTTTTCATGTAATATTTTTACTGTAATTTCTTATGTATTTTATGTAATTTTAATGTACTATTTTAGTGTATTATTTGTGTTTATGTATTCTTAATGTAATTTTTTATGTAATTTTAATGTATTTTTATGGATTTCGTGTATTTCTAATTTAGTATTAATGTATTTTTAAGTTCTTTTTTTGCACACAGGTCGTCTAAACACTACTGTTTTATAAACAAAAACAAAATCTGTTGTATAATACAGTATTGAGCCAATGTATTTTGTGGTTGTGTCCAGAATAAATCTGACCTTTCAGAAATAGCATCTTCCTACCATGTGTATAAAAGAAAAAACGTAATAAAATAAATAAAAATTAATATACAAATATATCATATTACTAATAACTATAGTATCAACAATGAAAATAATGATAATCATGACAGTAATTATAATAACAGTAATAACAATGATAATAACAATAACGACAATGACAATAAATACAACAATAATAATAATAATAATAAATATAATAATGTTAACATTATCCTACAACACTTGATGTAATTGGACAGAAGCGACGGCTTCGGCCGCAGCTAATACTCAGCACCTCCTGGCGTATGTCCTTCACCATCGCCCTCTCTCTCTCTTCATCTCCCTCTCTAATTTTTCTTTCTTTCCCTCTCCTCCCTCGTTTTATCTATTTATCTTTCTTCCTTTCACCCTCCCTTTCTTTATCTCTCTCTTTCCTCCCTCTTTTTTATCTCTCATTTTCTCTCCTCCCTCTTTTTATCTATTTTTATCTCTCTCCCTCCTCCTCTTTATCTCTTATCTCTCTCACTTTCTCCTCCCTCACTTTAGCTCTCTCTTTTTACTTATCTCCTTCTCTTCCTTCCCACCTCTCTCCCTCTCTCTCTCTTCTCCCTCCTTTTATCTCTCCCTTTCTTCACCCCTCACTTCCCCCTTCCTCTCCCTCTCCCTCTCCCACTCTCTCCATCTCTCTCTCTGGAGGAACGCAAACGATGAATAATTTCGTGGACGAAGTTGAACATGGAAATGTCAGAAGAAAAGGAGAACCCCTTTCAGCCCATTTATGGGGTTCCCAGAAATGGGGCAAGGTGGGGGAGGTGCTAGATGTGAATGGGGGAGAGGGGAGGATGACGGAGAGAAATGGGGGAGGGGCTAAAATGGGTTTGCTGAGAGGGGAGTGTCTAGTAATGGGGTTAGAGGAATGGGGACGTTGAATGGGGGGAATAAATGGGGTTGAATTGGGAGTGTCTGGTAATGGGGTTAGAGGAATGGGGACGTTGAATGATGGAGATAAATGGGGTTGAATTGGGAGTGTCTGGTAATGGGGTTGGAGGAATGGGGACTTTGACTGGAGGGAATAAATGGGGTTGAATTGGGAGTGTCTAGTAATGGGGTTAGAGGAATGAGGACTTTGAATGAAGGGGATAAATGGGGTTGAATTGGGAGTGTCTGGTAATGGGGTTGGAGGAATGGGGACTTTGAATGGAGGGAATAAATGGGGTTGAATTGGGAGTGTCTAGTAATGGGGTTAGAGGAATGGGGACTTTGAATGGAGGGAATAAATGGGGTTGAATTGGGAGTGTCTAGTAATGGGGTTAGAGGAATGGGAACGTTGAATGATGGAGATAAATGGGGTTGAATTGGGAGTGCCTGGTAATGGGGTTGGAGGAATGGGGACTTTGAATGGAGGGAATAAATGGGGTTGAATTGGGAGTGTCTAGTAATGGGGTTAGAGGAATGGGGACTTTGAATGGGGGGATAAAAGGGGATGAATTGGGAGTGTCTGGTAATGGGGTTGGAAGAATGGGGACTTTGAATGGAGGGAATAAATGGGGTTGAATTGGGAGTGTCTAGTAATGGGGTTAGAGGAATGGGGACTTTGAATGGAGGGAATAAATGGGGTTGAATTGGGAGTGTCTAGTAATGGGGTTAGAGGAATGGGGACTTTGAATGGAGGGGATAAAAGGGGTTGAATTGGGAGGGTCTGATAATAGGGTTGGAGGAATGGGGAATTTAAATGACGGTTTATTAGGATTTAATGGGGGGGGCAGGTTGTAAATGGGGTGACTGCAATGAAAATGGAAGACAGCTAATAGTAAATAGGCGTCACATAAAAAATGGGTAGTCCTATAATGGGGACCATACAAACTTGGGGATGTTTAGGATATTGGAAGGAGAGTAATGGGGATGGAAATGGGGGCCATTCAAAGAGAAACAGGAAATGGGGAACTGGAAATGGGGACATACAGGGAGAAATGAGGTTGTTAATGGGGGCCAACAGAGAGAAAATGAGGCTGAAAGAGAGGTTAATGAAGAAGAAGGGGCGAGGGCACCGCCCCCGATTTAAAAAGAGACACAGAGAGAAATAAAGAGGGAGAAAGAGAAACAGAGAGAAAGAGAGACAGAGAGAGAGAGAGAGAAAGGGAAGAAGAGAGAGAGGGAGAAGGGAGATAGGGAGGGAGGAAGAGAGCGAGGGAGAGAGAGGGAGATAGAAAGGGAAGAAGACAGAGAAATATGAAGACAGAAAGAAAGAGAGGGAGGAGGGAGAGACAGAGAGAGAACAGACAAAGAAAGAGAGAGAGAAAGAGAGAGAGGAAGAGAGAGAGTAACGAGTTTACTTAAAAACAAACGGGTCAAGAAGTTTAAAAAAGTTAACCAGTTCTAATCTACCCTAACTTCACTTAACCTAACCCAAGTTAACCTAACCTAATCTAACATAACCTGGACTAACTTAAGTTAACCTATCGGAACCCTCCCAAAATAATAATAATAATAATGATAATAATAATAATAATAATAATAATAATAATAATAATAATAATGATAATAATAATGATAATGATAATAATAATGATAATAATAATAATAGTGATAAATAATAAAATAATAATGACAATAATAACAATAATAATAATAAAATAAATTAAAATAGAATAAATAGACAAAATCAACATTTTCAGCAAATGTTTTGATAACGTTGGAGACTTTTTGGTGCTTCACTGAAACTGAAACTGAAGATTCAGGAGCATCGACCCCTTAACATTTAAGTAAAGGTGACTGTGTGTGCGTGTGTACGTGTGTGCGTATAACCAGCGTATGTGCGGTTGTGGAGTTATGTAGTCGAGCTAAAAGAGAGAAAAGAGAGAGAGACACGAGAGACACGGGGAGACAGACAGAGACATGAGAGAGAGAGGGGGGGAGAGACAGACAAAGAAATACGAGACAGACGGGGGGAGACAGAGACATGAGAGAGAGAGAGAGATCATAGTCTGCTCTCTCTCCCGAAAGAGAAAAAGTCTCTAGCCAGAAGAGAAAAGAGAGAAAAGGGGTAAAGAGATCACAGAACTATTTGCTTTTCTTCGTGAAAGACAAAGAAGTCCAGTCAAGTTTACGAGAGAGAGAGAAAGAGAGAGAGAGAAAGAGAGAGAGAGAGAGAGAGAGAGAGAGAGAGAGAGAGAGAGAGAGAGAGAGAGAGGCTTCAGTAAGAGAGAGGGAGAGTAGAAAAGAACGAGAGGTTTAGGAGAAAATGTGTGTGTGTGTGTGTGTGTGTGTGTGTGTGTGTGTGTGTGTGTGTGTGTGTGTGTGTGTGTATTCACCTCGGATCTGCTGCAGTCTCTGTCGAGACAGCCAGACACCACCCTACGGCAGTGAGCTCAGAGCTCATTATTTGCCGATCTCTGGGTAGGTCTGAGACCACTCACACACCACACACCGGGACAGCAAGGTCACAACTCCTTGACTAACGTCCCGTACCTACTCACTGCTAGGTGAACAGGGGTTACACGTGAAAGGAGACAAACCCAACTTATCTCCGCCCGGCCGGGGAATCGAACTCCGGTTCTCTGGCTTGTGAGGCCAGTGCTTTACCAATCCGTCACCGAGCCGTGTGTGTGTGTGTGTGTGTGTGTGTGTGTGTGTGTGTGTGTGTGAGAGAGAGAGAGAGAGAGAGAGAGAGAGAGAGAGAGAGAGAGAGAGAGAGAGAGAGAGAGAGAGAGAGAGAGAGAGAGAGAGAGAGAGAGAGAGAGAGAGAGAGAGAGAGAGAGAGAGAGAGAGGGGGGGGGGTGAGAGAGTAGAATAGAATGAGAGGTTTAGGGAAAAATGAGAATGAAAGAGAAAGACAGGTTTTGGAGGACAAAATGAAGAAGAAAAAGGAGAAAGGAAGATAATAAGAGAGAAAAAAGAGGGCAGAGAGGGAGGTAGGGAGGGGGAGAGAGAGAGAGAGAGAGAGAGAGAGAGAGAGAGAGAGAGAGAGAGAGAGAGAGAGAGAGAGAGAGAGAGAGGGAGGAGAAGGTGGAACGAGCAAAAGACCCTTCCCCTCTTTTTTCCTTGGTCTGCTCTCCGCCTTTATTAAAGAGAAGAAAAAAATAAAGAGAAAAAATATCTCACAAGATCGACCATGACAGTTTCTCTTTTTCTATATTAAATTTTGATAAAAAAAAATCTAATGAATTCTAACAAGTTTTCTAATAAATTTCAAAAAATAATAAACGCTATTTTGATAAAAAAAATCTAATAAATTGTAATAAATTTTATAAATCTAAAAAATAATAAACCACATTTACAGTAAATATTAATAAATTCTCGAACAAATTTATAAAAATACCCACTATAATAAAGTAGTAAATTCTGTCTGTTTTTTGTTTGTTCACGAACTCCTCCTAAGGTTTTGGAGATAGACCCCCATAACCATATAAATTATATTCTGATACCCTATCCCTCCAGGTACTTGGATAACTATATTTCATTTCCAGAAGAATATTATTTTGCCTAGTGTTGAAGGTTAAAGGGGTAACACGCCACTACTGTAGTTTCCACTTACCACGATTGAAATTTTGTAACAAAAATTACTATACGACGCGCGGGTAATTTAGCTAGGGTATTAAATATATATATTTTTAATAAACTTAAGCACAATTTCTTTGATTTCCACCTTTTCTTAGGTTTAATTAATTAACAAAAGCAATCCAATAAAACGATTTAAATCGTCTGCCGGCAGCCAGAACATAATATATAACGTCCGTCATTGTGTTCTTCAATTTGTTCATCACCATTTTGTTCCTTATTTTCGTTTTTTCTGTTTCGGTTAACTTATTTTTTATATATATTTTATAGTTATCATATTTGTTTATTTTTTTCATTTGAATATCAATGTTTAACTTCTGTTTCATTTTGTACTTCCCATATTTATTTGTTTCTGTTAAGTTATAATTTTATTGTTCCTTTTTTGTTTCTATGTCTTCATATTTTTTTTACTTACATATATACATATATACATATATAAATATATATATATATATATATATATATATATATATATATATATATATATATACATATAACACAGTACAGTCAATCACCAAAGGATGGTGCGTGGCTCTGGTCCATATGGGTGTCACTGAATAAAAAAAAAAGTGAAAATTTACATTAGTTTATAGTTAAATTATATTATCAACGTCATCATTGCTTTTTCAATACAACTTGTTATTACTATTGGTATCATATAATTTTTTCACATATCCAAGTCACTGTGGAACGTTGGTTTCAACCACACTTCACACATTTACCTACTGTCCTAGCACAAAGGGCACAGGTGGTGGTTGCTACATATCAGCCGTGAGCTCTTCTTCAAAACCCATTCACTCTCTTTTCATACCTCCCTCCACCTCCTTTCCCTCCCTCACTTCCCTC
>NC_134814.1:22426129-22458629 GCF_046742065.1 Oratosquilla oratoria
CATCTTTAATAAGGCTACAAAGGAAGTAATACTAATGCTATCAGACTTTGGAAATCCCAGAGAATATCAAACAAAGTCAAGAGGACTTACAAAGGAAGATCAAATCATCAGAAGACTCACAAAGCCCACGAAGGAAGTCATACAAAGGCCACAGTGGAAGTCATATAAAATAAGACAATAAGAATGATTAAAAAGGACGCGAGGGATGTAGTGTATAAAGGCAGTAATGAGATTAAAGATTAATAAAGGCTACGGGTAATCATACAGAGAGTAAGGAGATTGAGACTTAAAAAGGCCAACGGGGAAATATTACAAAGGTCATAAGACGTAGAACACTTAGCCCAGAATGGGTAAAGGCAAAGCCCATAAGACGAATAAGACTTACAAAGGGCACGAGGAGAATAACACTATGGTCATACGACGAAATGCACTTACAAAGGCCACAGTGGGGAATAATGCAAAGGCCATAAGACGGCGAAGACGAAGAAGACTTACAAAGGCCACTTGGGACTATTACAAAGGTCAAGAGGGGAAGAAGACTTAAAAAGACCATACGACGAATTTTTTTTTACAAAGGCTATAGGGGGAGATTACAAAGGTCAAGTTGGGAATAATACAAAGGCCATAAGACGCCGAAAAATAAAAAAGGACAATGGAAAAATAATACAAAGGCGAGGTGGCAGGAGGTTAAAGAAAAAAAAAAAAAAAAAAAAGAGGATTCGTCCTTATTAAGGACGCGATCCTTTGTTTCAGAATAAATCTTCTGAACTTTCTAGACTTCAGCAGACCTCCTGAAATCAGCGCTGAAAGATACAAAGGATCCATCGAGGTCCGATCTCACAGTCCGCTGGGTTCTTCGGGTTGGCGCGTACGAACCCGAACGCCTCTCCTAAGTTGCTCCACCAAATTTGGTTTTCACAGTCCGCTGGGTTCTTCGGGTGGGCGCGCACAAACCCGAACGCCCATCGTAAGTTGCTTCATCAATATTGGTTAACACAGTCCGATGGGTTTTTCGGGTGGGCACGTACGAACCCGAGCAACAAGGCCTCTCGTAAGTTGCTCCACCAAGATTGGTTTTCACAGTCCGCTGGGTTCTTCGGGTGGGCACGTACGAACCCGAGCAACAAGGCCTCTCGTAAGTTGCTCCACCAAGATTGGTTTTCACAGTCCGCTGGGTTCTTCGGGTGGGCACGTACGAACCCGAAAGGCCCTCGTAAGTTGCTTCACCAAGATTGGTTTTCACAGTCCGATGGGTTTTTCGGGTGGGCACGTACGAACCCGAGCAACAAGGCCTCTCGTAAGTTGCTCCACCAAGATTGGTTTTCACATTCCGCTGGGTTCTTCGGGTGGGCGCGTACGAACCCAAGCCCCAAAGCCTCTCATAAGTTGCTCCACCAAGATTGGTTTTCACAGTCCGCTGTGTTCTTCGGGTGGGCCCGTACGAACCCGAACGTCCATTTTCAAAGTCACCAGGGCCTCTCCTAAAAACATCCCATGACTCGCACGACTGCGTCAACCTCTGCCACATAACTCCTGCAAACTTCTCTAGCTCACCATACTTTTTTAATTACGCCAACCGGTTTTATTCAGTTTGAAAAAAAAAGAAAAGCGAAAAAGATAATACAACAAATACAGTAATACAAAAAATACAACGAATACAATAAATACAAGACAAAATACAGGAAACAAAAAACAAATTATATTGGTCTCTTCAAATACCATAGAGAGAGATAGGGAGAGGGGAGAGAGGAGAAAGAGCTGTTGTCAGGGACTATTTTAGGGAAGAGAGAGAGAGAAAGGGGAAAAAAATTGGCAAAAGAATAAAATAATTGAAGCGGCTCATCCGGCTCTCGTCTGAATAAAGTCATTAAGTAAAAAAAAAAAAAAAAAAAAATCCAGCTACCTCGGAGACCAAACCAGAGACTGGCGGCCCACTATTTACACAGTAATGCGAAAAAGTTGGTGTGGGGAGGTGGGGGGAAGGTGTGTGTGGGGGGAGGTGGGGGAAGGTGTGGGGAGGTGGGGGAAGGTGTGGGGAGGTGGGGGAAGGTGTGGGGTTGGGGAAGGTGTGGGGAGGTGGAGGAAGGTGTGGGGAGGTGGGGGAAGGTGTGGGGAGGTGGGGGAAGGTGTGGGGAGGTGGGGGAAGGTGTGGGGAGGTGAGGGTAAGGTGTGAGGTTAGGGGGAGGTGGGAGGGGTAGGAGGTGAGGGGTGGAAGTGTGGGAGGGAGTTGTGGGAGATGGTGGAAGGTGTGTGGGAGATGGGGAAAGGTGTGTGGGAGATGGGGAAAGGTGTGGGGGAGGAAGGTGGGTGTAGGGGGGATGTATGGGAGGTGTAGGGGGCTATATGGACGCTGTATTTCTCAAACCAATTACAACACAACAGTACTTACTGAATAACAGGCGGTTGCATTCAGCGCTGACCTGATCTCAGGTCAGGGCGTGAGATCTAAGGTCAGGGCGTGATATCTAAGGTCAGGGCGTGAGATCTTAGGTCAGGACGTGAGATCTAAGGTCAGTTCGTGAGATCTAAGGTCAATGGCGTGAGATCTTAGGTCAGGGCGTGAGATCTAAGGTCAGTTCGTGAGATCTTGAGTCAGGACGTGAGATCTAAGGTCAGGGCATAATATCTGAGGTCAGAGCGTGAGATCTAAGGCCACGGCGTGAGATTATCCACCTGGACGGAAGCACTGAAAGCAAGATCCCACAACATGAACAAGAACCAATAGCATAACATAAGGGAAAACTTCAACTCACCATAACTGCTATCTATAGTTCTACTAGCTTTCAATTAGGGGGGAAGGAGGGGCAGAAGTACAGTGCCCCGAAGACGCTCCCTAAGGTGGCCAGCGGCCCCCTAAAACACCCCCAAAAAGGGGGAATCAGTCTTAGCCCCCAGGTTATTTTATTCAAATGAGGGGAGATCTTCACCCCCTTTTCCCCCCTAACCTATTTCGAAGTGAGGGTAACCACTTTTTACAACTTGCATACATTTGTTGCTAAGCGTATAGGTCCCCCCTCACTCCCGCCGCACCCCTCGCGGGCGTAACTTTGCATACGATTGGAAAGTGTGTGTGTGTGTGTGTGTGTGTGTGTGTGTGTGTGTGTGTGTGTGTGTGTGTGTGTGTGTGTGTGTGTGTGTGTGTGTGTGTGTGTGTGTGTGTGTGTGTAGGTGTGTGTGTGTGTTAGTTTCGCCATGGTCACAGACCACGTGCTAGACTCGTGATAGACTTATATCACCCTCCCGGATGAGAGTTCGAACTACATATATTATGGGTCATACTGTGACCTTATACACACACACAAATTGAATAAATCCTCACCAACATCAATCCACATTCTCTACTATCAACTCCCAGGTTGTGAATAGTTTCAATCCTGACCATTCACATCTTCTTTCAGGAAATTTCATACCTTCAGCATCCCGCCAGTCTCGATCGTCTTACAGCAATTATATGCAGTCATATGCGAGAGAGATAAACAGATAGATAGATAGAGAGAGAGAAAAAATACATACACACATATACATACAATTACACACAAATAAGAAAACAAATATTCTAAAGCTACAAATGACCTAATTAAAAGAAGGAGGACCATGCAGATCAAAAGCAGGAGAGACGAAATAGAAAAAGTAGAGTTAAACAAGCTTATCAACAAAAGGCAGAGATCAGAAAGGAAAACATGGATGAAATAGAGGAAACTATTCAGAAAGGTAAAAGTATTAAAGTGACCGAGCGCAGACATGCTTTAGGAAGACAGCAAATGATATGTATGAAAGATAAAAATGGAGAAATCATTAACTGCAGAGACAGAATGGTAAAAAGAGTAGAAGAGATTTACCAAGAGCTTAACTGGTCGAAGTCCGTAGTTGAGTCAGTAAATTTATGTGTAGACGTTAGCAATGTACCAGAGATTACAAAGGAAGAAGTAGAATTTGCTCTAAAACATATGAAACGAAGAAGAGCACCTGGAGAAGAGGGTATATCGATAGATCTGTTGTAAGACGCAGGGAAAGAAGTTCACATTAAGTTAACTCAGTTGTACGTGCTTACGTCAGGAAAGCGTTCCTGAATTGTGGTGCAATGCTATAGTGATTTTGCTTCATAAAAAAGGAGACCAGAAGGACCTTAGTAACTATCGACCGATTAGCTTGCTATCAAATGTATATAAAGTATTCTCCAAGATCCTTACAAATAGACTAAGTCAAGTTTTAGATAGAAACCAACCGAGAGAACAGGCAGGCTTTCGGAGCGGATACTCGACTCTAGACCATTTGCAGGCAATGAACCAACTAATCGAGAAAACGACAGAATACAATATACCTCTGTGTCTAGATTTTGTAGATTACGAGAAGGCCTTTGGTTCGGTAGAACAAATAGCAATACTAAACTCGCTACGCAAGCAGGGTACAAACGAACAGATCGTAAGAGTTTTAGAAAAGATTTATGCGAAAGGTACCGCTATAATTCGACTACATAAAGATACAGAAAAGATCAAAATCGAGAAAGGAGTACGACAAGGCGATACAATTTCACCCAAATTATTTACAGCTTGCTTGGAAGAGATTTTCAAAAGGTTGAGTTGGGAAGAGAAAGGTTTGAAGATTAATGGCGAATATTTGAACCACCTAAGATTTGCGGATGACATTATTCTTATTTCAGAAAGAGCAGAAGACTTGCAAGATATGCTGAGTGATCTAAACAAGGAAAGTCTCAAAGTAGGTTTAAAAATTAATAAGAGTAAAACCAAAGTAATGTTCAACACGAAAGTTCAAAGTAAAGAGATTATAATCGATGGTGAGAGTCTTGAAGAAGTTGAAGAGTATAATTATTTAGGCCAGATGGTGAAAGTGACAAAAGATCATGATAATGAAATAAAAAGACGTATTACAATTGGTTGGAAAGTGTTTGGTAAGTATAATAAAATGCTGAGAGGCTCTCTACCTTTATGTTTGAAACGTAAAGTTTACAATCAATGCATTCTGCCAGCAATAATCTACGGGTGTGAAACTTGGAAACTAACGTGTGCGATGGAAAGAAAGCTAAGGATCGCACAGAAGAGAATGGAAAGATCAATGATGGGAATAACGCTGAGAGACAGAAAGAGAGCAAGTTGGGTGAGAGAGTAGACTAGTGTGAAAGATATTGTGGAGGCGGTGAAAGAGAGGATGTGGAATTGGGCAGGTAAGTTAGCGCGAACGACTGATGAGCGATGGAGCAAGTGTGTCACTAAGTATACGCCGCGAGATGGGAAGCGTGGAAGAAGGAGATGAGATTGAGAAGTTTGCAGGAGCGACGTGGCAAAGGATGGCGCTGTCGTGTGAATCATGGAATGCTATGAAGGAGGCCTTTGTTCAGCAGTGGACTCAGAACAGCTGATTTGATTGATTGATTGACACAGACACAAAACAACAATGATGTGATAACGGTGACAAAAAATAACAATACAAAATAACTAGATGCATATATAAATAATTAAGCAAATAAATAAATAAACGAATAGATAAATAATAAAATCGTCATTTGGAAGCTAACAGTCCTCCTCCTCCTCCCTCCCACCTCCTCCTCCTCCCATCTCCTTTTCCTCCTCCATCCCACCTCCACCTCTTTCCAAGTCATTTCTCTCACACTCTCATTCATAATTGCTCTCTTTTTTCTCTCTTCCTCCTCCTCCTCCTCCTCTTCCTTCTTCACCACCTCATAGCCTCTTCCTTCCTCCCCCATTTCTCCCGTAAATCGTCCTTCTCCCTCAATCTCCCCCACAAATGATCTTTCCGTCCTCTCCCTCAATATTTATCTTTTCCTTCACAAAAATCTCCTCCATTCTCTCTCACCGGTCCTCCTCCTCCTCCTCCTTCTCCCTCAAAACATTCTTTCTCCAATTTCTTCTTTATCAACTCTCCTTCCTTCTTCTTCCTCTTTTTCTTTCTCCATCATCTCCTTCTTCCTTTTCTTGTTCTTTTTCTCGTTCTCCATCTTCTCTCTTCATCTTCTTCTCTTCTCTTTATCATCTTCTCTTCCTCTTCTCCTCTCTCTTCTCTCCTCTCTCCTTCTCAATCTTCTTTTTTTCTCTCTCGTTCTTCTTCTTCTTCTTCTCTCGTCTTTTCATTTTCTTTATCATTTCTCTTCTCCATTTCTTTCTTGTCCATCGAAAGCGTCAATTTAATTTTCAAACCCCTCCTCCTCTCTCTCTCTCTCTTTCTTCTTTCCTCTCCTCCTCCTCCTCTCTCTCTCTCTCGCTCTCTTTCTTCTTTCCTCTCTACCTATTCTCTCCTTACTTTTCTCCTCATCGTTTCTCTTCTCGCCCCCTTCCTCTTTTCTCATTCTCTCCTTACTTTCCTCCTCCCCCTCTCTCTCTCTCTTCCTTCTTTCCTCTTCCTTCTTTCCTCACTACCTACTCTCTCCTTACTTTCCTCCTCCTCGTTTCTCTTCTCGCTCTCTTCCTCTCTTCTCATTCTCCCTTTACTTTCCTCCTCCTCCTCCTCTCTCTCTTGCTCTCTTCCTTCTTTCCTCTCTTCTCATTCTTTCCTTACTTTCCTCCTCCTCCCCACTTCTCTCTTTCGCTCTCTTCTCCTCCTCTCCCTACTTTCTCTTCTTCTCTTCCTCGTTTCTCTTCTCTCTCCTCTTCGTCCTTTCCTCTTCTCCTCCTACTCCTCCCTCTCTCTTCCTATCCTCTTCTTACTTTCTCTTCTTCACTTTCTCTTTTCCACCACATTTATTTCTTTCTCTCTTTCTCCCCTTCCTCTCTCTAGTCCTAGCCCTTTCATTCTTCATTCTTCTCCTCGTCTCCTCTCTTTCTCTCTTCTTCGTCCTCCTCCTCCTCTTCTTACTCAAGTCTTCATCCGTGTTGTACAATGCGTTTCTTTCCTCCTCTTCCCCTCCTACTCTTCTTCTCCTTCTCCTACTCTTCTCCTCCTCCCCCTCCCCTCCTTTTCTTCCTCCCCCTTCTCTGCCTCTCCTTTCTTGTTCTTCTATTCTTCCTCTCCTTTCTTCTTCTCCTCTTCCTCTCCCTTCTTCTTCCTCTACCTCCTGCTCTTCCTTCTCCTTCTTCTCCTCTTCCTCCTGCTCCCCTTTGCCTCTTCCTCTCCCTCCTCCTCCTCCTGTTCTTCTTCATCCTCCACCTCTTCTCTCCCTTCCTCCTCTCCAACTTCCTCCTCCTGCTGTTCCTCCTCATTTTCCAACTCTTCTTCCTCCTCTCGGATTTCTTTCTCCTCCTCCTCTTCCTCGTCCTCCTGGTCTTCATCCTCCCTTCCTTCTCTTTTCCCTCCTGTTCCTTTTCATTCTCTTCTTCTTCCTCCTCATCCTCGTTCTCTTCCTCAAGGGATGACCTACTGGTCTATAAAGAAGCTAAGTGAAATATACGACAGAGAGAGAGAGAGAGAGAGAGAGAGAGGGAAAGACCGACAAAGAGATAGAGATAGAGGGAGGGGAGAAAGAGAGAGAGAGAGAGAGAGAGAGAGAGAGAGAGAGAGAGAGAGAGAGAGAGAGAGAGAGAGAGAGAGGGGAGGGGGGGAGAGCACCACAGCCTCCAACCTATAATGGCAAGGTCATATTGACATAATAATCTTGTATATCACTCCACGGGTAGTCATGGTGCAAAGTGTTATCACTCGTTTCCAAAAGGTTCGGACAAACGGAGCAATTGTCAATTGGGGCGAACGATACGTTCTGACAAAAAAATAAATAAATAAATAATAAAAAACAATAATAATAATAATAATAATAATGATAAAATTTTATCATATTATACGCCTTGTCCAAGTCCATAAATGCTAAAAAAAAACATTAAAAATAAAATAAAATTTTAATGAAATATTAGAATACAAACATAAAAAGAATAAATAAAAGAAAAGCTGGTGTCATTACACGAAAAGGGCTGTTGTGACACAGGGCAGACCCTCCTGTGTCATATGACACAACACGACACGACACGCACACTGCTCCATGATGCACCAAAGAGATCTTCGCGTGACACAAGATCATTGCGTGCAACGTACCACCCTTATCCGACCTAGACACAAGTCTGCGTCATTACAAGTATTTCGTTTTCTTTATAGACTTTTCCCTTGTATATATTTCTTTTTTATTATATATATATATATATATATATATATATATATATATATAAATATATATATATTGCTGATAACCACAGGGAAAAAACGGAAAAGAAAACTAGAATTCCCAAGCGCTTTCGTGATATTTCACATCTTCAGGGGATTACAACAAAGAAAATTGTCACATAGGTATATAAGAGGTAATACAATAAACTGGGAAAGGAACGGACATAACACATGGAGAAAATGTCACAAACATTGAACACTTACAATTAAATCATTTTTGTAATGATTTAATTTGATTACAAATTTTGTCAATGATAAGATTATCTAATTTAAACATACCATAGCTAATATTAGATAATATTAATATCACGAAAGCGCTTGGGAATTCTAGTTTTCTTTTCCGTTTTTTCCCTGTGGTTATCAGCAATCTTTTGGATCACGTGGTGTTGTGATCTTTTTGCATATATATATATATATATATATATATATATATATATATATATATATATATATATATATATATATATATATTTGTCCACCGCCAGACGAATTTATTCACTATGAAGAGGACCTCTGTGGCGAAAGAAAAAACTTCTCCCTGAAGAAGAGAAGAGGAAGAGGAAGAAGAGGATGAGGAAGAAGAAGTGTAAGAGGAGATTCTCTAACGTAAACTTCATTGAAACAACAATAAAGATAACATAATGATAATAACAGTGATAATGAAAATAATAATGAAAATTATAATAATAGTTGGTAAGATCCCTGTACCCTTACGTAAAGGCTATAAGGCCTTAGTTAAAGACCATTGTGCCCAAAGATACGATCCATGTGACCTTAGTACCCTTAATTAAGACCACTCTCCCCTTACATAGAGGTTATAGGCCCTTAAATAAAGGTTATTTGACCTTAGTTGAGACTCCTGTGCCCTTTGATAAAGGCTATATGACCTTAGTTAAGATCCCTGTGCCCTTAGATAAAAATTATGTGACCTTTGTTAAGACCACTGTGCCCTTAAACAAAGGCTATATGACCTTAGTTAAGATCCCTGTGCATTTATAATTAGAAGCACTGCGTCCTTAGTCAATATTACTGTACCCCTATACAAAGGCTATGACCTTAGTTGGGACTCGTTAAAGATCCTGTATCCTTAGTTAAGGCCCCTACATCCTTAAGTGATAAATCCCCCCCTTTTCTCCCCACTTCCCCCTTTCCTCCCCACTTCCCCCTTTCCCCCCTTTCCTCCCCCCTGTCTCCATAGTCAAGGCCCCCGTGTCTCCCTTAGGTGATGACTTCCCCCCCTTTCTCCCCCCCCCCATCCACTCCGGATGATGTCTAGCATAAACTAAGCCTTGTTCGCCCCGTCCCCGCCCCCCAGCCATCCCCCTCCCCCCACATCCCCCCTCTCTCTCTCTCTCCCACTCAAGGACAAGATGTCGGGTAATCACCAATGCCCATGGACAAAGAAAAAGGAAGAAAGTTCGAAGGGGGGGGAGGAGGGGGAAGGAGGGGGAGAGGGGAAGGGGAGAGAGGGGGGGAGCCACTGCAAGGTTATGAGGGGCGAAAGACCGGGAGATTGGGGTGAGGAATGGAAGTGGAGGTGGAGGAGGAGGAGGAAGATGAAAAAGAGGAGGAAGAGAAGGAAGAGGAGAAAGAGGTGAGGAGGTGAAGGAAGAGGAGGAGGGGAAGAGGAGAAGGAGGAGGAGTAGAGGAAGAGGAGGAGGAAAGAGAAGAGGAGTAGCAAAGAAAGGAGTGGGAAGAAGGGGAAGAGAGGAGAGGGAAGGAAGCTGGAGGAAACTAGGAGGATGAGAAGGAGGAGGAAGAATAGGAAGAATATGAGGAAGAAGAGAAAGGAGAGGAGGAAGAAGTGGAGGAAGAAGAGGATGAAGAAAAGGAGGA
Source organism: Oratosquilla oratoria (assembly GCF_046742065.1). Taxonomy (NCBI): domain Eukaryota; kingdom Metazoa; phylum Arthropoda; class Malacostraca; order Stomatopoda; family Squillidae; genus Oratosquilla; species Oratosquilla oratoria. Next base: position 22,436,087 of record NC_134814.1, read on the forward strand.
AGAAGAAGAGAAAGAAGAAAGGGAAGAAGAAAAGGAGAAGGAAGAAACAGAGGAAGAAGAGAAGGAGAAAGAAGAAGACAAAGAATAGGAGGAAGAGGTGAATAGGAAGAAGAGGAAGATTGGGAGGAAGATGACGAGGAAGAAAAGGAGAAGGAAGAAGAGGAGACGAAGGGAAGCAATGCAAATGACGCAACAGAAAGGAATAATAATAAATGGAGGAAGAACGAAAAGCAGAGGAAGTGAAGACGAGGGAGAGAGGGAGAGAGGGAGAGAGGGAGAGAGAGACGGGGAGGAGCGAGTGGGGAGGAGGGGAGGGGAAGAGGGAGGAGAGAGAGGGAGAGAGCGATCATACAGAGGGAGAGGGGAAGGAGGGAAAGGGAAGGAGAGGAGGAGGGAGAGAGAGAGTAAGAGAGAGAGGGGGAGAGGGGGGAGAGAGAGGGAGGAGAAAGAGGGGGAGAGAGAGAGAGAAGACAGAGAGAGGAGAGCGAGAAGAGAGACAGAGAGAGAGGAGAGAGAGAAAAGAGAAAGACGGGAGAGGGAAAGAGAAAGAGAAAAAGAGAGATAGAGATAGAGAGAGACATAGATAGATAGATAGATAGAGAGAGAGAGAGAGAGTGAGAGAGAGAGAAGGACTAATTAAATGAGAAACGGAAGAATAAATAAGAGAAAGGGGGGGAATAAAAGGAGAAGTCGAACGAAGAAGAAATGATGGAGGAGGAAGGGAAGAGATGGAGGGGAGGAGGAGGAGGGGAGGTGAAGAAAGAAGAAGAGGGGATGGAGGAGAGAATGGAGGAGGGGAAAGAGACAGGTTGGAGGATGGAAAGAGGTGGAGGAGAGGATAAGGAGGAGGAGAGGGAGGAAGAGGAAGAGGAAGAGGAGGAGGAAGAGGAGGAAGAGGAGGAGGAGGAGGAAGAGGAGGAGGAGGAAGAGGAGGAAGAGGAGGAGGAAGAGGAGGAGGAGGAGGAAGAGGAGGAGGAGGAAGAGGAGGAGGAAGAACATGAGGAGGAAGAAGAGGAGGAGGAAAATAAATGGAAAATACAAATTTAACACTCTACAAGACATACATACAGACAGACAGACAGACAGACACAATCGTAGAGGCACAGACAGACCACGTGGAAGGACGCACTGTAGACAGAATCTTACAGACGAACCACAACCACAGACAGACAGAAAATAACACACACAGACATATAAAGATACAAACATACATGTAATGAAAAAAGAAACAAATAGGACAGAGTTATTCAAATAGACAGACAGACAGACACACCGACAGGGAGAGATAAAGAGGAAGGAAGAGGTGGTGCAGGAGGTGGGAGGAGGAGGAGGAGGAGGAGGAGGAGGAGGAGGAGGATAGTGCCGGAAATGACTATGGCACTGTTACGCGTGCCTGCTCGCTCGCTCGCACGGGCGCGCGAGTGAGCAGAAGGGGAATCTGAAGGAGGAAGAGGTAAGGTGAGGGGGAAGGAGGAGGTAAGGAGGAGGAGAGGAGGAGGTACGGAGGAGGTGAGGAGGAGGTAAGGAGGTGAGGAGGAGGTAAGAAGGAGGTGAGGAGGAGGTAAGGAGGAGGAGAGGAGGAGGTACGGAGGAGGTGAGGAGGAGGTAAGGAGGAGGTAAGAAGGAGGTGAGGAGGAGGTAAGGAGGAGGTGAGGAGGCGTTAAGGAGGAGGTGAGGAGAGGGTAAGGAGGAGGTGAGGAGATGAGGAGGAAGGAAGAATTGAGGAGGAGGAGGAAGGAAATGGTGGAGGAGATAAGGAGGAGGTGAGGAGGAAGGAAGAGGTGAGGAGATAAGGAGTTGAGGAGGTAAGGAAGAGGTGAGAAGGAAGAAGAAGAGGGAGGAAGAGGAGGAGATGAAAGATGAGGGGGAGGAAAGAGGAGGAAGGAAGAGGAGGAGGGGAGGAAGAGGGAAGATGAGGAAGGAGGAAGAGGGAGGTAGAAGAGGGAGGAGGAGGAAGGAACAGGAGGGAGGAAGGAACAGGAGAGAGGAAGAAGAGGGAGGAGAGAGGAGAGAGAAGGAGGGAGGAGGAAGAAGAAGGAAGACGAGTATGTCAAAGGAAGAGGAAGAGGACAGAGAATGAAAGACAGAAAGAGGAGCAAAAGAAGACTATTATTATAATAATAATAATAATAATAATAAAAATAGTAATAATAATAATAATAAAAAAAAATAATAATAATAATAATAACAATGATAATATTAACAACAATAATAATTATTATTGTTGTTAATATTATTGTTGTTAATATTATTATTATTGTTATGATTATAATCATAACAATAATAATAATAATCATAACAATAATAATAGTGATAATATTAGTAACGACAGTATCAATGATAATAATAACAGCAATAAAAATAATAATAGTATACATATATATATATATATATATATATATATATATATATATATATTTGTTCTCCATCATCCAAATAATTTGTCTAAAATACTTATCAATATATATATATATATATATATATATATAATATATATATATATATATATATATATATATATATATATATATAAACTAGCGATTTTTTAAACATCGAGTGGTGCTTTCCATGGTGCCTTCTTGTCGCCGGTAGACGATTTTATTCATCTAAAGGACTGCTATGTCTTCGACTGACCCCTTGAGTGAATCGATTCAAAGATTGTTGGCAGTCGTAACACCCAGGCCAAAGGTGACAGCCCGGATAGCAGGGCCTCCTATTGTGTGTGTGTGTGTGTGTGTGTGTGTGTGTGTGTGTGTGTGTGTGTGTGTGTGTGTGTGTGTGTGTGTGTGTGTGTGTGTGTGTGTGTGTGTGTGTGTGTGTGTGTGTGTGTGTGTGTGTGTGGTGTGTGTGTGTGTGTGTGTGTGTGTGTGTGTGTGTGTGTGTGTGTGTGTGGTGTGTGTGTGTGCGCGTGTGTGTGTGTGGTGTGTGTGTGGTGTGTGTGTGGTGTGTGTGTGGTGTGTGTGTGGTGTGCGTGCGTGTGTGTGCGTGTGTCAGCGAAAAAAATACACGGGAGCGACGAGCGATTTCGCTCGGGAAAGTTCCAATGTCGCTCTCGCAAATCCAATAGCGGGAGCGATCCCCCACAAAAAAAAAAATCGCTCCCGCGGCAAGATTCAACGTTTTTCATGCATTATCCATCATTTGGCAATCCCTGAATCCCATCACCATTGATGAAAGGATCAGAGCAAACACAACTTACCCGTGATCAATCATTGCATTATCAATCGATATCATAAACGCAACGCATCAATCAACTTTATTTTTTTGATGTACGTACGTATGTGTACGCGGTATAGCTGCTAGAGTTCAATGGGTTACCAAGCCTAGCTTCGTATCAGCTGCATGCACGCGTATACTAGTACATGTTGACTAGACTCTACACGACTATCGTGCTACATAATGTCGCTAGTTGCGAATTGCATGGTACCTGTATGCAGGGAAGTTCATTGGTTGCATGCAGCTAGCTGCCCAATCAACGCGCTGACTGCATGTACAATGCACCATACCCAATACCACATCACCGCATGCATACGTACACTGTACATATGCAAACTCGCTCGAGGCCTAGGAGGGAAACTGGGAAATCCCATTTATAACTTCGTTCGCGTATTTATGAGAAAACAAAATAGAATCAAATGTTTGGTTAGTAATTGAAAGTAAATAAATTTAAGTACAAATATGAACATTTGATAATTATATATACATGGCTCTGGAAGTATCAAAAATGACTCTGGTGAAATTAAGAGAAAAAAATAGCTCTGGAAAAATAAAAAGTATTTTTTTCCCTGGTGTGTATGTGTGTGTGTGTGTGTGTGTGTGTGTGTGTGTGTGTGTGTGTGTGTGTGTGTGTGTGTGTGTGTGTGTGTGTGTAATGGACATGTACTGGATGTTATTTATCTTTTATTCTATTTTTGTTTTATTTTTCTTTTGTATAGGAGTGCATAGGGCACACGATGCTTGCGTGCACACAACGGGAGCTCATAGGGTGCTCGGTAATATATTGGGCGTGGTCCTCTTTACATCCTATTTTATTCTATTTCATTCTATTTTTTTTTTTTGGGGGGGAGGAGTGGGCAGGTCGTCTGTGTCATAACTATTAATAAAGTCACACAAATAATGCAGCAATAATAATAATGATAATAATAATAATAATAATAATAATAATAATAATAATAATAATAATGATAATAATAATACTACTAATAATAATATTAATGAAAATAATAAAAATAATAATAATAATATTAATAATAATAATAATAATAATAATAATTATGATAATAACTATAATAATAATTATAATTATAATAATTATAACAATAATTATAATAATAATTATTATAATAATAAATAATAATAATAAATTATTTTAATTCGGTTTAACGTCGCGAAATCACCCTATCAGGAGGTTAAGACTGTGCCCCTTACAGAGTACTTTGTAGCGTGGAACTGAATGTACCATGCCCTTGGTCCAACTCGCTGGCGGCAGAGTTCGAACTGCCGTCACCTCGACCTCCGCCGCATGTAGTGACGCTCTAACCCGCTCGGCCAGCGAGCATACTAATAATTGTAATAGCAGATAAATACATATATAAAAATTAAATATGTAAATATAAATAAATAAAATTGCTCATTCTAACATAATGGATTTTTTACACAACGCCACCATATTTTTGCCTTAATTCAAATGTAACCCTTCAGACATGGCCGCGCCACTAGTGTGTGTGTGTGTGTGTGTGTGTGTGTGTGTGTGTGTGTGCGTGCGGTCAAGTTGAAAGAGAAAAAGAAAGAGAGAGAGAGAGAGATAGAGAGTGATGTTTTTGTGTCTCTAGTAGCATTTGTACCGTTTAGGGTTAATGTACATGTACAGCGTGTGTGCGTGTGTACATGTGCACACACACACACACACACACACACACACACACACACACACACACACACACACACACAGACGTTATCACAGAGACGTCTTTGTAGGGGGCCCGATTAGATCAGGCCACTTTCTTTCTGGGGGGGGGGCGCCTCTCTAGGGCCCCCTTTCCCCCCTCCCCTCCCTCCTCTCCTCTCCCCATCCCTCTCCTTCTCTTCCCTCTCCCCTGTCCTCCTGTCCTTTCCCTCCCCTCCCCTCCCTTCCCCTACTTCTTTCCCCTCCTCATCCTCTCTCCCACACATTTCCCCTCTTCCACTTCTACACTCCCCTTTCCCCTCTATCCCCCTTTCCCATCTCTCTTTTCTCTCCCCATTCCCCTCGTTCTCTCCCAATTCCTACCCAAACTTCCCCATCCTGTCCCTCCCTATCCCTCCTCTCTTCCCTCCTCCTTTCCTCTTTCCTCTTCCCTCCCTTCTCATCACCCCTCCTTTATCTTTTCCCCTTACCCCTCCCCAACCCCCTTCCCCCTCCCCTCTCCTCCTCACCCCTCCCTCTTCTCCTACACCTTCATTTCCCCTAACCCTCTCCTTCCCTTTCCTTCTCCTCCTCGTCCCCTATCCCATACCCCTCCCTCCCTCCCCCTCCCCCTTCCCCCCTCCCTCCCTCCTCTTCCGTTGTCAAGGTCCCGGGTGACCATAGGGCTTCGAGACAAACGACATTGAATTCCGCTTTGTGCGACAAATGGATCAACGGAACGTGGCCTCAGACGACCTGGTATCAGAACAACGGAACAACGGAACATCGGAACAAAAGATTTGATCATGGAAGTCAGGAACGACCGCTGGAACGCGTGATGGAACGGGACAAAGGGAGAGAAACGCCGGAACGGAATGAACGCGGCTTAGCGGGACGGTGATGGTAATTACACCTGGAGGCGCTGAGATGCGCTACTCCCAGGCACACGCAAGCTGGCAAAAACAAACAGAAGACCCTACGACCCTGACTACCACCTTTGCCTAGGGTGTTACGACTGTCAGACTTGTGGTATTATCAAACGTTCGGTTCAAACTTGGGATTTTTTTTAAACAAAAAATAATAAATAAAAAAATGATAATAAAAACTTACAAATAAAGAAATAAGAAAAATATTTGATAAGAAAAATGACATTCAGTCTATGCACAATTACACACAATCCCAGCAGCGAGACAAAGAGGGCCAGGGATTGTGTCCCGGCCTCCCCGAAAACGCCAGGGAGCCCCGCTAGTCTCGTGGGGCCCCGTCTTTTGTCCCCTCGGATGAGGAAGAGTCAGTGAGTGAGAAAGAGAGGGAAGGAAGAGGAGGAAGAGGAAAAGGAAGAAGAGGAATTGTAGGAAGGAGGGCGAGTGGGAGACAGGTTTTGTGTATGTGTATGTGTGTGTGTGTGTGTGTGTGTGTGTGTGTATGAGAGAGAGAGAGAGAGAGAGAGAGAGAGAGAGAGAGAGAGAGAGAGAGAGAGAGAGAGAGAGAGAGAGAGAGAGAGAGAGAATCATGATGAGGAGGAGGAAGGAAGAGGAGTGGGAGACAGATTGTGCGTGCGGAAAGAGACAGATATAGAGAGAGAGAGAGAGAGAGAGAGAGAGAGAGAGAGAGAGAGAGAGAGAGAGAGAGAGACTGCCAACAACTTATGTGTGGAACAATTCACCTGATAACCCCCCTTCTCCCCCCTTTCTCCCTCTCCCAGGGCTCTCCCACTCCCTCCTCTCCCCATTTACCACAAGTGTGACCCTTTCAACTGTGTGCGTGTGATTAACCACGGTCTTGGATTGCGTGTTGGACTCGTGATCGACAGTTATTTCCCTCCCGGAAGAGAGCTCACGTATATGGACCGATCTATGGGTAATGCTGTGACTTTACACACACACACACACACACACACGCACACACAGGGGAGGAAATACAGGAGTCTTAGTCCGAGTTTATTCCTGACTAGTTTCGGAGATGAATTTTACCAAAGGCAAGAATGAACAGGCGATTAATGTGGTGTTAGTAGTGATGATGGTGATGCTGGTGATAGTGGTGGTGGTGGTGTTGGTGATGCTGGTGTTGGTGTTAGTGATAATAGTGGTGTTAGTGGTGATGATGGTGGTAAGTGGTGATCATGATGGTGGTGCTGTGGTAATGATGCTGGTGATGGTGACAGTGGTAATAATGATGGTGGTGATAGTGATGGTGGTAATAGTGTTTGTGTCATTATGACATTTGGTAATAGTGGTGATAATGAGGCTGGTGATGGTGACAGTGGTGATAGTGATGGTGGTGATAGTGATGGTGGTAATATGTTTGTGTCATTATGACATTTGGTAATAGTGGTGATAATGAGGCTGGTGATGGTGACAGTGGTGATAGTGATGGTGGTGATAGTGATGGTGGTAATATGTTTGTGTCATGAGATTCGGTAATAGTGGTGATAATGAGGCTGGTGATGGTGACAGTGGTGATAGTGATGGTGGTAATGATGAAGATAACCACCTCCATCAGACATGAGCACAAAACATAGGAGACCAGAGGGGAGAGGAGGGGGAAGGGGAAGGGGGGTAGGAGGAGAAGGTGAAGGGGGGAAGGCGGAGAAGGGGAAGGGGGAAGGGACGAGGGGAGGGGCCAGGGAGAAAAGGGGAAAGAGGGGAAGGGACGAGGGAGGGAGGGGGAAGAGGGAAAAGGGGGAAGGGGGAAGGATGAAGGGGGGAAAGGGGGAAGGGGAAAGGGAGGGGGAAAGGGAGGGGTGAGGGATAATGGGAGGAAGGGGGAAGAAGGGGAAGGGGCGAGGGGAAGGTCTTGTTATTAATATATTATTATTATTATTATTATTATTAATATTAATAATTATTACCTATTATCATTTGTTATCAGTTATTTATATCATAAACAATCATTATTCATTATTATTTATTACCATTACTTATTATTGTTATTATTATTATTTCTAGCATCGTAACTACACGACTTCAAGTAACGGCTATCCGAGCACCTAGAGCACTGGTGGCAGCCTCATCTGTAGCTCAGCGACTCCAGTCGTAACGCCGCCCCGTATTGAAGGATACACGTCCTTATGTAACAAGTCCATAAGGACTAGATTACCTATCTTCGTCACAGAGTACACAGGTAATTGTCACAAGGCATCGTTCAGCGCCTTAAGGCGTAATCTCCTTATCCTCTACGCCATTGTTAACCTTATATCTGCCGTCAGATGATTTTATTCCACAAGTGACACCATACTATATATATATATATATATATATATATATATATATATATATATATATATATGTGTGTGTGTGTGTGTGTGTGTGTGTGTGTGTGTGTGAGAGAGAATATATACACACATACAAACAAACACTTTTAACTTAATTTTTTAATTTACTATTTTAGCTAAGACTAATTTGCAACCACCTGCTTCCAAAGCTGAAGCCGCCTTCACAACATCTGCCAACCTCTCCTCCCCTTACAGATGGTTCCGGCCAGCGGTTCCTCTGTACCTTACACAACAGCTGGTTGCATTCGTAAGCGAAATATATAAACAGCTGGACCCATAGCTTCGTGTTTATTTGTAATACTCCCCGTCCTTTCACTACCACGGCCACCGAGACGATACCAAAGATTTCAACGATTCCGATACCACTCCCGATACCACTCTCAGATTCCGATTCCGATGCATACATACATACATAAAGCACATATATACATGCATAATACATACACAATACATATATATACAGGCATAATACACACACAATACATACATACATACACAAATATATGCATACATACATGCACATACACATATATATACATATACATACAGTACATATTACTTAATACATAAATATATACATACATACACACATGCATACATACACGCATATTTACATACACACATACATATATACATGCATATAACATACATATATATTACATATAATACATACACACATATATATATGTATATATATATATATATATATACATGTGTCTATACGTGCATATATATACACAAATACATACATGCATACACGCACATTTACATACATACATAATACACATACATAATACATACATAACACACACACACACACACATTATATATATATATATATATATATATATATATATATATATATATATATATATATATATATATATAAAATCAGCCGTTCTGAGACCACTGCTGAAAAAAGCCTCCTTCATAGCATTCCATGATTCACACGACCGCGCTAACCTCTGCCACGTCACTCCTGCAAACTTCTCAATCTCGTCTCTCCATCTCCTGTCTGGTCTCCCTCTTCCACGCTTCCTATCTCGCGGCGTCCACTCAGTAACACACTTGCTCCATCGCTCATCAGTCGTTCGCGCTAACTTACCTGCCCAATTCCACTTCCTCTCTTTCGCCGCCTCCACAATATCTTTCACTCTAGTCTGCTCTCTCACCCAACTTGCTCTCTTTCGGTCTCTCAGCGTTATTCCCATCATTGATCTTTCCATTCTCTTCTGTGCCGTCCTTAGCTTTGCTTCCATCGCCTTCGTCAGTTTCCAAGTTTCACACCCGTAGATTATTGCTGGCAGAATGCATTGATTGTAAACTCTCAGCATTTTATCATATTTACCAAACACTTTCCAACCAATTGTAATACGTCTTTTTATTTCATTATCATGATCTTTTGTCACTTTCACCATCTGGCCTAAATAATTATACTCTTCAACTTCTTCAAGACTCTCACCATCGATTACAATCTCTTTACTTTGAACTCTCGTGTTGAACATTACTTTGGTTTTACTCTTATTAATTTTCAAACCTACTTTGAGGCTTTCCTTGTTTAGATTACTCAGCATATCTTGCAAGTCTTCTGCTCTTTCTGAAATAAGAATAATGTTATCCGCAAATATTAGGTGTTTCAAATATTCGCCATTAATCTTCAAACCTTTCTCTTCCCAACTCAACCTTTTGAAAATCTCTTCCAAGCAAGCTGTAAATAATTTGGGTGAAATTGTATCACCTTGCCGTACTCCTTTCTCGATTTTGATCTTTTCTGTATCTTTATGTAGTCGAATTATAGCGGTACCTTTCGCATAAATATTTACTAAAACTCTTACAACCTGTTCGTTTGTACCCTGCTTGCGTAGCGAGTTTAGTATTGCTATTTGTTCTACTGAGTCAAAGGCCTTCTCGTAATCTACAAAAGCTAAACACAGAGGTATATTGTATTCTGTCGTTTTCTCGATTAGTTGGTTCATCGCCTGCAAATGGTCTAGAGTCGAGTATCCGCTCCGAAAGCCTGCCTGTTCTCTCGGTTGGTTTCCATCTAAAACTTGACTTAGTCTATTTGTAAGGATCTTGGAGAATACTTTATATACATTTGATAGCAAGCTAATCGGTCGATAGTTACTAAGGTCCTTCTGGTCTCCTTTTTTATGAAGCAAAATCACTATAGCATTGCACCACGATTCAGGAACGCTTTCCTGACGTAAGCACTGGGTGTACAACTGAGCTAACTTAATATGAACTTCTTTCCCTGCGTCTTTCAACAGATCTATCGATATACCATCTTCCCCAGGTGCTCTTCCTCGTTTCATATTTTTAGAGCAAATTCTACTTCCTTTGTAATCTCTGGTACATTACTTATATATATATATATATATATATATATATATATATATATATATATATATATATATATACATATTCTTACTTCTGCTCCCAGGTAGGCTTTCAGCCTGTCAGTCGGGCCAGCACACTTCTCCAGATTGTCTTCTCAAAGCTTCATTCTTCCCTCAATTTCTCTATTTTTCCTATCTCTCTTTCTCTCTCTCTCTCTCTCTCTCTCTCTATATATATATATATATATATATTATATATATATATACATAAATACATAACATATATATAATACATATAATACATATATATACATATACATATGTACACATACATGTATATATACCTACATATACAGAAACATATGCATATATTGATAAGTATTTTAGACAAATTATTTGGATGATGGAGAACATAAACACAGGGGAAGGCTCGGAACCCTAAACACTCTAACGTTTCGTTCGCGTAGAACTTCTTCAGAGTGTATGTAGAACTGCAATTGAAGTTTATGTACTAAATCTAATTATCTTTTCGGACACTTGGGAAAGGTCGTTTTTCTGGCGTGCTTTAGAATTAAAATACAAGTTTCTTTAGCTAAATTGATAAACCCTCCTCGATGATTCGATGAATTATTAGTTGAAATATATGCTGATTCAACAATTCTTCTAGTGAATTTATCAAAACCTTTATGTAGCACTTCAGCTTCTCTCCAGTTTGGTAAATGATCGAATTTTTCCGCATGAACTACTAAAGTATTAGATGTCCTACGTGCTTTTATGTCGTTTTTATGTTCATAAATTCTTTTTTCTAATCCTCTTGACGATTCGCCGAAATAAGCCATTGAGCAACTATTGCACGGGATTTTGTATACGACGCTGTTCTCCATCATCCAAATAATATGCATATATATACTGTATCATATACATATATATGTATATATATATATATATGTATATATATATATATATATATATATATATATATATACATATACATGTACATACATATAAAAACATATACATACACAATTCATACATAACATATATATACACACAATAAGTCCGTACACATAAATAATACATATATACAAACAAATACATAAATTATTACACATAATACATATATACATGTATTTATATATATATATGCATACACACAAACACATACATATTACATATATACACAATATGTATAATACATACATAAATACATAATGCATACATACACATTAAACATACATAATACATACACGCACAACACATATATAATACATACATAAATACGTAATACATACATACAAAATACACGCATAAATAATAAATACATACATTATATATATATATATATATATATATATATATATATATATATATATATATATGCACACACAACATATACATAAATACATATACATACATTCAAACACATGCATAATACATACATATACACACACAAATACATACATATATACACATACGTGATATGGTACATACCTGAATAGAATCACCAGTGACGGTGATGTCGATCAAATGATTCCGACTGTCGTCCCCGGATTCGAACAGAGACTCGTGAAGTCAGAGTCCCATCGCTATGCCAATTGAGCTCGCAGGCCTAATATGAAAACGACGATAAGTCCACCAAGGAAACGTACCGGCTTAACCACGAGCTACAAGTTGGTTCCTCGGGAGTAGATTAAATCCCAGGTTGGAGAATTTTATAGACCCGCTAGCTCAATTGGTAGAGCGATGGCTCTGTGATTTTACGAGTCTCGGTTCGAATCCGGGGACGACAGTAGGAATTATCTTATGTACATAAATATATAACATATAATACATATATGCATAATACATACACATACATTCATAATACATAAGAACATAATGTACACACAAATACATACATGCATAATATATTCATACATGATAAATACATACATAATACTGTACATGCATAAACACACGCACACACACAAATATATATATATATATATATATATATATATATATATATATATATATATTATATACATATATAATCCCCTTACGTGGTGTACAGGTGGACTCCACTTCAGATATCTTCTTAACTAGAGTATACAGCAAATCAACTAATTTGGATAAATGCATGAATGGTCTCTGCAAGTTCACCGACAGTTACATGAAACATGTAATCCGAGGTTACATTAAACGAGCAGTTACAGTGTGCTTTACTAATGCTTATATGACATACGCTCACTAAACAAATGCTCACACCCGTAATATTGAAGATAAATGCTCAACACTGCAATATACTAATCATTAATGAATTTCACTGTAAATCATATCACTGCAAATCTGACCATGTATTATTCATTTACAAAGTACATGAAAATAAAGTATTTTTTTAAGACGTTACACATAAGGGGGTAAATAGATTTATATAATGATGTATTATATGAAATCGTGATAATTTGTCTATCTTCAACTAAGGGTAGGATCATATGTCTTGTGGTTGTACGTTTGGTTGTCATATGTCTTGTGATCATATGTTTTCTGACTATATGTCTTCTGACCATATGTTTTATGATGATGTCTTGTGATCATATTTCACGTGATCATGTCTTGTGATCATATGTCTTCTGACCATATGCCTTATGATTATGTCTAGTGATCATATGTCGTGATCATATTTCATGTGATCATGTCTTCTGCCCCTATGTATTGTGATCATATGTCTTCTGACCATATGTCTTATGATCAAGTCTTGTGATCATATTCCATGTGATCATATGTCTTGCGATCATATTATTTTTTTATTGTTATATCCCGTAGGTGTGTACTTCTAAAAATTTATCAATTAAACTATAGACGCACCAAGTAAAATTAACTTACATTCGTACCTAAATGACCAATCTGGTAACTATATAAGCTACTATTGCCGAAAATTGTATCCAACCAGTTTATTGATAATTACGTCACTAACAATTATATATATATATATATATATATATATATATATATATATATATATATATATATATATATATATTCAATGTCTATTGGTTGACCAAATTAGTGACCACGTTTTAACGTTGAACATCTTTACGAACAATTATGGTGCAAATTGAGCAAAAATAACAATATAATCGACTGATGATGCAGTTACCTTTCGACTTGCTATCGATATGACGTCATCAGCATAACTGCCAGATTTCCTTTAAAAACTGTTTCGTATAAAATCATAAAACACGTACAACATCCTTACCTGATATTTGCTATGTGTCGTACTTTTATGATAATCCATTTTATTTTAAAACAAATAAAATAACTTGTCACTTAATTTTTCGAATCATCACAATAACACTTGTACGCTGTAACACTATACAAATAACACTGTCTTTTGAAATTAATGCACTTTGAAAAGTAGTACCAACGATTATCGTTATCTATTTAACCCAGTACAAATAACTATCATTAATACAATATCAACATGATTAGAACATAAAAATGGCAACAAGATATGGGTCAAATTTCAGAGAGTATTGCGAATTTAGATAAATATTAAAATATTGTATCCCTCCGCCTTCATACCTTCGACATTTCTTATAAATATTCATCAGTTTCATTAATATACCTTTATTTAGATTATTAGTAAGAATATGACTAATATTTTTGATACAAATATATAAACGTCAGAACACTTGAAATTAATGTGCTCTGAAAAATAGTACCAACGATTATCGTAATTTATTTTATCCTATACAAATAACTAACATTAAAACAATATCAACATGTTAGAACATAAAAATGGCTACAAGACATGGGTCAAATTTCAGAGAGCATTGCGAATTTAGATAAATATTGAAACATTGCATCTCTCCGCCTTCATTTATACCTTCGACATTTCTTATAAATATTCATGTTAAATGATCAATTTCGTGAATGTATATATATATATACATATATATATATATATATATGTGTGTGTGTGTGTGTGTGTGCACATATATATACAATAATAGCATGCTCAGACATTTATACAACATACTACAATATTAATACATCAAGTCCCGATAAATCCGATTATAATAGCGAAGTTAACACAAATGCAGAATCTCGTCTTCAAAATATTGATAAAAAATTATATGAAAAAATGAAATATTTGTAATGATAATCACACAAGAAAACAAGAGAAAGATGATAATATAAACAAACAAATGAAATAAAACATACTTGTAAGCACTTTTGTGTGCCTGCCTCTCTCTCTCTCTCTCTCTCTTTCTCTCTCTCTCTCTTTGGAATAAGTTTTGCGAGTTTCTTAACAAACACGCAAACACCTAAAATGCATACATACATGCAAGCTTAAACCCACAGGTTCACACGAACGTATATATTCTTACCCTTTCACTCTCTCTCCCTCTCTTTCTCTCTGTCTTACCATGTACAACGTACAACGACTTTTATTTTTTTCATTTTTTTCTTCTTGTTTACAAAAGTATGTAATCACACACATAAATACATAGATACACATATACACATATATGCACATATATATATATATACATAAATACACGCTCATACATACATATACTTACTCACATATACACACAAACATACATATACATACCCACACATACATACATACATACTCGTGGCGCAGTGGCAGAGTTCTTGGCTGCCACTTCGGCGGTCCGGGTTCGAATCCCGCCCAGGGCTGAATGAAATTATTTCAGTATCGCTGCGCTGCGGGTCGTCACTCCAACTCTCGTGGGAGAGGAGTTGGGTGTGTGTGTTAGGTCACAGCATTACCCATAGATCGGTCATGTACGAGCTCGAGCTCTCTTCCGGGAAGGAAATAGCTGTCGATCACGAGTCCAACACGTGATCCAAGACAATGGTGAGTCACATACCCATTCATACATACGCAGAGCACATTAATTTCAAGTACTTTGACGTTTATATATTTGTAACAAAAGAGAGTTCAATATTAGTTATATTTTTACTTATAATTTAAACAAAGAAACATCCATTAAATTGATAATGTTTTATGAATATCTATGAGAAATGTCGAAGGTATGAATAAAGGCGGAAATTGACCCATATCTTGTACCTATTTTCATGTTCTAACCTGCTGATATTGTAATGTTAGTTATTTTTTTATTTTCAGAGCGCATTAATTCCAAGTGCTTTGACGTTGTTTACATATTTGTAGCAAAACATAGTTCAATATTGGTCATATCTTTATTACTAATTTAAATAAAGAAATGTTCATTGAGTTGATAATGTAAAATTAATAATTATAAATGTCGAAGGCGTATCAGGACAATTCCCCACCTCCCGGTTCTCAATTGTCGCCAGGACAATTACTCCCCCGGGACAATTGCCCCCTAGGACAATTACCCCCTTGATGTCAATTTCCCCCCCGTTGACATTTGAATGATATACGCTAAAAAAAATTGTAATTTGATCATGTAAAGTCTCTGTGTTGTTATATATAAACTATTCGTATCGGCAAAATATAAACCTTTAAGACGTTACGCGGATCTGTATTAAACTTTTTGTCCCAATTTTTTTGTTTATAGATTTTAGAGTTTAGAAGATTTGACCCTCTCCCAATGAACATTTTTTAACCTTAGGCTTCATCGCGTCAGGGATTTACTCTGTTAGATTTCACATTGTAAAGTGGTTTATTCCTGTTGAATTTAAGAGTATTTGTTTTGTGTCTACAACCCATGAGCATGCAGTTCATTAAGAGTGAAAAAGGACGTGAGAAATTAGTGTTTGAAATTTGTGTATGTCAAACAAAAGGATTTAGCACATAGCGTTGTATCATACGAATGCAAACAAGGCAAACATAAGGCAGAATGAAAAACAAAAGTGAAAATAATTGAAAGTGAACTTGTTGGAAGACTTTACATGAGCACGATTCTGCGAAGTATGAAGCTGTTGTTGCTGTTGTTACGCAAATCAAAGTGAATGCTCAAAGTTCGCAAGAAACTCCTCATCAATTAATCTCTGGTGCAGTTATAGGTTAACGCGTAGATGCAGCCACTAAAGCGCCCTCTCTCCATCACTTCCCCCCTAGGACAATTACCCCTTTGATGTCTATTTCCCCCCGTTGACATTTGAATGATATACACTAAAAATGGTTCGTAATTTGATCAAGCCAAAGACAAAGAGCTAATATCGCACTGCCTTTGACATTAAATCCACAAGAATTGTTTTTGGAAGAACAGTATGAAAGGACCATCGATGGACAAAAATTTCTTCTTTATGATTCGACCAACCCTGTTGGTGAGGTCAAGCCAAAAATTTTGATTTTTGGCACGCATAGAAAAATGTAGAAATACTATCTTCTTCTCTTCATTTAAAACAGTTCCTCAGATTTTTGGCCGATTTTGAGAGTCATCATCAATAGTTTGCATACTATGTTTAACCATATATATATATATATATATATATATATATATATATATATATATATATATTTTTTTTTTTATAAGCTAAACCATTTACAGAAAGGTCCAAGCTTCAAGCATGCAGCAAACCTATCTAAATGACCAAGAGTTTCCTCTTAGCATGAGAATGCTGGCAGTATTAGCTTTTATGCCGACTACTGAAACTGAAGAAACATTTGACAAATTGCTGGAAATTATAGTCTCGGGCGGTCAAACAATACTTGATTATTTCGAAGACACTTATAATCGACGACCTTGTAGAAGGAGAGGGGGAGGAGAACCAATGTTGGGCATGGCCCTATGGGGCATGCACGACAGACCGAAGGAAGAGCTTCCAAGAACAAGCAATTCTAGAAGTTTTCTTGCCAGTACTCTTTGCTGCCATCCTAATATCTGTATGTATGTATGTATGTATGTATGTATGTATCGGAATCTGAGAGTGGTATCGGAACTGGTATCGGAATCGTTGAAATCTTTGTTATCGTCTCGGTGGCCGTGGCAGTGAAAGGACGGGGAGTATTACAAGTAAACACGAAGCTATGGGTCCAGCTGTTTGTATATTTCGCTTACGAATGCAACCAGCTGTTGTGTAAGGTACAGAGGAACCGCTGGCCGGAACCATCTGTAAGGGGAGGAGAGGTTGGGAGATGGTGTGAAGGCGGCTTCAGCTTTGGAAGCAGGTGGTTGCAAATTAGTCTTAAAATAGTAAATTAAAAATTTAAGATAAGTGTTTGTTTGTATGTATATATCTATATATATATATATATATGGCGTCACTTGTGAAATAAAATCACCTGACGGCAGATATAAGGTTGACAACGACGTGGAAGATAAGGAGATTACGCCTTGAGGCGCTGAACGATGCCTTGTGACAATTACCTGTGTACTCTGTGACGAAGATAGGTAATCTAGTCCTTATGGACTTGTTACGTAAGGACGTGTATCCTTCAGTACGGGGCGGTGTTACGACTAGAGTCCCTGAGCTGCAGATGAGGCTACCACATGTGCCCTAGGTGATCGGATAGCCGTTACTTAAAGTCGTGTAGTCAAGATGTTTAAAAAGATAATAATAATGATAATAATAACTAACAATTAATGATAAGTATTAATGAATAATGATGGTTTATAATAATAATAACAACAATAATAACAACAGTAATGGATAATAATAAATGATGATTAATGATGATTATTAATAATGATGATAATAATAATAATAACAACAATATTTGTTTTTTATTTTTTAATTCTTGTATTTTTGAATGGACTCCCTGTTCTCGTCCTCAATTTTGCGATTCGAATATCCGTTAAAACCGTTAGTCGTCCGAATTCAAATTCGTTTGAATCTTCGGCCTCTGGCTCTACAACGTTACAGACGATGACGGCGGTGCTCAAAACAGGAGAACATTATTATTGTCTTAAATAAGATCAGAGATCTCATCTTCAGGGGAAAGAAAGTGGATTTCCGTTAAGACCGTTAGCCGTCCGGAATTTGAATTCTTTTTAAATCCGTTGCATCTCAGACAGCAGCCTTGGGCGTGTCATTTCTTTTTTTTTGGGGGGGGGGTGGAGACAGTATCAACATACACAAACACATGCACTCACACTTTATTATTTAATATTATTATTATTATTATTATTATTATGTGATTTTTTCATTTGAGTCTTTTATGTCTATGACTTGGTTGGGTAACACGATATGAATAAAATAGTTTGACGGCAGCCAGAATAAAATTAAGAGGCAATACTTATTTATTTATCTATTTATTTACATGGACATATTCTATACAGTGGCTTATATACAATATATAATTGACATTGCTCTATTCGGAGAAATATAAAATCTATACAAGGACACAAAAAGACCAATCGTAAGGAAACATGACAAATGGAAATATTGTCTTACTGACTGGATGCCACAAGATGGTAAGCGCAGCAGAGGATCTTAAAGAAGGTGGACGCTTTGGCTTTCCGGTCTTTGAGGTTTTAAGTCCCTCAGAGTATCAAGTCTCTCGGTGTCAAAGTCGAACTTTGAGTCTCAAGTCTTAGTCACCATTCTCACTCTCAAGTCTTATTCTCAAGTCCCAGACTCAAATCTCAGTCTCAAGAATCAGTCTTAATTTTCACTCTTAAGTCTTTCAGTCTCAAGTCTCTCACTGCTCCAAGTCTTTCTGGGTCTCAAGTCTCAGTCTCAAGTCTCCCTTTCAAGTCTCAGTCTCAAATCTCAGTCTAAAGAATCAGTCTTATTTTTCACTCTTAAGTCTTTCAGTCTCAATTCTCTCACTGCTCCAAGTCTTTCTGGGTCTCAAATCTCAGTCTCAAGAATCAGTCTTATTTTTCACTCTTAAGTCTTTCAGTCTCAATTCTCTCACTGCTCCAAGTCTTTCTGGGTCTCAAGTCTCCCTTTCAAGTCTCAGTCTCAAATCTCAGTCTCAAGTCTCAATTTGAAGTCTCAGTTCCACTTCTTTTATATTCTCAAGTCTCAGTCTCAGTTGTCGCTCTCAAGTAGGAGACTCGTCCGCGGGTGTCAACTTTTGAACAGTTTCCTTTTGTGTTTATTGTTGGAGATCCCCTTTTCCTCCCCCCTCGCTCCTTCCCCCCTCTCCCTCTCGCTCGCCCCTTCACCCTTCCTTCCTTTGTCTATCGCCCCTCCCCTTCACCCATCTCCCCTCTTCTCCCTTCCTCCCTCGTCCCTTCTCCCCCTTCCCCCTTTCCCCCCCATCCTCTTCTCCCTCCCCTCTTTTCCCCTCGGGTTTCCAACATGTTATACTCATGTCTGATGGAGGTGGTTATCTTCATCAGTACCATCACTATCACCACCATCATGATCACCACTATCACCATTATCATTATCACAACCACCACCTTCACTATCACCATCTCCAACAGCATTATCACCACTACCATCACCAGCATCATAGTCACCACTATTAGCACCATCATTATCACCACTACTACCGCCATCGCCTCTATCATCACCGCTAACACCAACTCCAACATTATCACCAGCATCACTATCACTAACACCATCTTCACCACTAACACCACATTAATCACCTGTTTATTCATGCCTTTGGTAAAACTCATCTCCGAAACTAGTCAGGAATAAACTCTGAGTAAGACTCCTGTATTTACTCCCCTGTGTGTGTGTGTGTGTGTGTGTGTGTGTGTGTGTGTGTGTGTGTGTGTGTGTGTGTGTGTGTGTGTGTGTGTGTGTGTGAGGTCACAGCATTACCCATAGATCGGTCATATATGAGCACTGAGCTCTCTTCCGGGAGGGAAATAACTGTCGATCACGAGTCCAACACGCAATCCAAGACCGTGGTTAATCACACGCACACAGTTGAAAGGGTCACACTTGTGGTAAATGGGGAGAGGAGGGAGTGGGAGAGCCCTGGGAGAGGGAGAGGGGGGGAAGGGGGGTTATCAGGTGAATTGTTCCACACGTAAGTTGTTGGCAGTCTCTCTCTCTTTCTCTCTTTCTCCTCTCTATCTCTGTCTCCCTCCGCACGCACAATCTGTCTCCCACTCCTCTTCCTTCCTCCTCCTTCTCTTCCCTCCTCCTCATCATCATGATTATCTCTCTCTCTCACAAAACCTGTCTCCCACTCGCTCTCCTCCCTACAATTCCTCTTCTTCCTTTTCCTCTTCCTCTTCTTCCTTTCTTCTCTCTCTCTCACTCACTCTTCCTCACCCGAGGGGGACAAATGACGGGGCCCCACGAGACTAGCGGGGCTCCCTGGCGTTTTCGGGGAGGCCGGGACACAATCCCTGGCCCTCTTCGTCTCGCTGCTGGGATTGTGTGTAATTGTGCATAGACTGAATGTCATTTTTCTTATCAAATATTTTTCTTATTTCTTTATTTGTAAGTTTTTATTATAACTTTATTTACTTTTTATTACTTTTTTTTTAAATCTCAAGTTTGAACCGAACGTTTGATAATACCACAAGTCTAACAGTCGTAACACCCTAGGCAAAGGTGGTAGCCAGGGTCGCAGGGTCTCGTTTTTTTTTTTTTTTAACCAGCTTGCGTGTGCCTGGGAGTAGCGCATCTCAGCGCCTCCAGGTGTAATTACCACCAACTCCCGCTAAGCCCCGTTCATTCCGTTTCGGCGTTTCTCTCCTTTTGTCCCGTTCCATCGCGTATTCCAGCGGTCATTTCGGACTTCCATGTATGTATGTATGTATATATATATATATATATATATATATATATATATACATACATACACACACACACACACACATATATATATATATATATACTCCTTTATTTGTATAGTCACATCTATTGATTTATATCTATTTATCAATATTTAGATATTCCTATCGACTTATACTCTTTTATATGTTTGTATTTATCTATTTTTTTTTTTATATTTATTTGTCATTATCATTACATTTATTTATCTATTTTTTATTTGTTTATTCTCTATCTGAAGAAGCTTATCTCTCTATGCATTGCGAGATTGCCCTCCCCCCACACGCCTTCAGTTCTGTATTTAGGGAACTGTGGTTTTGGGGAGCCCTGGGGGGGACATAGCCCCCTTCTCCAACAAGAGACCCACTCCATTCCCCCCTCCAATAAGCCGCCCCTTTTTTTTTTTTTTTTTGGCATCTCTGCATACTAATGCTATTTCTAGAATTCGTAGAATCTTTTCTAGTAAGAAAAAAATCTTCTTTTCTTCTGGTTACAAGCACCACACTAACTGACGCCTCCTTGTGAAGGTCGTATCTCCTCTGTCGTAAGGTTACGACATCGTAATAGACTTAATCGTATGGGATACGATGGGCGTAAATGCGCTCATTACGGCTTCACAAAGGAAATCGCTTCTTCTTTCCTCTGTCCTTTATCTTTTTTCCTTATTCTGTGGTATTGCTGATGACGGGCAATTCAAATGTGATACAGAAGAGTAAAAAGGCCTGTGCAGTAATAATCGAAAAGGTCTTCCAAGGAATCTGCAATATTTATAAAGGTCTTTGAGGATCTTGCAAATGATAAAGAATTTTTTAAAAGGGATTTTATAATGATAAAAAGTCTTTAAAAAGGACTTTGTAATAATTAAAAATGTCCTTTAGGCGCCTGCATTGTTATCAAGGTCTTTGATGAAGTCTCTGTATAGAGTCTACAATATTGAAAAGATTTTTGAGAAAGTGAGAGAGAGAGAAAGTGGAAGAATACTGTACTTTACTAACCCCAAGACAAAATGCCTAAGCATTACACAAAATGCCTAGTTATTAGACAAAAGGCCTAGGCTTTTCGACAGTTGACCGGTCTGGGGTATCACAGTCAGCTTCTAGGAATTCCCCCAAATGGAAGAGTTCAAGAAGGCAGAGCGGGTTAGGGTGTCGTTACTTGTGGCGAAGGTTGAGGGGATGGCGGTTCGAACCCTGCCACCGGCGAAATTGAACCAAGGGCATGGTTCATGTAATTCAATACTACAAAGTCCTCTGTAAGGAGCACCGTCCAAGCCTCCCGATAGGGGAGAGTTGGTGACGTTAAACTATGTCATCACTAAGTTCTGCACATTTATCTATTTCATTTCTAGCATCAATCAGACGCTGCATTTCACATGTACGTGAAAAACGCGCGCGCGCGCACACATACACACTA
>NC_134814.1:22463629-22498629 GCF_046742065.1 Oratosquilla oratoria
TTCAAATTCCTCCTCTCTTCCTCTCTTAAAATCCATGTTTCTGCTCCATACAGTGCTGTTGGCACAATTACTCCTTCATACAATCTCCTCTCAGCACCCATTCCCAAATGTCTATTTCTCATCACACTTTTTAATCCCCCAAGGCATTTACTCGCTTCTCTCAATCTACATTCTACCTCCACCTTCACTCCACCTTTTCCTGCCACATTTGCACCCAAGTACCTAAAACTATCCACTTCCTCCAGTCGCTCTCCCTTAATGCTCACTTCCAGTCTACTGCCACTTTCACCCCTTGTACATCTCATCACCTTACTCTTACCCACATTTATCTTCAGCTTTCTTCTATCACACACTCTCCCAAACTCTGTCACCAACTTCCTCAATCCCTCCTCCGATCCTGCCACAAGCGCAGTGTCGTCAGCAAACAACAGCTGGCTCACCTCCCACTTTTCTCCATTTTCTTTAACCATCTCCAATCCCTGACCCACTACCCTTGCATTTACCTCTCGCACTACCCCATCCATGTATAAGTTGAACAGCCAGGGCGACATAACGCATCCTTGATGAAGTTCCACCTTTACCTCGAACTACTCACTCTCTCTATTTCTAATCCTGACACAAGCTCTACTACCCCCGTAAAAACTCTTGACAGCTCCTAGAAGCTTTCCTCCTATCTCGTATATCCGTAAAACCTCCCACAGTGCCTTTCTGTCTACCCTGTCGTAGGCCTTTTCCAGATCCATAAAAGCCCAAAAAACATCCTTCCCCTTTCCTATAGCTTTCTCACATATTTGTCTTACCACAAAGATCTGATCCACACAACCTCTACCCGTCCTAAATCCACACTGTTCCTTACCAATCACTCCCTCTGTCCCTCTCTCAATCAAGATCCTCCCATAAGCCCTCCCAACTACACCCAACAAGCTAATCCCTTTGAAACTACTACATTCACACTTGTCCCCTTTTCCCTTGTAAAGTGGAACCACACAGGCACTCCTCCAGTCCTCCGGCACTCTACCCTCTCTCCAGCAAACATTAAATAACCTCACCAGCGGTTAGTAATGTACAGTATTCTTCCACTCTCTCTCTCTCTTTCTCAAAAATCTTTTCAATATTGTAGACTATACAGAGACTTCATCAAAGACCTTGATAACAATGCAGGCGCCTAAAGGACATTTTTAATGATTACAAAGTCTTTTTTAAAGACTTTTCTATCATTATAAAATCCCTTTTAAAAACTTCTTTATCATTTGCAAACATCCTCAAAGACCTTTATAAATATTGCAGATTCCATGAAAGACCTTTTCGATTATTACAAAGTCCCTTCTCCAAGACCTTTGTTATTACTGCACGGACCTTTTTACTCTTCTGCATCTATTTGGATTACCCGTCATCCGCTTTACCACAGAATAAGGAGAAAAAAGAAAGAAAAAAAAAAGATAAAGGACAGAGGAACGAAGAAGCAGTGTTCTTTGTGAAGCCGTAACGAGCACATTTACGCCCATCGTATCCCATACGATTAAGTCTATTACGATGTCGTAACCTTACGACAGAGGAGATACGACCTTCACAAGGAGGCGTCAGTTAGTGCGGTGCTTGTAACCAGAGGAAATGAAGATCTTTTTAACTAAAAAATATTCTAGAAATGGCATTAGTATGCAGAGATGCCAAACTAAAAAAAGGAGGGAGGGGGCTTATTGGAGGGGGGCTTAATTGAGGTGGGAATGCTGGAGTGGGTCTCTTGTTGGAGAAGGGGGCTATGTCCCCCCCTAGGGCTGCCAAAACCACAGTTCCCAAAATGCAGAACTGAAGTGGGGTGGGGGGAGGGCGACCTCGCAATGCATAGAGAGATGAACTTCTTCAGAGAGCGAATAGACAAATAAATATAAAGATGAATTAACATTTACATAAAAACAAATAAAAATATACAAATAAAAGAATAAATGAATAAACATAAATTAATACATATTTGAATAAAATTAATAAATATATATAAATCAATAAATATGTCTATGCAAATAAAGGAGTATATATAGAAATAAATACATACATGAGTAGATAATAAACATATACATATATAATATATAATTATAAAAATAAATACAAATATGTATAAATAAAAATATAAATGAATATAAATATACAAATATGTAAATGTGAATAAACAAATATGAATATACAGTAATACATTCATATATATATATACTGTATATATATAATATATATATATATATATATTAATTAATAAAACTTTTTAACAGTCGTTAAACTCAAATAGTTAACCCCACCCCCTAAACAGTCAATTCCCTAACCCCCTATCCCACCTAATCCTCAAGTTAACTAAACCCCAACCCATGAGTTAACCCTAATCCCTAAACCTAATCTACAAAACCTAACCCTCTTACCCAGCCCGTCTGCCCCCTCCCCCATATTTCATCGGTAACCTCTACGGCCCAGAGGCACGCAGACACTGTACCCCAAGGATAAAGCGTTAGTTATTCCAAGCCCTGTTAGCTGAACCTAACTCTTCCTAATCCACAGTAACCCAGCCTACCCCACACCAAACCCATTTTAACCCAACCTAACCCACACTAACCCAACTTAACCCACACTAACCCAACTTAACCCACACTAAACCCAACCTAACCCACACCAAACCCATACCAACACCCCGAAAATAACCTCCCCCAGCCCCCTCACCACCCCTAGCAACCTCTCACCATTCTCCCCCACATCACCCCTTAACCTCCCTCCCTCCCCAACCACCCACCCACTCCCTCCATTCTATGACATTTCGGAAAAATAAAAAAATAACAAAATAAAAAGGGGGGGGGGGAGGAATGGAAGGACAGAAGGATAGGATAGAAGGATAGTGTAGGATTTATGAAGGACGTGCCAAGGTGGGAAAAGATACACACCTCGCTGCCTTCTTCCGCTCAATCGCGCTGCAATGGGGGGGAAGTCCGAGCTGTGGGGGGGAAAGGGGGGAGCGGGGAAGGGGGAGGGAAGGCCGCTATCTCGCGCAGTCCCGAGGTGCGCTGTCGTCCTCTATTTTCTTTATATTATTAGTACTATTATATATATATATATATATATATATATATATATATATATATATACATATATATACACATATACACACATATACGAGGAGCCAAGAAAAGAGGGAGGGAGGGAGGGGTGGTGAATGGGAGTAGAGTATGCGGGGACGAAATGGGTGGGAGTGGATTTTTACCTTTTGATTCTGGCTACCTCCCATGCAAGGGGGAAAAACCCTTGGTGTACACACACACACACACACACACACACATACACACACATACATATATATACATATATATATATATATATATATATATATATATATATATATATATGCGTGTGTGTGTGTGTGTGTAGTCTGCTGTACTACTTTATATTTCTTAAAACAAAACTGAGAATTTGTTTCAGAACATATTTCTTGAGTGTATTTATTTTATTAAATTATTTATTTATTTCTATTTTTTTTTTTTTTTTTTTTGCTGCTGCGAGGTAGTAGGGACGTCGCTAAGATACTCTGGCTGATGAAATAGATTATTTTAAATACATCAATACAGCTGACCTTTCCTAAGATGTGACCATATGAAGGAGACTAAAATACAGTTGTATTAGAATGTTATTCAAATAAATACAATAAAATAAATCTCTAAGTACAGATGCTTTGTGCTCAAAACAAAGATTTTTAAAGAGAGACAGAGAATGACATAGAACTGTGGCAGTGATACTTTATTGGAAATATATACTACGTTGTTCTAAGCGTGCAATGTGTCTTTCCGTAAAAAAAAAAAAAAAAAAAAAAAAAAAAAAAAAAAAAAAAAAAAAAAAAAAAAAAGGGGGGGGGGAGAAGCACAATATAAAGATTTGTTCCGTACAACACGTACAACACATAGGATGTTTCCAAAAAACATATATATATATGTATATAAATATATCATTTCTATAGACTGTGTCGCCAGGCGATTTTATTCAACTGATATAAGTTCCTTCGCATTGAAAATATAATATCACTAAGATGTTTTTTGGGGGGAGGTGGGGGAAAGGGAGGGAAATAGAGGGAAAGAGAAGGAAGGGAGACGTGAGACTTGGGGTAAGTGAGAGGAGGGAAAGGGAAGAAAGGAAAGGGAGAGACGGGAGAGGGGAGTATGGAAAGGGAGGGAAGGGGGAAGTGAGAGGAGGGAAAGGAAGGGAAATGGAGGAAGGTAAAGGGAGGAAGGAGGAAGGGAGAGGAGGGAAAGGGAGGAGTGGGGAGGAAGGAAAGGAAGGATTGGGAGGGAAAGAGAGGGAATAAGGAAGAAGGATTGGGAGGGAAAGGGATGAATTGGGGAAGTGAGAGGAGGGAGAGGGAGGGAAGGGGGAAGTGAGAGGAGGGAAAGGGGAGGAGAGGGAGGGAGTGGAAAGGAATTCCCCTCTATACGAATAAGGATTTTTTTTTAAGGAATGGAGGGAAAGGAAAAGGAGGGAGTGCCCTCCCTCCACATAATGGGAGGGGAAAAGGAGGGAAAGGGGGAAAAGAGGGGAGAATTCTTCGCCTTCTTTCCCTCCTTTCAGATGACGTTGCGGTAACCTGCTTTTAAGTTTTGGAGGGAGAAGTTTTATTTGAAGGTCTCGCTTGAATGGATCAGGAGGATGAGTGGTCAAGTTTGAGATGAATGTGAGGACGTCGTCCATTCAACGAGGATGACCGTTATGACGGTTATGACCGTTATGACAGTTTACGACGGTTATGACCGTTAAGACGTCACAAAGGTTTTGACATTTTATGACGGTTATGACCGTTACGATGTATAACTGTTATGACAGTTACAAAACTAATGACGGTTTTGACCGTTACAATGTTTATAACCGTTACACAGATTATGACTGTGGTGGTCAAGGTAGGCCAGGTGTCATGTAGGATGGGCCACACATCTTGGCCACCCTCTATCTACTTTCTTTGGCCACTCGCTTGGCCAAAACTTGACCACACACTGGCCTTCCCCTTTGGCCACTTCATTGGCCACATTAGGCCACCTTTTACGTTTCATAATTCTATAGCAAATCTCAACAGTTTGGGGACATCCAACGGGGCACCACGCCGGTACACTAGGCCAGCAAAGGCATCTAGGATTTCGAGTGAAATAACAAATTCTTGAAATATCTAGAGCAAACTTATACTAGTTAATCTCTGACTTTTTTTTTCTTCTCTCCTTATATTCGAATATAATAGATCCACCATGTACTCCAACTAATATATATATAATATATATATATATATATAATATATATATATATATATATATATATATATATATGAACAAATAAACAAAGAAGTAAATAAATAAAAACACAAACGTTTTCTTCCCTTTATATGAGGACTGACCAAATGAGAAAAAAAAAAAAAAAAAAAAAAAAATCGCCCCCAAGGCCACTATATCCCTGAAGGCCCTAGAAGTCTCTCCCCTAAAGTCTCCAAGTCCTCTGATGGTCCCTGAAGGTCCTCAAAGGCTCGTTAAGGACCCCAAAAGTCCTCGAAGGCCCCTGAAAGTCCCCGAAGGTCTCCGACGACCCCCTTAGAAGCCCTAAATACCCTGCAGGTCCCCTAAGGTCCATGAGTTCTCACCCTAAGATCCCCGAAGGCCCCTAAAGGTTCCCTTGGGTTCCCTGAGGTCCCCTAAGGTCCATGAGGTCTCGTCCTGAAGAACCCCGAAGACCCCTAAAGGTCTCCTAAGGTCCCCTAAATAATATGCAGGGCCCCTAAGGTCCCTGAAATCTCGTCCTGAAGAACCCAGAAGGCCTCTAAAGGTTCCCCAAAGGTCCCCTAAATACCCTGCAGGCTGCTTAAAGTCCCTGAAGTCTCGCGCCCTGAAGAACCCCGAAGGTCCCTAACGGTCCTCAAAGGTCTCTGAGGTCTCTCCCTGAAGATCCCCGAAGGCCCCTAAAAGTCCCCTAAGGTCCCTGAAGTCTCGAAAGGTCTCCAAAGTTCCCCTAAATACCCTGCAGGTCCCCTAAGATCCCTGAAGTCTCGCCTAGAAGGTTCCTGAAGGGTCACGAAAGCCTTCGAAGTTTCCCAAAGGCCCCCGAAGGCCTGTGAAGGTCCCCAAAAGCCCCCGAGTGCCCCCAATGGACTCCGGAGGTCCAAGAAGGCCCTGAGGGGCCCTCTTTTCGCCCCCTCCACTCTATCACGCTCAAAGTTGTAACGCAATTAGTTGGAGGCCCGAGACTGAGGTGGGGGGGAGGAAGAAGGGGGGAAAGGGGGGATGAAACTGAGGGGAGGCCGCAGGGGGACGGGGGAGGGAGGGAGGGAAGGGCGAAGGGGGGCAGGGGAGGAGGGGGGAAAGCCTGGGGAGGTGATGGGGAAATGTTGGGGGAAAGGGGGTGGGGTGAGCGAAACGGGGAAGAGAGTGGGGGAGAATGGGAGATAAAGCAAACTTCCCTGTGTCTTTACTCTTCTTTATTCTCCAACCAACCTCTCTCTTTCTCTCTCTCTCTCTCTCTCTCTCTCTGTGTGTGTGTGTGTGTGTGTGTGTGTGTGTGTGTGTGTGTGTGTGTGTGTGTGTGTGTGTGTGTGTGTGTGTGTGTGTGTGTGTGTGTGTGTGTGTGTGTGCGAGCGCGCGTACGAGTGGACAGTTCTCCACTTTTCTCTAGCTTCATTCTCTCTCTTCCCTCTCTTTCTCTCTCTCTTTTCTACCTTAGCTACCCTTGTTCCTCTTTCTCTCTCTGTACTCCTCTCCTTCCCTGCCCTCTCTCTTTTTCTATTCTCCTTCATTCTCCGTTTTTTATCTTCCATTTACCCTATATCTTTCTCCTCTCTTTTTTCTTCCTTTTGCTCTCTTTCACGACTTGGTTCCCCCACCCCACCCTCTCGCTTCTTTCATCTTTCTATCTCTCGTTCTCTCTCTTCTGTCATTTTCCTCTTTTTTCCATCTTCCTTGCGTATTTTTTTCTCTCTCTCTCTCTCACTTCGTTTACCTCTTCCATTTTCCTTGCTTCTTTGTCTTCTCCTCTCTCTCTATCTCTCTTTCTCTCGCTCTCTTCCTTCTTTTTCCTCTTTATTTCCATTTTTAATTTATTTCTCTCTCCCCCTCTCCCTTCCTTTCTCTCTCCTTTCATTTCCTCTTTATTTCTATTTTCCTTGCTTCTTTGTCTTCTCTCTCTACCCCCGCTCTATATTTCTCTCTCTCGCTCTCTTCTTTTTTCCTCTTTATTTCCATTATTGATTTATATCCCTCTCCCTTCCTTTCTCTCTCTTCTTTCATTTCCTCTTTATTTCTATTTTCCTTGCTTCTTTGTTTTCTTCCTCCCTCCTCCCTCTCTCTATCTCTTGCTCTCTTCCTTCTTTTCCTCTTTATTTCCATTTTCAAAATTTCTCTCTCTCTCTCTCCCTTCATTTCCTATTTACTTCTATTTCCTTGCTCCTCTCTCCGTCCCACCTCTCTATCTCTCTTTCTCTCGCTCTCTTCCTTCATTTTCCTCTTTATTTCCACTTTCAATTTCTCTCTTTCTCTCTCTCTCTCTCTGGACGCAGATGATGAATGGAACTTTTCAATCAATTCCGTATCTTCCCCCGGGAAGAATTCGAGACTTCTTGTTTCGCTTTGTGTACAACTCTGTGTGTGTGTGTGTGTGTGTGTGTGTGTGTGTGTGTGTGTGTGTGTGTGTGTGTGTGTGTGTGTGTGTGCGCGTTCGTGTGTGACATAAAGAGAGGGGGAGAATAAAAGTGAGAAGGAAAAAGGAAGAGAAAATAAATGAAAAAAATTTAAGAAAATGAGAGAAAGGAATAACAAAAACAAAAATGGAAAAATAAGAAAATTAAAGAAAGAAGAGAGAGGCAGAGAGAGAGAGAGAGAGAGAGAGAGAGAGAGAGAGAGAGAGAGAGAGAGAGAGAGAGAGAGAGAGGGAGGGAGAGACAGAGAGATGGGAAGAGACAAGAGAGAAAACACAGAACAGAAAGGAAATTGAAAAAAAAAAATAGAAAAATGAAAGAAGAGAAAGAGAGAGAAGACAAACACACCACAAAGACGGTTCGAGTCCACATGACGAGTGGACCCGAGCCTCTCACATTGCACACTGCGGAAAGGAAAGGAACAGATGGACCGGATGACAAAATGGCCGACAAAATGGCGCCCCGTTGGGGGATGGACTCGCACTAAACGACGTTGGTGGGCGCATTTACCGTTTTCTATACACGGAGACCTCTCTCTCTCTCTCTCTCCCTCTCTCTTTTTAATGTCAAACTATTTTATAGAAACGTTTAAGGACAAGACGTGGAGGGGGTGAGGTAAAAGCTCCTTACAAATTAAAATGCGAAAACAGTATTCTTTAAATTATTTATAAAATATGGGTCGTAATAGCAGTAGTAAAAGCAACAATATTAGTAGTAGTAGTAGTAGTAGTATTGATAGTAGTAGTAGTAGTAATGGATGTGGTGGAAGTAGTAGTAGTAGCAATGGTGGTAGTGGTGATAGCAGAATTAGTAGTAACAGTAGTAGTAATAATGTGGGTGGTAGTGGTAGTAATAGTAGTAGCAGTGGTGGTAGATGCGGCGGAGTTGATGGTAATAGTTATTAGTAGTAATAGTAAAAACCATTATATACACACACAATATATATGTATGTATATATATATATATATATATATATATATATATATACACACACACAATAAAATAGAAAGATCTAACGACCAGTAGGCAAAGGCAAACACGGTTAACTAAACCACATTAGACAGTTAAGTTAGGGAATGCCTCTAACACAAGGCGTTGTAGTACAATGCATACAATGTGTCGCTGAGTTTATTGCTGTTGTTGTTGTTCTGGAGTAAATACAATAGGTGGCAGTGAAAGTTGTGTGTGTGTGTGTGTGTGTGTGTGTGTGTGTGTGTGTGTGTGTGTGTGTGTGTGTGTGTGTATGTTTGTGTGTGTGTGTGTGTGTGTGTGTGTGTGTGTGTGTGTGTGTGTGTGTGTGTGTGTGTGTGTGTGTATGTGTGTGTGTGTGTGTCCGTCTGTGGAGGAAAACTTTATGAAGGTCGTAACTGCCCTTTTAAAGGAGAGCAAAATTGTGGAGAAGACTTGCGGAGGGTACTGGAGGAAGTGTGAAGGAGAGGGGCGTGGAGGGGTGTTGTGGAGGGAAGAGGGGTGTGGAGTGGAACGTGTAGAGAGGAGGGGAGGGAACGGGAGGAGGTGTAGAGGGGAGGAGGGGACGTGAAGAGGTGTGGAGGGGAGGGGAGTGGAGGGGATGGGACGGAAGACATTGTGGAGGGAACGGGAGGAGGTGTGGAGGAGAGGAGGAGAGGAGAGGTATGGAGGGGAAGGAAGGTGTGGAGGGGAGGAGGGAACGTGAGGTGTGGAGTGGAGTGGAGGGGACGGGAGATGATGTGGAGGGGAGAAGAGGTGAGGTGTGGAGTGGAGGGGACGGGAGATGATGTGGAGGGGAGAAGAGGTGAGGTGTGGAGGGGAGGTGAGGTGTGGAGGTGAGAGGAGATGTGGAGGTGAGAGATGTGGAGGGAAGAGGAGGTGAGGTACGGAGGGGAGTGGAGTGGAGCGGAGGGGACGGAAGAAGTTGTGGAGTGAGAGGAGTGGAGGGGAGGGGACGGAAGAAGTTGTGGAGGGGACGGGAGGAGGTGTGGAGGGGAGATTAAGGGAGATGTGGAGGGAAGGGGAGGTGTGGAGGGAAGGGGAGGTGTGGAGGGAAGAGGAGGAACTTGTGGAGAGGAGGGGAGGGTAGAGGATGGGAGGAGGTGTGGAGGGGAGGGGAGGGGAGGGGAGGAGATGTGGGAGTCACACTGAAGGCGAGTTAGAGTACAAGGGAGTAGTACACGGGAGGGAGTACAAATGGAACATTCTGCTTTGTTAAGCAAGAAACAATTGCATTTCCTCCCCAATTCTCTTCCCCCCCACCAAGGCCTTATCTCCCTCCCTCCTCTTCCCCCCCATTCCTCCTTCACCTCCTCCTCCACCCCTCTTCCTCCTCTCTTCTGCGGGTCGTTACTCCAACTCTCGTGGGCGGGGAGTTGTGTGTGTGTGTGTGTGTGCGTGTAAGGTCACAGCATTATCCATAGATCGGTCATATACGAGCTCTGAGCTCTCTTCCGGGAGGGAAATAGCTGTCGATTACGAGTCCAACACGTAATCCAACACCATGGTGAATCACATACACATAAGAGGGACAGGACTCACGCGACCTGGGGTCATCAGGTGGAAAATGTCCTTCTCTTCCTCTTTTTGTAAGAGAGTAGAGAGTGCTATGCAAGTATAGTACCTTCCTCTCTTTCTGTACTACTGAGGACGACTGTAGATTACAGTAAAAAAAAGAAAAGAATATAATATATATATATATATATATACATAAAGAAAAATATCAATAAAATGAAATAAATTACACAAAAATTAGCAAATGAAAAAAAAAAATACATAATAATAAAATGATAAGAGAAAAACCCTTCATTTTATTACAAAGTTGCCAACCTTATATTCGATATATTATGTTGATATGCTTAAAGTACATCACCAAATTACATTTACACCAAAATACAGAATTTGTAACAGGAGGCAATAGACGCCCTTAAAATCTTGTCAGGGCTCCCTTGAGTGGCCCCCCTAGCCCCCTAATTTAAAGTATTGAATGTATATATTGCGTCTAGGCTCCATCTGTTAGACTCATTTCGAACCATCTGTTGCCAGTGGCCTACAACTACTGCAGAAGTAAATGTACAACTTTGTTTT
Organism: Oratosquilla oratoria; assembly: GCF_046742065.1. NCBI lineage: Eukaryota > Metazoa > Arthropoda > Malacostraca > Stomatopoda > Squillidae > Oratosquilla > Oratosquilla oratoria. The sequence goes on from NC_134814.1 coordinate 22,474,368, forward strand.
ATTATACTATTTTCATTATTATTACCATCATTATTTACATAATCATAATTATTATAATGATTATCATCATCATTATTATTATCATGATCATTATTATTATTATCATCATCATCATCATCATCATTATTATTATTATTATTAACATAATTATTATATTATTATTATTATCATTATTATCATCATCATCATTATTATTATTATTATTATGGGAGGACGGAGAGGGGGGTCGTCGATTTAATGAAACGGCCTAGCTGTGGATGTGCTGTGACTTGCGACACTGCTTCTGACCCAGGGCAGTGGACAAGGTGCAGGGATGACCCGTCATCCAGGAGGTGCTAAGAAATGAGGGAGGGTAGAGGGGAGCGGAGTGTATTTAGGAATGGAATAGGTGGGAATGATTTTTATGCCTTTTTCTTTTTAGCTACCTCCCTTGTAAGGGGGAAAAAGCATTGGTATATGTATATATGTATGCATTATTATTATTATTCATATCAACATAACTATCATAATTATAATAATGACTACTTTTGTCATTATTATTATTATTATGTACAAGGAGTTCTCTGTATATCTAGTTTTACGATATTTTGCCATTATCATTATCATCATTATTATCATTATCATTATTATTATCATTAATATAATTAATATTATTATTGTTATTATTAATTATTACTGTCATATAAGTTCTAAGTAGATCTGGTTTTATACGATATTTTGTTATCATCGTCATAATTACTACTGTCATTATTAATATTATCATTATCGTCAATATTATATTTTCTATTAATTTTTTATCATTACTACTGTTATTGGGATGCTCGTTGGCCAACCGATTTAGAGCGTCGCTTCTTGCGACGGAGGTTAAGGTGACGGAGGTTTGAACCCTGCCACCAGCGAGTTGGACCAAGGACATGGTTCGTTTAGTTCCACGCTACAATGTCCTTTGTAAGGGGCACCGTCCTAGCCTCCTGATAAGGGGGGAGTTCGCGACGTTAAAATGAACAATTATTATTTTTGTTATTAATATTTCAGTCAGTTATCATTTATTGTTATTACAGTTAATGGCGATTACTCTCCTTTGCTACAAATGACGTCACAAGTTAATAAAATCGTCTGACGGCAGTTTGAATAACAGGGAAGGGGGAGGAGGGAAGGAGTAGGTGAGGTGGGGGGTAGGAGAAAAGGGTGGAAGGGGGTAAGGGGGAGAAGATTGGGGGAAGGGGGAAAAGGGAAGAAGGGAGGGAGGTGAGGGGGAAGGGGGGAAGAAGGGGGTTTCGCCTCCCCTTTCCTCCCATCTTTATGTTTCCCCTTCCATTCTCCTCTCCTCCTCCTCTTCCTCTTTCTCCGCCTCCTCCTCTCCTTCCTCTTTCTCCTCGTTCTAATCGTCCTCCTCCTCCTCTTCCTTCTCCATTCCAACATCTCTTTCCTTCTCCTCCTCCTCCTCCTCCTTCCCTTCCTCCTCTTCCTCTTCCTCCTTCCTTCCACATCTCCACCTCTCTTCCCTCCTCTTCCTCTTCTTCCTTCTTCAATTCCACCTCCCTTTCCTCTTTCTTCTCTTCTCCTTTCTTCCCCATTTCCATCTTCCTTTCCTCCTCTTCTATATCCTCTCCTTTCTCCATTTCCTACCTCCATTACCTCCTCCTCCTCTTCCTCCTCCTCCTCCTCCCTCCCACTCTTCCCAAATCTGGGACCAAACATTTCCGTGTTGTTGACTATCTCGCCTTCTAGGATCTAAACACTGCTTCCTCCTCCTCCTCCACCTCTTCCTCCTCCTCCTCCTCTCGTCCCGACCCCTCCTCCCAGTTAAGACATCTATTCTTGCTCCTCTCCTCCTCCTCCTCCTCTTCCTACTCCTCCTCCTCCTCCATCCAACGACGGGGTATTCCTCGACTCCCACCTCCTCCTACTCTTCCTCCTCCCTACGAAGATGGTTTCTCCTCTTCCTCTTCTTCATGACCCCTCTGATGACAGACACTACTATTCCTCCTCTTTCTTCCTTCCTCATCCTCCCTTTTCTTCTTCTTCTTTCCTCCTCCTCTTCTTCTTTCCTTCCTCCTCCTCCCTCTGATAATAGCTAAATCTTCCTACTCTCCTCCTCTTTCTTTTCTTCCTCCTCATCCTCCTTTTCTTTCTCCACCTTCCTCCTCATCTTCCTCCACACTCATCTTCCTCTTCCCACGGATGAAAGGAACTAATCCCTCCTCTTCCTTCTCCTCCTCACTGTCTTTTTCATTCTTCCTCCTTGCCCTTTTCTCCTCCTCCCTGTTTTCCCCCTCTTCCTCTTCTCCCTCCTCATTCTCCCTGTCTTTCCCCCTCTTCCTCCTTCCTTCCTTCTTCTTCTTCCTCCCCTCCTGTTCTTCCTCCTTCCCTCCTCCCTCTCTTTCATCCTCGTCCTCCCTCCTTCTCCTGTTCTTCCTCATCTCCTCCTCCCTTTCTTTCCCTCTCTTCCTCCTCCCCTCTTCCCTCTCTTCCCCCTCTTCCTCATTCCTCCTCCTCCTCCTCCTGTCCCCAGCAAGAGCGGAGGCGTCCTGCACTTCGGCCCGCTTCCCCCGTAACTGCTGATGGCTTGGCTTGCCGGCGCCGATTACGACAACACACACACCAGAGCTCGACAATTACTCTAATCCTTCTATCACCACCACTAGCACCACTAACACCAAGTCCAACACTGACATTACCACCATTGTCACCAGAACCACCATTACCATTAAGTCCAACACTATCACCACTATCACCAAGTCCAACACTAACACCACTATCACCAGAACCACTACTACCATTAAGTCTAACACTATCAGCACTATCACCACTACTGACATCACTAACACCAAGTCCAACACTAATACTACCACCACTGTCACCAGAACCACCATTACCAGTAAGTGCAACACTATCACCACTATCACCAAGTCCAACGCTACCACTACCACCACTGTCACCAGAACCACAATCCCCATTAAGTCCAACACTATCAACATAATTATCACCACTGTCACCACTAACACCAAGTCCAACACTAACACTACCACCACTGTCACCAGAACCACCATTACCATTAAGTCCAACACTATCACCACCACTGTCACCACTATCACCAAGTCCAACGCTAACAGTACCACCACTGTCACCAGAACCACAATCACCATTAAGTCCAACACTATCACCATAATTATCACCACTATCACCAAGTCCAACACTACCTCCACTATCACCAAGCCCAACACTAACACTACCACCACTATCACCAGAACCACCATTACCATTAAGTCCAACACTATCACCACAATCACCATTGTCACCACTATCACCAAGTCCAACACTACTACCACTATCACCAAGTCCAACACTAACACTACCACCACTATCACCAAGTCCAACACTAACACTACCATCACTATCACCAAGTCCAACACTAACACAACCACCACTGTCACCAAGTCCAACACTAACACTACCACCTTTTCACCAGCACCAACATTACCAATAAGTCCACCACTATCACCACAAATGCCACCACTACCACTATCACCACCACTATCATTATCACCAAGTCCGACACTAACACTACTACCAATACCACTAAGTTCAACACTACCACTATCACCACTAACACAAAGTCCAACACTAATACTACCACCACTATCACCAGCATCAACATTACCATTAAGTCCACCACTATCACTATTACCACCACTGTTATTATCACCAAGTCCAACACTAACACTAATACCATTATCGGCAAGTCCTACACTACCACCACTATCACCAAGTCCAACACTACCACTATCACCAAGTCTAACTACCACCACTATCAGCATCAAGACCACCATCACTACCACCACTACTAAAATCACTATCACCACTATCACCACCACCATATATCTTCAATTCTTCCTTTTCTAGTTTCTTCGTTTCTCTTTTTTTCTCTCTCTTCTTCTTCATCCTCTTCTCTCTCCTTTTCTCCTTCTTCCTCACTCTCTCTTCTTTCTTCACCTCTCCTCTCTCTTATCTTCTTCATCCTTCTCTCTCTCCCTCTCTCCTTTCTCTTTCTTCTTCACTCTCTCTTCTTTCTTCTTCTCCTCTTCTCTATCTCTTCTTTCTTCTTCTTTCCCTCTCTCTTTTCTTCTCTCTTTCTTTCTCTCCTTTCTCTCTTTGTTTGCCCCTCTTGTGTTCGTTTGCCTATCGCTCTTCTCATCTCTCTCTTCTCTCCTCCTCTTCTCTTCTCTTTGTTTTCACTATCAAGTTATTTCTCTCTTCCTCTTTTTTCTTTTTCATTTGATCTTTATTTTCATCTTTTTTATCTGTTTCTGATATTTTCATAATTCTGGAAAAAAATTTTATTACGATGTGTTCGGGTGTAGCTTACTTTTCTTTTCTCTGAGAGAGAATGGGAAAGTGAACGACTTAAGTCGGTTCCATGCAAGAGAAAACAGACAAATTCATGTACAAGAGAACCAGAATGCGAATATATACAACAAATGATCCTAAAAAAAAAAAAAAAAAAAAAAAAAAAAAATTATATTATATATATATATGTATATATATATTATATATATATGTATATATATATATATATATATATATATACAACAAAAAGGGCGATGGGAGGACTATATAAAGAATATAATGGATGATCCAGTGGGGAAAATTCTGCCCAAAATGAACAAAAATAAATAAATAAATGAATAAATAAGATATAATAAATAAAAATAATAATAACTGATAAAAACAATAACAAAATAAATAACCAGATAACTAAACTGAGCGTATGAGTAAAAAATAAGAAATAAAAGAACATAAATGAAAAAATGAAAAACTAAAAATATAAATAAGTAAAACAAGAAAATAATGATAATAATAATGATATTGGTAATAACATAAATGAATAGATAAATAAATTTAATAATCACAAATAAATAATATAAAAGAAAAAAATTAAGAAAATGAAAATTATAAAAAAAAAAAAAAATCTAGGAACCATAATGAAGAACAAACAAAAGACTTCATCATAATCACTCAAAAATAAATAAATAAATAAATAAAATAAAAATAAATAAAAATATTATTGATACAAAAAACAAGAACCATTATAAAAACAACTACAAAATACGATGGACAAGCATACATGCAGATCGCTCCAATACACACACAAGGCTGAAATAATTTCAGTATCGCTGCGCTGCGGGTCGTTACTCCAACTCCCGTGGGGGGGGGGAGTTGGGTGTGTGTGTGTGTGTGCGCGCGTGTAAGGGCATAGCATTACCCATAGATCGGTCATATATGAGCTCTGAGCTCTCTTCCGGGAGGGAAATAGATGTCGATCACGAGTCCAACACGTGATCCAAGACCATAGTGAATCACACACACACACACACACACACACACACACACACACACACATATATATATATATATATATATATATATATATATATATATATATATATATATAAAGCCCTGTTCAAGGACAAAATCCAAATAACTACAACAACAACAACAATAACGCAGCCAAGCCCGTGATGCGAAGCGATAATCCCATCATTATGACGGAATCACAACATTGTCCCTCGTTCCATTTTCTATTCACGAGGAGCAAAGAAAACGCGATGCGTGGAATGGTGACGTGACGCCCTAGGGAGCATAGGGATTGGTCGTGTGGGGGGGGGGGAGTGGGGGGGGGAGTGGGGGGGAGGAGAGGACTTCACTAATCATCTCCCCTACCCCCCCCCAGAAAAAAAATCTTAACCCCCAAAATCATACATAAAAAAATCTTAAATAAAAAAGGAAGGGGGAGAAAGGGGGGAAAGGGGGAAGGGGGGGATAACGAGTGGTGGGTACCCCGCACAAGGGGCTCGTTCGCCCGGGAATAAACAAATGAAGATCGCCTAGCTTGATGACGTCACTACTACGAGTGGAATGTCTATTCAAGAATTTTTACTTTTTTCATTTCATCTATATTATCATTATATTTTATGGTGTATATAATATATATATATATATATATATATATATATATATATACACATAAACACATAAATACTTGTCATCAGTAGGCATAAACAAAATAACAAAAAATGGAGTAAATAAATAAATAATAAACAGAAAAAGAAAGAGAGAATAGTAGAAACAGGAAAAGAGAGAGAGATAGATAAGGAAAATAAATAAAGAGGTGAGAAAATGAACGAAAAAGAGAAAAGAGATGACAGAATGAGAGTATGGATAAAGAGAAGATTAAGATGAGAATGAGGAAGAAGAGAAAGAGAAAAAGAAGAGAAATGATGGGGAGAGAAGCACGTGGAAAAAAAGAGAAAATATATATTAAGAAAAAAGAGAATCCGAGAGTGAGGCAGATGAGGAGGAAGAGGGGGGAGAAGGAGGAAGAGGAAGACGAAGAGAAAGAGGAGGAGGAAGAAGCGGGCGAGGAGAAAGAGGAGGAGGAAGAGGAGGAGGAGGGGAAGTACAGGAGAAGGAGAAGGAGAAGGAACAGGAGTAGGAGTCGGAGGAGGAAGAGCAGTGAAAGAGAAGGAAGAGTGGGAGGAAGAGGAGGAAGAAGAGGAAGAGGAGGAACAGTAGTGAGAGGAAGAGAAGGAAGAGAAAGAGGAGGAAGAGCAGTAAGAGAAAGAGAAGGAAGAGAAAGAGGAGGAAAAGGAGGAGGTAAGCAGTAAAAGAAAGAGAAAGAAGAGGAAGAGGACGAGGAGGAGGACGAGGAAGAGGAGGAGGAAGAGGAGGAGGAGGAAGAGGAGACAGGCGAGAACTGCTCGAGATCACGGAAAGTCTGGCAAAGGAAGAACCTCCTCCCACATCACCCAAGACGCTGACGGCGGTGCGACACGCAGAGGGGGGAGACGGGGGGGGAGAGGGGGAAAGGAGAGGGGGCAAGGGGGAGACGGGAGAGGGGGGAAAGGGGAGGGGAAGGGGGAGTGAGGGGTAGAGAGGGGGAGAGATGGGGAGAGGGAGAAAAGGAGGGTAAGGGGGAGTGGGGGGGAGAGGGGAAAGGGGGAGTAGGGGAGAGAGGGAAAGGTGGGAAGGGGGAGGGTGAAAGGAAGAGAAGAGGAAAAGGGAGGGAAGAGGGAAGAAGGAAACGGGGAGAAGGGGCAGGGAAAGGGGGAGAAGGGGCAGGGGAAGGGGGAGAGGGGAAAGGGGGAGAAGGGGCAGTGGAAAGGGGAGACGGAGGAGAGGGGAGAGAGGGGGAAGATGGGGAAAGGAGGGAGAGGGGAGAGGGAGGAGAGGGGAGAGGGAGGAGGGGGGAAAGAGGGGGAAGAGGGGGGAAAGGAGAGAGAGGGGAGAGGGATGAGAGGGGAGAGAGGAGGAAGAGGGGGGAAAGGAGGGAGAGGGGAGAGGGAGGAGAGGGGGAAGAGGGGGAAAGGAGGGAAAGGTGGGAAAGGGGAGAGGGGAGAGAGGGGGAAGAGGGGGGAAAGGAGCAGGTGATCTTCTCTTATGAAAAACTAGACATCAGGCGAGACACACACACACACACACACACACACACACACACACACACACACACACGCACACACAAACATGCACACACACACAAGCTTCGAGCTCTCATCCGAAAGGCTAACAGCTGTTGATCACAGGTCCAACACGTTATCCAAGACACCATGGACGAATCTAAGGCAAAGTGACGGGACCCTATGAGCACAGCTCCAACCCTGTATACAACTAGGCACACACACGGCTTACTATTGTGGCGGATAGCGTCACAGGCTACCCACCTTGAAGTACGAGTAAAGCGTAAACCTTTCAATTTGCCATTGCATCTATTCTCACTGCCGCCAGGCGATTTTATTCAGCCGGGAGGAAACAGTGAATGACGTCATCAACGAAATCCATCTCGATCTAGCCTCTCTTACCCCGATCACCCCCCCCCCGTTTCCCCTCCCAACTTCCACCTTCCCCCTCTCCTGGCCTCCCCCTCTCCCCTCTCCCTCCTCCTCTCCTGGCCTCCCCCTTTCCCCTCCCAGCCTTCCCCTTTCCCCCCAGCCTTCCCTTTCCCCCTCTCCCTCCCAGCCTCCCTCTCCCTCCACCTCCTCTGGCCTCCCCCTTTCCCCTCCCAGCCTCCCATCTTACCTTTCTTCTCCTCTCCCAGCATCCCCCTTACCCTTTTCCCTCTCTCAGCCTCCCCTTTCCCTCCCAACCTTCCCCTTCCCCCTCTCCCTCCCAGCCTCCCTCTTCCTCCTCCTCCCCTGGCCTCCCCCTTTCCCCCCCAGCCTCCCTTCTTACCTTTTTCCCCAATCCCAGCATCCCCCTTCCCCCTCCTCACCCTCCCAGCCCCCCTTCCCACTCCCACCCTCCCCCCAAGCCGGGGGGGGGGAGAAGGCAGATAAACACCGTCCCCCCCCAACACATATACAATGGCCTTCGCGGAATGGGCCCAACGCAATCGCTTCAAGGAATGGCCCTAACAAGGCCCGTGACGTGGTTTTCCATTACCGGACCCGGTTCGAATCCCGCAATTCCATGGATCGGGTGGTACTTTTCCTGCCGCCAGGCGATTTCATTCGGCCCCTATGGGACTCCCCCCCCGCCCTTCCCTTTTGGTAGGGAGAATATTTAGAGAACTTTTTCACACACACCCACTCCCATAGTGCCAAGTAATACTTCCCCCCACCCCCCGACACAGACACTGAATTAAAAGCAGCAAAGTTCGTCTTAGAGAGTGAGGGAGTGAGGGAGAGAGAGAGAGAGAGAGAGAGAGAGAGAGAGAGAGAATGAATGGAGAGAGAATAACAATATAGAAAAGGAACACAAACATCAACTACAATAGAGGAGAGAGGGAGGGAGGGAGAGGGAGAGAGAGAGGGAAAGCAAGTCACTACAGACAACATATAAGAGGGAGAAGAAAGACCATACGACAAGAGACAGACAGACAGACACAGAGAGAGAAAGAGAGAGGGGGAAAGGGAGGGACAGGGAGGAAGGGAGAGGGAGGGAGGGAGAGAGGAGAAAGGGAGAGAGGAGAGGAGAGAGGGAGGGAGAGGGAGGGACGGAGAGGGGGAGAGGAGAGGAGAGAGGGGGAGAGAGGGAGGAAGGGAGAGAGGAGACTAGGAGGAAGAGAGAGGGAGAGAGAGAGGGAGGGAGAGAGGAGAGAGAGAGAGACAGAGAGAGAGAGAGAGAGAGAGAGAGAGAGAGACAGAGAGAGAGAGAGGGGGGGAGAGGGAGGCCCTGCAAATAGCATTAGACGCCTAGTTATGCACAAAAGTTAGAGAAAAATCTCATCCTCCTGTCAAAAGAATAAACTAGAAATGACATCAACACTTGGCCCTCCTCCTCCTCCTCCTCCTCCCTCCGTTGAAGAAGAAGAAAAATAAGAAGGAGAAGAAGAAGAAAGAGGAGGATAAGAAAACGAAAGAGAAGAAAAAGGTGAAGAATGAGGAGAAGGAGGGGGAGAAGGAGGAAGAGGAGAGGAAGAAGAAGAATGAGGAGAATACGAGGATGAAGAGGAAAAAGCAGAAGAAGAAGAAGAGGAGGATGGAGAGGAAGAAGAAGAAAAAAAAAGAAGCAGAAGAAGAAGAGGAGGATGGAGAGGAAGAAGAAAAAAAAAGAAACAGAAGAAGAAGAAGAAGAAGAATAAGGAGAAGAAGAGGAAGTTTTATGAGTCCTTCTCCCCCCCCCACCATCCCCCAGGAACCTTCTCCCCTCACAAATCCTTCCCCCCAACCTTCAAAATTTCCCCCCTTCCCTTTCTGTTTAAGTTCACATTCTCATTTTTCTTAAAAATAAAAAATAATAGCAAAAAAATGAAAGAAATAAAACAATAATCATTTTTACAAATAACAAATAATTAAACAAACAACTAAACAACAAGAAATAGAAAAAATGTCAACACACAATGCTGGACTGACTCTCACTCCCTCACTCACCCTCCTGAAGAAGAAAAAAAAAATCTAGACCGAATTTCACCTCCTCACTCTCCCTTAAAAAGGATATAAAAATAACAATAAAAAATAAAAAATAAAGAAACACAAGGCTGGACCTACTTCCATTCCCTCACTCTTAAAAAAATAAAAAATAAAAAAAAATTATATATATATATATATATATATATACATATATATATATATATATACACATATATATATATATATATATATATATATATATATATATATATATATATATATATATATATATAAACACGAAGCTGAACCTACTCTCACTCCCTTACTCTCACTTAAAAAATGAATAAATAATAAATAAAAATAAAAACACAAAGCCGGACCTACTCTCTCTCCCTCACTCTCCCTTAAAAAAATCAAAATAAAAATTAAACCACGCAAAGCTGGACCAACTCTCACTCACTCCCTCTCCCTTAAAAAATAAATAAATAAATACATAACTAAGATAAATAAGTAAAAAACACGAAACTGGACCTACTCTCACTCCCTCACTCACCCTTACAGAAGGAGGAAAAAAAAAAAAAAAAAAAAAAAAAGGACACTAAGAAAGCCACCAGAGCGCAAACTTCATCCCGACTGGAACAATAAACCCATAAACAATCAACCTCCAAACTTTGCAAATGATTCTTAAATGAAGAAGACTCGGCGGGGATTGGGGGAGGGGGGGAAGAAGAAGAAGAAGAAGAAGAAGAAGAAGAAGAAGAAGAAGAAGAAGAAGAAGAAGAAGAAGAAGAAGAAGAAGAAGAAGAAGAAGAAGAAGAAGAAGAAGAAGAAGAAGAAGAAGAAGAAGAAGAAGAAGAAGAAGAAGAAGAAGAAGAAGAAGAAGAAGAAGAAGAAGAAGAAGAAGAAGAAGAAGAAGAAGAAGAAGAAGAAGAAGAAGAAGAAGAAGAAGGGCGAGGATTAGCTGGAGGGAAGAAGAAGAGGAAGAAGAGGAGGAGAAGGAGGAGGAGGAGGACTAGCTGGGAGAGAGAATCAAGAGGAGGACTGGGTGGGAGAGAAGGATGAAGAAGAGGAGGAGGAGGACTAAGTGGGGGAGGAAGGAGAGGAAGACTGGGTGACAAGGAAGAAGAGGAAGAGTAGGAGGATTATTTGGTGGAGGAAGATGAGGAGGAGGAGAATCAGTTGAGAGGAAGAAGAAGAGGAGGAGGAGTAGGAGGAGGAGGAGGAGGAGGAGGAGGTGGAGGAGGACTATCTGGTGGGAGGCAGATGAGGAGGAGAATCAGTTGAGGGGAGTAAGAAGAGGAGGAGGACTGGTTGGGGGAGGAAGAACAGGGAGAAGAGGAGGAGGAGGAAGACTTGCTGAGGGAAGGAAGATGAGGAAGAGGACTGGGTGGGGAAGGAAGATGAGGAAGAGGACTGGGTGGGGAAGGAAGAAGAGGAAGAGGACTGGGTGGGGAAGGAAGAAGAGGAAGAGGACTGAGTGGGGATGGAAGATGAGGAAGAGGACTAGGTGGGGAAGGAAGAAGAGGAAGAGGACTAGGTGGGGAAGGAAGATGAGCAGGATGACTGGGTGGGGAAGGAAGAGGAGGAAGAGGACTGAGTGGGGATGGAAGATGAGGAAGAGGTGAGTGGGGAAGGAAGATGAGGAAGAGGACTGGATGGGGATGGAAGATGAGGAAGATGACTGGGTGGGGAAGGAAGAAGAGGAAGAGGACTAGGTGGGGAAGGAAGAAGAGGAAGAGGACTAGGTGAGGAAGGAAGATGAGCAAGAGGACTGGGTGGGGAAGGAAGAAGAGGAAGAGGACTAGGTGAGGAAGGAAGATGAGCAAGAGGACTGGGTGGGGAAGGAAGAAGAGGAAGAGGAAGAGGACTGAATGGGGAAGGAAGAAGAAGAAGAGGACTGAGTGGGGAAGGAAGATGAGGAAGAGGACTGGGTGGGGAAGGAAGAAGAGGAAGAGAACTGAGTGGGGAAGGAAGATGAGGAAGAGGACTGAGTGGGGAAGGAGGAAGAGGAAGAGGACTGGGTGGGGAAGGAAGAAGAGGAAGAGGACTGAGTGGGGATGGAAGATGAGGAAGAGGACTAGGTGGGGAAGGAAGAGGACTGAGTGGGGAAGGAAGATGAGCAAGAGGACTGGGTGGGGAAGGAAGATGAGGAAGAGGACTAGGTGGGGAAGGAAGAAGAGGAAGAGGACTGAGTGGGGAAGGAAGATGAGCGGGAGGACTGGGTGGGGAAGGAAGAAGAGGAAGAGGACTGAGTGGGGAAGGAAGATGAGGAAGAGGACTGAGTGGGGAAGGAAGATGAGCAAGAGGACTGGGTGGGGAAGGAAGAAGAGGAAGAGGACTGGGGGAGGAAGGAGGAAGAGGGAGAGGACTGGATGGGGAAAGAAGAAGACGAGGACTAGCTGAAGGGAGAAAAAGAGGAGGAAGACTGGGTGGAGTAGGAGGAAGAAAAAGATGAAGACTAGCTGGGGGAGGAAAAAGGGGAGGAGGACTGGGTGGAAGATGAAGAAAGATGAGGAGGAGGACTAGCTGGAGAGGAGGAGGACTAACTGGAGGACAAAGAGGAAGAGGACTACCTGGGGGGAGGAAGAGGAAGAGGACTACCTGGGGTGAGGAAGAAGAGGAGAACTGGCTGGGGGGAAAAAGAAGAGGACTGGCTGGGAGAAGGAAGAAGAGGACTAGCTAGGGAGGAGGAGGAGGAGGACTTGCTGGGGAAGGAAGAGGAAGAGGAGGACTACTTGGGGGAGGGAGAGGAGGAGGAAGAGGATTAGCTGGGGGATAAAGAAGAGGAGGAGGACTAGCTGGGAGGAGGAAGAAGAGGAGGAGGACTAGCTCGGAGGAGGAAGAAGAGGAGGACTAACTGGGAGGAGCTAGAAGAGGAGAAGGACTAGATGGGGTGAGGAAGAAGAGGAGGAGGAATAGCTGGGGTGAGGAAGAAGAGGAGGAGGACTAGCTGGGGTGAGGAAGAAGAGGAAGACTAGGTGGAGGGGAAAGAAAAAGAGGGGGAGGAAGAAGAGAAGGACTAGCTGGGGAGAAAGAGGATTAGCTGGGGAGGAAGAGAAGGACTAGCTGGGGTGAGGAAGAAGTGGAGGATTAGCTGGGGGAGGGAGGAAGAGGAAGAGGAGGACTGGGTGAAAGAAGAAGAAAAAGAGGAGGAGGAGGACTAGCTGGGGGAGGAAGAGGAGGAGGACTAGCTGGGGAAGGAAGAGGAGGAGGATTAGCTGGGGGAGGAAGGAAGAGGAGGAGTATTAGCTGGGGGAGGAAGAAGAGGAGGACTGTCTGGAGGAGGGAGGAGGAGGAAGAGGAGGAGGACTGGGTGATGGAGGAAAAAGAAGAAGAGAAGGACTAGCTGCGGGGAGGAAAAAGAAGAGGAGGACTGGGTGGAGGAGGAGGAGGAGGAGGACAGAGGAAGACAAACATTTAGCGACTCCAAGACAACCGCCAACGATAAGAAGTTATCGTAATCTACTGAGAGGTTTTGTAAAATCGAAGTTAAGTAGTGGCAGGTGTTTTGCGTTTATATTATATCAATATATATATATATATATATATATATATATATATATATATATCAATATATATATATATATATATATATATATATATATATATATATATATATATGAAAATTAAAATCTAAACAAATGTGTTTTTTTATATTTTACACACATTAATTTACATTTGTATGACAATTAAGATAAAAAATATATAAATCTACCATACACACATATACTAATTTGTTTTGTGTTGTACTGTATTGTTGTATACTACAGTTGCATTTTATTTTATTTCTGCAGACTAAACGGGCATTACCACTCACTTTGTTCAGAAGAACAGACATGTTCAAAGTTCTGGCGCATTGTTCATTTTTGTTCACTTCCCAAAAGAACAATTTTGTGTTTTTTACCTGAAAGGTGAAAATAAATGAAAATTAATCAATTATCAAAGAAAAATAGATATATGAATTTAATTACCGAAACCAATTTTGTCTCCAGCTTACCATTTTTTTAAATAAAAATAAACATAATAATAACAAGAATACATAATAATAATTATAATAATAATAATGGTAATTAATGGAAAAATACTACAATGATAAGAACAAACAACAATTATAATTACAATAATAACAACAGTAATCATATAATAATAATAATGATAGATAATAATAACTAAGAATAATAATAAAAATAATAATAAAGATAATAATAATAATAATAACTAAACAATAATAATAATAATAATAATAACAATAACTAATAATGATAATAACAGTAATAAAAGAATACTCAAATGATAAGAATAACAATAACAATTACAATAATAAGAACAGTAATCAAATAATAATATTATTGAATACTAATAACAAGAATACTTTGAATAAATAATACTAACAATATTAACAATAATACACCGCAGCCCCACAGAGGTCGGCAACGTTCCCCGTGCCCTCTCTTTTCTACTCTCTCACTCTCCTACCCCCCCCTCTCTCTCTTTCTTCTTCTTCCTGTCCCCCTTCATCTCTCCCTAACCACTTTCTCCCTCTCTTCCTCCTTCTCCTCCTCTCAATCCTCAATCTTACCATCTTTTCTTCCTTCTCTTTTCCTCCACTTCTTCTCTTCCTCTCCTCTCTCCTCCTCCACCTCCTCCTCTCTTTAACATCTTCCTCCTCTTTCTCCCCACCTCATCCTATCCTCCTTCTCATCCTCTGTCACCCGACCTCTCCTCCTCCTCCTCTTCCTCCACCTCCTCCTCCCTCCCACTCCCGCCAGGGCCATCTGACGGTAACAAACGCTTTGCGAACGAGAGTTGGCTCGCTTGTACTCCAACACTAAACCCAACGTTCACTAGTGAACGGCAGCGCGCCGAATGTGTAGACACGTTCAGTGTGGTGTACATACATACATACATACACACACACACACACACACACACACACACACACACACACACATATATATATATATATATATATATATGTATATATTGCAAGACGTTCGGACAACTGGGAAATATAGGGGAAAATTAATCATTGCAATAATGCTGTCGTATTCAATACTAGATGTATACAAGAGAATTGCTCTCTTACATATACACATACAAATATATATATACAGTATATATATATATATATATATGTATTTATATATAAATATACATATATATATATATACGTGTACACAAAACAAACATGCACACACACAAGAAAAACACACATTCAAATAAAACACATATTCGCGTGTGCACACACACGTGTACACGCACGAGGTACAAACGCGCACACATACACACACGTACACACAAAAGAAGACTTTTGAGACTGCCAACACAAGTAAGCCTTTAAAGACTTTTTGAGACCTTTTTGAGACCGGGAACTCCAAAGGAATCCTGTACTTAGACCAATACCCTGGTCTAACCATAAAAGCCTGTTGGGAATGGATCCCGGGTCTAAGCCTACGGGATTCTGTTTGCAATCTCCACCGATAGATGGCGCACTCTACACACTTTCTTCTGCGTAACACAAGAATGAAAGAGACTGCAGGAGACCATAAGGCCTGCAATAGGCAGTCCCATGCCCATTACCATCTGTCATCCACCATAACATAGTGAAAGAAACATCTTTTTCCTCATAACAACATAAGAACACAAGTAAAGACTGCAAGAGACCATAAGGCCTAGACTATGCAGTTCCATGTCCATTACTACCTGTAATCCCCATCCATAAAGTTATCTAATCTTCTCTTAAAGCAACCAAGTTTCAGCGCTCACGACATAGTTACCAAGTTTATTCCATTCATTAACTACTTTGTTGGTAAACCAGTTTTTGCCTATTTCCTTCTTAAACCAAATTTTGTCCAATCTAAATCCATTACTACGAGTCCTGCCCTGCTGTCTTAATATGATGACCTTGCCTGCATCATATATCTACCATCTACACCTACTCTAAATCTACTTTCTCAAGCTTCATCTACTCCGTCTTTCTACCATTTCGAGTCCAGTGCTGGACAAAGGCCTCTCCCAATCTCTTGCAGAAGACGCATGACTGTCCGAGCATCTGCCATGCTACTCTTGCAAACTTTTCCGTATACTTCTACCTTTTGCCTGGCTTTCTATTCTATGCATATATATATATATATATATATATATATATATATATATATATATAGATATATATATATATATACATATATATATACATCTACATATACATATATATATACATCTACATATATATATTATATGTATATATATATATATGTATATGTATATGTACATATATATATACACACACATATATACACATACATATATATAAAACCGACATGTGATGATTACATTGATGATGGTGATGATAATGGTGATAATGATAATGATTGATGATGATGATGATGATGATGATGCCAATGATATTGATGATGACAACGACATCCGTGAAAACCAGAAACTACTCCAACTAACATAAACGAATACACGAAGTTCTGGGAACCGGCACCGGCTGGGCAAGACAACACCGGCTACGTCAGGCCCGATAACCGATGCCGGCCATTCACCGATATCTAGTCTAGTAGTCTCACTTAGAAACTAACCTACGAAAATAGTTTGCAAAGAGCTCTGCAGGCTTAAGGTGGCTGCACACCAGGCTTGGGTTGGGTTATAATATTCTAGATTTCCGTAAGAGCGTTTCAAGAATGTGTCTAACATTCGTATTCTAGGTTTGACTTCTCTTAGTTCGTCATTTAGTTTCTCAATCTATGACGCAAGAGTAATTTGACTTTTGAAAAAAAAAAAAAAAAAAAGATCGTAACCGAAGTAGCTTCTACTCAAACGAAGTAGGAAAAGCAAGTAGCATGCTAGGGAGAAGTGCCTAGTGGGCGGTACCGCCGATTAATCGGAGGTTGGAGGAAAAATAGCCCAGTGTGATACCCTTTACACGTTTAACGAGGGAGACGCGTGATTCAACACATCGACATAATACTTTCAATTGTCAAAAAACACACTATTCTATTCATCCCAGAGGGGCGCAACCCCCTTAAAAGGGTCCCCCTAATCGATGGAGACCCCTTTCAGGGAGTCCCCGCCCCCCTTTAATGAATAAAATCCCCTGACGGCAGGTAATGTGTTACTATGTTGAAGGTCTTTGTCGAGAACCGTGGAGACGCGGGCAGAGTAGCCGTTGCATTTGCACACAAATCACTCTCTCTCTCTCTCCCCTCCTTTGTCCTGTCGCCTCCTTTCCCTTCTCTATCTCTTTCCTCTCCCTTTTGTTTCCTCTTCCTTGTTTCTCTCTGGTAATCCTTTCTTTACGTTTGTATCATTAGTCTCTCTCTCTCTCTCTCTCTCTCTCTCTCTCTCTCTCTCTCTATATATATATATATATATATATATATATTTCAATTCACTTTTCGCGGATTCGGTACTTTGCGGAATTTTCTCGCTAGTGTATGTAAAATTATATGGCAGGATTCTGCGGCCTACAGGCATTTGTAGCCTTGAAAATTACTAACAACATGAATAAAAACATAACACTAATTAGAAACCTATATTAAAAAGATATGAAACCCAAGTAAAACACCCACTAAAAATAAACATAAATAATCATCGTGGCACCCCTACGGACCAGAGCGACGCAGCATCCTTCTATGTCTGGGGGACTACACCAATGACATCCTTCAACGATGATCGTTCATGGCTCAACGATAATCGTTCAACGATTGTCAAGAGCACTAGTTCATTGTTTTTGAATGATGCTGTTTTGCTACTAAAAAAAATCAGTACTCTAAATAATCGTTGGGCGATAATCGTTGAGCGATAATTTCACCGAACAAAACATACCTTTACAGTGTAATACTATATTCTATTCTGGTGGTTTCGAAAGGGATCCAAGACTACACAAAGAGATTAGAAACGAAGAATCAGTGCTCTAGATAATCGTTGGACGATCATCGTTGAGCCATGAACGATCATCGTTGAACGATAATTGCACAGAGCAAAACGGACTTTAGAGTGCTATACGTTATATATTTTATTATGGTGAATACGAAAAGGATCCAAGACAACACAAGATTAGATTAATCTTGATAGTTTCAGGATTTAAACTGATCAAATCCTCACAAACATTTCGCTTTTATTTAGCCTTTGGGGAGTATTGCGGGATTCGAACATGCTCCTCTAATCATATGCTCTTCTTTGTTTCTTCCACATATGCGTTCCTTTCTTATGTTCTTTTTTTTTCTTCTTTTCTTCCTCTTCGTCTTCATCCTCCATTTTCTCTTCAACCTCCTCCTCATTTCCTCCATCTTCTCTTGCTGATGTTGTGCTCCTCTTCCTTCTCCTCCTCCTTCACTTCCTTCTCGTCCTCTTTCTCGTCTACCTCTTCTTTCTTGTGCTCCTCCTCGTCTACCTTTTCTTTCTTGTCCTCCTCCTTGTCTACCTCTTCTTTCTTGTCCTCCTTCTCCTCCTCTTCCTTCTCGTCCTCCTTCTCCTCTACCTCTTTCTTCTTGTCGTACTCCTCATCCTCTACCTCTTCCTTCTCGTCCTTCTCTTCCTCCTCCTCTCCCCCTCCTCCTCCTCTACTTCCTCTTCCTTCTCCCCCTCCTCCTTTTCCTTCTCGTCCTCCTCCTCCTCCTCCTCCTCTTACTTCTAATCTTCCTCCTCGTTACATCTTTGGCGCCCTCATTCCCAGACCTTCTCCTTCTCCTCCTCTTCCTCCCTCCTCTTCTCTTCCTCGTTACTTTCCTTACACTCATCATTTCAGTCATGCCTTCTTCCTCTTCCTCCTCTTCGTCTTCTTCTTCCTCCTCTTCGTCTTCCTCGTCTATTTCCTCTTCATCTTCAATGTGTTGCAAATCTCACGCCCATTCTTCTTCTTCTCCTCCTCCTCCTCTTCTTCTTTCCCTTCCTTCTCCACCACCTCCCCCTCCTTCTCTTCTTCTTCTTTTCCTTCCTTCTCCATCTCCTCCTTCTTCTTCCTCCAATTCTCTCTTCTCATCCTTTTTCAGTTTCTTCTTCTTCTTCTTCTTCTTCTTCTTCTTCTTCTTCTTCTTCCTTCAATTCTTCCTCTTTTTTCTATTCTTAACATCGTTTAAACCCTTTTTTTCTCAAACCACCACCTCCCCCTCCTTCTACTCTTCCTCTACCTCCTCCCCCCCTTCCTCCACCTCCTCATCTTTTTCCCCCTTCCTCTCACCTCCTCTTTATATTTCTTTTCCTCCTCCCCTACCTCCACCTCATCTTTCTTCTTCTTCCCCTTCTTTTTCACATCTTCTCCTCCTCCTCCTCTTCCTCCTCCACCTCCTCATATTTCTTCTCCTTCCCTTCCTCCACCTCATCTTTCTTCTTCTTTCTTTCCACACCTTCTCCTCCTCCTCCTCCTCCTCTTCCTCCTCCTCTTCCTCCTCCTCCTGCCCAGGAGAGAGCGATGGTATTAAATTTCGATAAAGGTGAACATTATAAACTACAAATCAATGTAGAGGAGACAAACGAGGAGGAGTAAAGGAGGAAGAAGAGGAGGAAGAAGAGGGGGAAGAAGAGGAGGAAGAAGAGGGGGAAGAGGAGGGGGAAGAGGAGGGGGAAGAGGAGGAGGAGGAGGAAAACGAGGAGGAAAAGGAGGAGGAAGATGAAGAGGAAGAGGAGGAAGATGAAGATGTGGAGAAGGAAGAGGAGGAAAATGAGGAGGAAAAGGAGAAAGATAAGGAGGAAGAGAAGGAAGATGAGGAGCAATAGAAGAAAGATGACGAGGAAGATGAGGAGAAGAGGAGGAGGGATATGAGGAGGAAGAAAACGAGGAAGATGAGGAGAAAGAGGATGTGGAGAAGGAGGAAGATGGAGAAGAGGAACGGAGGGGAAGAGGGGAAGAAAAGGGGAGGGAAAGAGAAGAGGAGGGAAAAGAGGAAGAGAAAGAGGAAGAGGAGGGAAAGGAGGAAGAGAAAGAGGAAGAGGAGGAAGAGGAGGGAAAGGAGGAAGAGAAAGAGGAAGAGGAAGAGGAGGAAGAGAAAGAGGAAGAGAAAGAGGAAGAGTAGTACTAGCAGGTGAAAGAGGAGGGGAAGGGAAGAGGAGTGGGAGGAGGAAGACGTGGAGGCAGAGGATGAGATGGAGGGAGAGGAGGAGGAGCAACAGTCGCGGTGGAAGAGGAGGAGGAAGAGGAAAAGGAGGGGGAAGATGAGAAAGAGGAAGAACAGGAAACGTAGGAAGAGGAAGAGGAGATGGAGGAGGAGGAAGAAGAGATGGAGGAGGAGGAAGATGAAGAAGAGGGGGAAGAGGAGGAAGAAGAGAAACAGAGGGAGGAAGAGGAGAAACAGGAAGAACGGTAAAAATAGGGAACGAAGGCGGAGGAGGAGGAGGAGGAGGAAGAGGATGAAGGGGAGGAAGGGGAGGAGTTTCCGGGGGAGGAGCACAAAGCAGGAGAATTTCCGGAAAGAAACGCTGGAACATGCGGATGGGGGGGGGGAAGTCCCCAGATGCCCTCCCCCGGGGGAGGGGGGGAATGCTTGTGTATGTAAGTTGCCATGTACACATGTATATGTACATGTGTAAATGTATGGGTGCAGGTCTATATGTATATATACATGTATGCGTACTTGTGTTTTTGTATATTTGTATGTGTATGTAGGTCTGTATATGCAAATATGCATATATACATGAATGCATGTATAACACTAAGCATACGTACATGTGTATATATTTAAATGTGTATGTGTGCAGACCTATATATGTACGCTTATATACATATATGCATATATGTGTTTGGTACTTGTGTTTATGTGTAACATTTGTATGCGTGTGCGTATTTGTATGTATTTGTACGTGTGACGCCCATATGTTTGCATATACATGTATACGTACATGTATATAGGGATATATGTATGTGTGTAAGCCTGCATATGTAAGTATGCATATATACATGTATGCGTACTTGTGTTTTTTGTATAATTGTATGTGTGTGTATGTAAGCACCCATGTATACATGTATGCAGGCCATATGTAAGAATACATATATACATGTACGCGTACTTGTGTTTTTGTATGTTTGTATGTGTATGTATGTAATATATGTATGTGTGAATACATTCTTGTGTGTGTGTTGTGTGTGTGTGTTGTGTGTGTGTGTATGTTTTTTTGTGTATGTGTGTGTGTGTGTGTGTGCAGGCCGTCTCAACCTGTATGTACGCTTATATACATATATGCATATATGTGTTTTTGTAAACATGTGTAAATATGTGTAGACATATACAAGTATGCATATATACATGAATGCGCATATTTGTTTTTGTATATTTGTACGTGTGACGCCCAATATATGAAAATTTGCATATACACATGTATGCGTATATGTGTTTTTGTATATATGTAAGTGTATATGTGTGTACGCCTACATATGTATGCATGCATATACACATGCATGCGTACATGTGTTTTTGTATGTATGTATACAAGTGTGCTAGCCTATGTATATATGCATGCATATATACATGTACTGTATGTGCACATGTATTTATATATATATATATATATATATATGTGTGTGTGTGTGTGTGTGTGTGTGTGTGTGTGTGTGTGTGTGTGTGTGTGTGTGTGTGTGTGTGTGTGTGTGTGTGTGTGTGGGTGTGTGTGTGTGTGTGTGTGTGTGTGTGTGTGTGTGTGTGTGTGTGTGTGTGTGTGTGTGTGTGTGTGTGTGTGTGTGTAGGCCGTCTCAACCTGTATTCATCTCCATAATCATAAACAAATAAATACATAAATAATTTAATAAATAAATAAATTCATATACCAATAAGCCCTATTCCCCTTATTAGGGGGGTAGCCCTACAATCATCCCGTACCCATCTTCATAATGAATAAGTGCATGAATAATTGAATAAACAAATAATTAATAGTTTTTCTGTATCAACGCCTAGCGTAGCATGCCCCTATGCTACAGTGTTAATGAATAAATAAATTAAATAATTAATAAAGATTTTCTATAATGCAACTTAGCTTAGGACACATTGTTAGAAATGAATAAACGAATAAATAAATCCACAAATTAAATTCTTCTATACCTTATAATTAGTGTTACACAACTGAAATAAACAAAGAAATAAACAAATCAATAAGTAAATAAATGAATATTAAAAATTTAGATCAAGAGAGAGAGAGAGAGAGAGAGAGAGAGAGAGAGAGAGAGAGAGAGAGAGAGAGAGAGAGAGAGAGAGAGAGAGAGAGAGAGAAAGAGAGAGAGAGAGAGAGAGAGAGAGAGAGAGAGAGAGAGAGAGAGAGAGAGAGAGAGAGGAGGGTAAGTGAAAGGGAAAGAAAGAGAGAGAGAGAGAGAGGGAGAGACGGGGAGGGAGAGGGAGCGGGGGAGGGAGAGGGAGCGAGGGAGAGACGGGGAGGGAGAGGGAGGGAGAGAGGGGGAGATACAGGGAGGGAGGGAGAGAGAGAGAGAGAGAAAGAGAGAGAGAAGGAAAAAGAGAGAGAGAAAGAGCGAGGAGGAGTCAATTACTTAACTAAATCTTACACAGGGCCTGCCGCAAGTCGATTTTATTAACTTGCTCGACACCTCCCCTTTAGAGAAGTCGTTAATGAAACACCGGGTTCGTTAATGAAATAATGGATCGTTATTGATATGAAGGGTCGTTATTGATACTCCGACCCCATACTCCCTTCATTCCCTCCCTTTCTCCCCTCTTTCTTCCCTCCCCCCTTACATTCCTTCCCTCCTTTCCTTCATTCCTTCCCTCCCTCCTCCTTACATTCCCTCCCTCCCTCCTAGCTTCACTCCCTCTCTCCCTCCTTCCCCCTTCCTTCGTTCCTTCCCTCCCTCCTCCTTACATTCCCTCCCTCCCTCCTCCCCCTTCCTTCATTCCTTTCCTCCCTCCCTCCTCCCCCCTTCCTTCATCCCTTCCCTCCCTCCTCCTTCCCACCCTCCAATCCCTCCCCCTTCCATTCCCTCCCCCCCTACGCCCCTCCATTCCCACTTCCCTCCCCTCCCTCCCCCCCTACGCCCCTTCATCCCTTCTCTCCTTCCTATCTCCCTATATTCCCTTCCTCCCTTCCAACCTTCTTTCATCCTCTCCTTCCTCATCTCCCTCCGTCCTCCATCCTCTCCCTCTCTCCCTACCTTCATCCTCTCCACCTCCCTCCGCCCCTTCATCCCCTCTCTCCCTCCCTCCCTCCACCACTTCATTCCTTCCTTCCCTTCCACCCTCCCTTTCACCCCTCTCTCCACCCCTTCATCCCTTTCCTCCCCTCCCTCCTTCCACACCTTCATCCCTTCCTTCCTTCCCTCCCTCCCTCCCACCCTTCCCTCACTTCATCCCTCCCTCCCTCTTTCCACCCTTTCATTCCTTCCCTCCCTACCTCCCTCCACCTCTTCATCCCTTCCTTCCTCCCTTCCCTCCCGCTCTCCCTTCCCTCCCTCCGCCCCCTCCCTCCCTTCCTCCGCCCTCTCCCTCACTTCCTCCCCCCCTCCCCCCACACAAACAAATGGACAAGACTTAACTCTGGGGATAAAGAGAAGTTGGGAGGAGAGTGGAAGCAAGGGAGAGGAAAAACAAAAACGTTTGCAGGAAAACACGAAAACGTTTTAAACGTCAAACGAAAGGAACCAAGAAGACATCTTACCCAAAAATAAACGTATAAATAGATAAAACAAATACTGAAATGAAAAAAATATATAAATACGTACTAATCATACAATAATTATGACAATAACATTAATATAAATAATTTTATATTATCAATAATACTAATACTACTGCTAATAATAATATTAATAATAATAATAATAATAATAATAATAACAATAATTATAATAATATATTAATAATAATAATAGTATCAATAATAACAACAAACTACTATTATAGCCAACCATAATAAAATAATACAGGATTGAGAAGACAACAAACAAACAAGCAAATAAATAAACAAACAAATGAGTTCGTTAGTCCAGCCAGCTCTAAGACCCAACACTTGGTGCTGCTGTTGTTGTATTTGTTGAGCAATCGTGAGGCTGAAAATGGTGGTGGTGATGATGGTAGTGGTGATGATAGTGGTGGTGATAGTAACAATGGAGGTGGTAGTGGTGGTGGTGATAGTGGTGACAGTGGTGGTATGGTGGTGATAGTAACAATGGTGGTGATAGTTGTGGTGGTAGTGGTGACAGTGGTGATATGGTGGTGATAGGAACAATGGCGGTGGTAGTGGTGGTGATAGTGGTAGTGGTAGTGGTGGTATGGTGGTAATAGTAACAATGGTGGTGGTAGTGGTGGTAGTGGTGGTGGTAATAGCAGTGGTGAAGGTAAGTAGTGGTATGCTGGTGGTGATAACGGCGGCAATGATGGTGGTGATAGTAGTGGTTTTGGTGATAGCGTCACTTATGGTGTCAGTGGTGATAATGGTGATGAAAATAGTGTCAACACAGCCATTCACAATGTTGGCAT
>NC_134814.1:22508629-22518629 GCF_046742065.1 Oratosquilla oratoria
TGTAAACAAATAATTAAACTAAGTAAACTGTCGTGTGATATTTCCACACCTTAACTCAGATCACAGCTTTAACTATCTTACTTTAAGGGTTTAATTTAACCATCTTGCCCCGACGTTAATCCTATACAATCCTTGTACTAGTTTAGTTTGGTTATTTCAACTCAGCCAAATTACAATACCCTCAGAGAAAGAGAGAGACAGAGAGAGAGAGAGAGAGAGAGAGAGAGAGAGAGAGAGAGAGAGAGAGAGAGAGAGGAGAAAGAGATAGAGAGAGGAGAAAGAGAGAAAGAGAGAGGAGAAAGAAAGAGAGGAGAGAGAAAGAGAGAGAGAAGAGAGAAAGAGAGAGGAGAGAGGGGGCAGAGAGAGGAGAGAGGGGGCAGAGAGAGGAGAGAGGGGGCAGAGAGAGGAGATAGGGGGCAGAGAGGAGAGAGTGGGCAGAAAGAGAGGAGGGAGGAGAGAGAGAGAGAGAGAGAGAGAGGAGAGAGGAGAAAGGGGACAGAGAGAGAGAGATAGAGTGAGAGAGGCAGAAAAAGAGAAAAGCACAGATAGACAGATAGAGAGAGGCTGAAAGAGAGAGAGAGAGGCAGCGAGAATGAGGGAGCAAGCTTGAAGCCTACTTTCCTGCGAGTGCCTTAGCAGGAGGTGGTAACTGCTCTCAGCAGGCGCCAGGGGACCACCTGCTACCGCAAGGGGGGGCCAGAGCACCCCCACCCCCGATTTTATAAAGGTTTTCCATAAGGACGCTTCCCCCTTACGTTTGAATACGATTTTCGCCCTTATGGACCCAAAGCTAATTAAATTACCCTCAGGCAATTACAGACTCGTGCCAACAGCGATTTCCTTAGTCCTGACAACATTTACAACTCTGCCAACATACCTGCCAACTAAAACCAATGTCTCACTGGTTATCGTCAGATACGAGAGCCTCCCATCAATAAGCTAGCGCTTCTATCCTTGGGGGAGGGACAGTGTCGCTACGTGACTCTGGGCCGTAGGGGGTGTCACTTATACAGGGTTGCCGCATCTCCCTGGTGCACAGCAATGGAGCATATATATATATATATATATATATACATATATATTACATTTATATATACATATATATATATATAACATTTATATATATACACATATATATATATATATTACATTTATATATACATATATATATATATACATATACACATACATATATATATACATATATGTATATATACATATATATGTATATATACATATATATACATATGTATATATACATATATATATATATATATACATATTTGTATATATTAATTCTGGCTGCCGTTAGGTGATTTTATTCGTTTGAGAAAACCCCTCCGCCTCTCCTCTCCGTCCCCTTCCCCTTCCCTTGCACAGTGGGCAGACCATCTCTCACCTTCACATTTCATGACAGTTTTCTGAAGCCGAGGGCAAATTACTGAATAAATTCAGGCGGCCAGTGTATGTACCAGAGAGATTGGGAGGAGGAGGAGGAGGAATGGGAGGAGGGGGTGGAGGAGGAAAGTGAAGAGGAAGAGGAGGAATAGGAGGAAGACATTGGAGAAATTGTCTAAATGAGATGGATAGATAGACAGAAAGGGGAGGAGGAAGGGTAAGAGGAGGAGGAGGAGGAAGACAATGAAGAGATAGCCTGAGAGAGAGAGAGAGAGAGAGAGAGAGAGAGAGAGAGAGAGAGAGAGAGAGAGAGAGAGAGAGAGAGAAAAGCGCCTTGAAAATTTTGATAATACAATCAACAATAATAGTAATACTAATAATATTAATACTAACAATAGTAATAATAATAATATTACTGATAACAATAATAATAACAACAATGATAACAATAGCAATAGTAATAGTAACATAATATGAACCATTAACCAATCCGACATTATGAGCAAAATTAAATAAATAAATAGAATATATACATAAAAATAAATAAAATATAGTATGAAAAGAGGAGGCTTGACAAAAAAAAGGACCAAAACATGACTTCCTCTTCCTCGTCCTCCTCTTCCTCTTCCTCCTCCTCGAGGAACAGGACACGCAGCTGTCATGGTGCTCGCGAAGTAAGAACGGAGAAAAGGTCGTAAGAGAGAATTGGAAGCAATTGTTAGAAAACGGAGAGCGGTCACCGAATTCTTAGAAAACGGAGAAGCGGTCCCGAAGTCAACACACTCGCCATTTCTGGAGCTTTAACAAAACAGCAAAACAAAGGATAACGTGAACGAAGAGAGAAAAGAAAAAAAAATGAAAGAAAATGCAAAGAGAGAAAAGAAAGAAAAAATGAAAGAAAATGCAAACAGAAAAAATAGGAATGAAAAAAGAAAAATCAGAGAGAAAATTAAAAAGAAAAAATGAGAAGAACACAGGAAAGAAAAAAAAAGAAAAGAAAATAAAAAAAGAGAAAAAAAGTGGCAAAGAGGAAAAGCAACAAGAAGACAAGGAAGAAGCAGAGAGGACAATTGGTCTAAAGAAAACGTAAGGCAGGGAGGCAACCACTCTATATAATAGAAAACGGAGACGAAACTTGGACTAAACTAAAAACATAAAGAAGAGAGTAAAAGAGAGGACAAAGAGGAGGGAGAGGCGGAGGAAGAAGAGAGTGAAGAGAAAGAGAAGAGAGGGAAAAGAGAAGAGCGGCCCAAACTATGAACACCAACACCAATTACGTTCCAAAGGAATGTCGTTTTTGGATAAGGAACGTGAGTGGACAGCAGAACGTGGAGAGAGAGAGAGAGAGAGAGAGAGAGAGAGAGAGAGAGAGAGAGAGAGAGAGAGAGAATGAGAGAGAGAGAGAGAATGAGAGAGAGAGAGAGAGAGAGAGAGAGAGAGAGAGAGAGAGAGAGAGAGAATGACGAGACAGAGAAAAAGAGAGCCAGAGAGTGAGAAACAGAGTCAGAGAGTGAGAGAGAAGACGAGACAGAAAGAGAGCCAGAGAGAGAGATAGAGTAAGAGAGCCAGAGAGTGAGAGTGAGAGAGAGAGAGAGAGCCAGAGTGAGAGAGAGAGAGAGAGCCAGAGTGAGAGAGAAGACGAGACAGAATGAGCCAGAGTGAGAAAGCGAGCCAAAGAGTGTGAGAGACACACACTGAGAGAGCCAGAGTGAGAGAGACACAGAGAGAGAGCTAGAAAGAGAGAGAGCTAGAAAGAGAGAGAGAGGGAGACAGGGACAGAGAAACAAATACGTGAATGAGAAGAGAAAGGAGAGGAGAAAAAGAGGAAATGGGAAGAGGAGAATAAAGGGGAAGAGGAGAATAAAGGGGAAGAGGAGGCGGAAGGGGAAGAGGAGGCGGAAGAGGAGGAGGAGGAGGAGGAGGAGGAGGAGGAGGAGGAGGCGGAAGAGGAGGAGGAGGAGGAAGGAGATGGAAGGGAGCAGGGATAGGAGAAAAAGGAGGAGGAAGAGGAAGAAAAAGAAAAGGGTAAGGACTGTAGGAGACAGACAGAGAGGGAGAGAGAGAGATTACACACGACGCAGTGACTTGAAATTCAGATGAATTCAAAGAAGAGTATACAAAAGAGAAAAAGAGGAAGAAGATGGGTTAACAAGAGGGAGGAGGAGGAGCAGAACGGGGAGAACGGGGTGGAAGAGGAGGGGAAGAAGAGGGGGAGGACGAGGAGGAGGAGGAGGAGGAGGGGAAAAGGAGGAGGAGGAGGGCAAAAGGAGGAGGAGGAGGAGGGGAAAAGGAGGAGGGGAAAAGGAGGAGGAGGAGGAGGGGAAAAGGAGGAGGGGAAAAGGAGGAGGAGGAGGAGGAGGGGAACAGGAGGAGGAGGAGAGGAACAGGGGGAGGAGAAGGAGGGGAAGGAGAAGAAGTGGGCGAAGGGGAAGATGGGGAAAAGGGAAGGGGAGGGGAAGAAGGGGGAAGGGGAAAGGAAGAGGAAGAAGGAGGGGAAGGGGAGGAGGAGGAGGAGGGAAAGAGGGAGGGGAGGAGGAGGGAAAGAGGGAGGGGAGGAGTTTACAGAGGAAGAAGATCGCAAGAAAAGAAAGAGGAAATAGAAAGGAGGAGAAAAAAGAGAAAGGAAGAAGAGGAGGAAGAGAAAGGAAGAGGAGGAAAAGAAGAGAAAGGAAGATAAGAGAAAGGAAGAAGAGGACGAAGAGAAAGAGAAAGAAGAGGAGGAAGGGAAGAGAAAGGAAGAAGAGGAGGAAGAGAAAAAAGAGAAAGGAAGAAGAGGAGGAAGAGAAAGGAAGAGGAGGAAGAGAAGAGAGAGGAAGAAGAGGAAGAGAAAGAAGAGAAAGGAAGAAGAGGAAGAGAAAGAAGAGAAAGGAAGAAGAGGAAGAGAAAGAAGAGAAAGGAAGAAGAGGAGGAAGAGAAAGAAGAGAAAGGAAGAAGAGGAGGAAGAGAAAGAAGAGAAAGGAAGAAGAGAAGGAAGAGAAAGGAAGAATAGGAGGAAGAGAAGAGAAAGGAAGAATAGGAGGAAGAGAAAGAAGAGAAAGGAAGAAGAGGAGAAAGAGAAAGAAGAGAAAGAAGAGAAAGGAAGAAGAGAAAGAAGAGAAAGGAAGAAGAGGAAGAGAAGAGAAAGGAAGAAGAGGAGAAAGAGAAAGAAGAGAAAGAAGAGAAAGGAAGAATAGGAGGAAGAGAAAGGAAGAAGAGGATGAAGAGAAAGAAGAGAAAAGAAGAAAAAAGGAAAAAGAGGAAGAAGAGAAGAGAAAGGAAGAAGAGGTGGAAGAGAAGAGAAAGGAAGAAGAGGAGGAAGAGAAAGAGGTGGTCGAGGAGGAGAAGGAGGAATACAGAGTGAATGAGAAATTGGAGGGGAAGGTAAGAAGAGGGAGACGAGGAGGAGGAGGAGGAGGAATAGGAGGATGGAGACAAGCGGAAGAAAAGACAAAGGAGGACAACACCGCTCCGAACGAAGACAAACGAAGCGAAGACAAACGGGGAGGAATATGAAGAGGAGGAGGAGGAAGAGCAGTAGGAGGAGGAGGAGGAGGGAGAGGAAGAGAAGGAGGAAAAGGAGGAAAAGGAGGAAGAGAAGGGAAAGGGAGAAGGAGTAGGGGGAGGAAGAGAAATAGGAAAAGGAGGAAGAGAAGACGGGAAAGGGAGAAGGAGGAGGAGGAAGAGAAGAAGGGAATGGGAGGAGGAGGAGGAGGAGGGAGAGTAGGAAGAGACGGCGAGGAGGAGGGGGAAGGGGAGGAGGGGAAGGGGAGGCGGAGGAGGGGAGGAGTAAGATGAGGAGGGGGAGCAAGTGGAGGAGAAAAATAAAGAGAAGGTGGAAGAGGAGGAGGGGAGCAAGTGGAGGAGAAAAATGAAGAGGAAGTGGAGGAGGAGGAAGTGGAGGAGGAGGAGGAGGAGGAGGGTGAGGAAAAGGAGAAAGATAAGGAGGAGGAGGAGGAAGAAGAGGAGGAGGAAGATGATGAAGCCAAGACAATGGCCATGTCTTTCCCGTAAGCATAGCAAGCACAAGAGAGAAATCTGGTCCCCCCGCCCCCAAATCCCCCCCACGCGCGGGGCAATTACAGGGAGTGCTGTGGGAGGGGGGGGATGCATATATCCCCCCCTCTTTCTTCTCCCCACACCAACTTTCCTCCAACAAAGGAAGACGGGGGTGAAGAGGAGGAGGAGGAGGAGGAAGTTGATGTGAGAAATTCAGAGAGAGAGAGAGAGAGAGAGAGAGAGAGAGAGAGAGAGAGAGAGAGAGAGAGAGAGAGAGAGAAGGAGAGAAAGAGAGAGAATCCAGAAAAGAGGAGGAGGAAATGGGGGGATAGGAAACCGAGAAGAGGAAGAGGAGACGAGGAGAAGAGGAGAGGAAGATAAGGAGACAGAGAGAGAGAGAGAGAGAGAGAGAGAGAGAGAGAGAGAGAGAGAGAGAGAGAAAGGAGTCAGAGAAGACGAGGAGAGGGACAGAGAGAGAGAGAAGACGAGGAGGAGAGGGAGAGAGAGACGAGGAAGAAGAGGAGGAGGAAGAGGAAGAGTAGAGGAGGTCATTTATAAACAAGTGCATCAAAGCGACGAAGCGGCAAGGAGGAGGAAATGGCGGGAAGGAGGCGGCAAGATGGCGGGAGGACGGTAAGGAGGAAGAGGAGGAGGTGAAGAAGAGGAGTAGAGGAAGAGGAAGACTGGGTGAAGAGGAAGAAATGGAGGAGGACGAGGAGGAGGGGGACGAGGAGGAAAGGGAGGGGGGAGATAAGGAGAAGGAGGAGGAGGACGAGGAGGAAGGGGAGGAGGACGAGGAGGAAGGGGAGGGGGAAGAGGAGGAGGAGGAGGACGAGGAGGAAGGGGTGGAGGAGGAGGAAGGGGTGGAGGTGGAGGAAGGGGTGGAGGAGGAGGAAGGGGTGGAGGAGGAGGAGGAGGAGGAGGAGGAAGGGGTGGAGGAGGAGGAGGAGGAGGAGGAGGTGGAGGAGGAGGAGGAGGAGGAAGGGGTGCAGGAGGAGGAGGAGCAGGTGAGGAAGAGAAAGAGGAGGGGAAAAGGAGGAGGGGGAGACTGAGAGGAAGGTGATATGAATGGAAGTGGAGAAGTACAAAAGGAAGAGGAAGATGAGGTGGAGGGAGAAGAGGAGGAAAACAGGAGGAGGGGAAGGGGAAAAGGAGGGGAAAAGGAGGAGGAGGTGAAGAGGAATAGGAAGGGAGAAGGGGAAGACGATGAGGAGAAAAGGAAGAGGAGGGGAAGAGGAGGAGGAAGGGAAGATGAGGAAGAGGAGGAGAAAAGGAGGAGGAGGGGAAAAGGAGGAGGAGGAGAAGGAAGAGGTCGCGGTGTAGGAGGAAGACGAGGTGGCAGGCGATGAGGAGACAGAGAAGAAAAAAGCGGAGGACGAAGAGGAGGAGGAATAGGAGGAGGTGAAGAAAGAGGAGGAGGAAGAGAAGGAGGAGGAGGAGGAGAAGGAGAACATGGAGGAGGTAAAGAAAGAGGAGTGGGTGGAGAAAGAGGAGGAGGAGAAGGACGTGGAAGAGGAAGAAGAGGTGATGAAAGAAGAGGAAGTGGAGGAAGAGGTGTAGAAAGAGGACGAGGAGGAAGAGGAAAAGGAGGAGGAAGAAGTGGAAGAGGAAAGAGGAAGTATTGAAAGAGGAGGTGGAGGAAGATGTGTAGAAAGAGGACGAGGAGGAAGAAGAGGAGGAGGAGGAAGAGAGGTGAAGAAAAAGGAAGAGGAGGAGGAGGAAGAAAGGTGAAGAAAAAGGAGGAGGAGGAGGACGAAGAGAGATGAAGAAAAAGGAGGAGGAGGACGAGGAGGAAGAAGAGGAGGAGGAGGAAGAGAGGTGAAGAAAAAGGAAGAGGAGGAGGACGAGGAGGAAGAAAAGAAAGATGGAGGAGGAAGATGGAGGGGATATATGGAGTAGGAAGATGGAGGAGAATGATGGAATGAAGATATGGAGGGTAAATGAGATATGGAGGGGAAGATAGTATAGAGCTGAAGGTAGAAGTAAGGAGGACAATTCAGTGTTGGAGAAGGGAGAGGAAGAGAATTCAGTGTTGGAGAAGGGAGAGGAGGATAATTCAGTGTTGGAGAAGGGAGAGGAGGATAATTCAGTGTTGGAGAAAAGAGGACAGGAGGACAATTCAGTGTTGGAGAAGGGAGATGAGGACAATTCAGTGTTGAAGGGAGGAGAAGAGGACAATTCAGTGTTGGAGAAAGGAGGAGAGGGGGACAATTCAATGTTGGAGAAGGGAGAGGAGGAGAATTATGTGTTGGAGGAGGAGAGGGGGACAATTCAATGTTGGAGAAGGGAGAGGAGGAGAATTATGTGTTGGAGGAGGAGAGGAGGACAATTCAGTGTTGGAGGAGGGAGAAGGGGACAATTCTGTGTTGGAGATTGGAGAAGACATTTGGAGAAGTGGAAAACCAATATAGGAATATTAATCACAAACAATAAATATAAATAAACAAACAAATAATAAATAGATAATGAATTCAAGAAACTTTATTTCCAGTAGCCAAACACACACACACACACACACACACACACACAATTCACTAGTCAGGAATAAACTCGGACTAAGACTTCTGTGTTTCCTTGTCCCACTCAGGTCAACCTGTAAGTATGTCTCAACACACATACATAGACACACACACACACACACACACACACACACACACACACACACACATATATATATATAGATATAGATATATATAGATATATTTCTAAACAGAAATGTAGTAGCACATTTGTAAATGACACACAGGAAACCCACAGTCGGAGAAAATAAACTTCAAATGAAAGAAAATTCTATATTTCGGCTATCAACTGTAACCCTCTTCAGGAAGATAGGCTACTTTCCTGAAGAGGGCTACAGTTGATAGTCGAAATATAGAATCTTCTTTCATTCGAAGTTTATTTTCTCCGACTGTGGGTTTCCTGTGTGTCATATATATATATTCAAAATGGTCTAGGATCACGTGTTGAACTCGTGATCGAAGTGAAGCTTAGAGCTCATATATGACCGATCTATGGGTAATGCTGTGACCTTACACGCACACACACACACATCCAACTCCCCACACACGAGTTGTAGTAACGACTCGCAGCGCAGCGATACTGAATTCACTTCAGCCCTGGGCGGGATTCGAACCCTGACCGCCGTAGTGGCAGCCGGGAACTGTAGCCACTACGCCACGAGTGAGAGTGTGTGTACACACACACACACGATAAAAATCAGCCATCGACACCACTTGTGACGTAATAGACGTCACTGATGAAAGTGCCCTACGAATAACGACGTCAGGTAACGCTGGAGAAAGGTAATTACGGAGTAATTAAGGCCTGAATGGAGTAATGGGTTGATTGAAGCCGGCCGAGGTAATGAACAAGAGAAAATTATGGGATGCTATTACGGTAATGGAAATTACACCGCAATGGTAATAAATCATAAGTGAGATCACCCAATACGAGATCAAGCACGCACGCACGCACGCACGCAATCCTTTTGTATGTCGCTGTGGCGCGTTGGTTTGAATCTCGCTTCATGAACAGTGTATGGGCCAGGTGCGATTCCAGTATGTGTATATACGAGTACATACATACATGCATATTCGTACACACACACACACACACACAATGTATATGTATATATATATATATATATATATACATATATACATATATACATACATATGATATATAAGATCTGCCCATGGGATTCGAACCCTGGCAGAGCGAGAGAATAGACATTAAGAATAAATAAATAAAATAATTATGAAATAAAAAATAAAAATAATGATAACAATAACAATAATAATCGAAAACCGTGAATACAATACCACCACCACTATTTATTCATTTTTAAAAGTAAAAGACTCTTTTCTATTTGTCTGATGAAATACGCGAAATTTGTTATAAATCCCCCCTTTCCTATTGGCAGCATTTAAATTTCGCGTCGTGAAAAAAATAAAATGGCGGACTGGACTATCAACGCCATCTCTTAGCTGCTCGCCAAATTGAAATACATAAATGATGATTACATTTTCATTGGAGAGTTTCCTCTTTCGTATTTAAGCTGTTGGGATGGTGTGTGTGTGTGTGTGTGTGTGTGTGTGTGTGTGCGCGTGTGTGTGTGTATGCATGCGTGTGTGTGTGTGTATGCATGCATGCGTGTGTGTGTGTGTGTGCATGCATGCATGTGTGTGTGTGCATGCATGCATGTGTGTGTGTATGCATGCATGTGTGTGTGCATGCATGCATGTGTGTGTGTGTGTATGCATGCATGTGTGTGTGTGTGTGTGCATGCATGTGCATGTATGTGTGTGTGCATGTGCATGTGTGTTTGTGTAGGTGTATGCGTGTCCATGTGTGTGTGTGTATGTGTGTGTGTGTGTATGTGTGTGTATGCGTGTCCATGTGTGTGTGCGTGTGCGTATGTCTGTATTTACCTAGTTGTATCTTACGGGAAGGGGAGCTTGGCTCGTGGTGTCCCGTCTTTGTATTTCGCAGTATTTAGTTTGGTCTAAAATTCATGAATGGTTTTTGCACACACATCCACCACTCTGTGTGGAAAGCTGTTCTTTTTCAGGTCCCTCCTTTAACTTTTTTCTTTCTTTCTTTTTTCTTTTCATGTCCTCTTTTATTT
>NC_134814.1:22526129-22538629 GCF_046742065.1 Oratosquilla oratoria
AACCGCAGACGATGGGATTCGGATTGGTAAGGGCCACTGTGAAGACCCCTCTGGGGGCAAAAAAAAAAAAAAAAAAAAATCAAGTCATGGAAAAAAAGACTCTGTGGAAGCGAGTCTTACCGCCGCGCACTTGGGAGACCAAAACTACAAGACCTTCCAGCTCCGGTTCCATTAAAAAGTAATTTCATAGTTTGACAATTGTCGGCCGACAGCGGCCAATTCGTGAGACCCCAATCTCACTCGTGAGACTCCCATTGCCCCAGTGTGAGAGTCCCATACACGGGACCGGCACTCACAAATCTTGTGAGTCTCGTGAGAATAGAGATCCCCCATACAAGGAATCAGCATCCTAAGTCTCGTGAGAATTTTGTGAGACCTACACGGATTCCACACTCGCAAGTTTTGTGAGAATCTTCTGAGATCCTTATTCAAAGAACCCCCACTCACAAGTCTTGTGAGAATCTTGTGAGACCCCCATAGAAGAAACCCGGACTCACAAGTCTTGTGAGAATCTTGTGAGACCACCATACAATGAACCCACACTCACAAGTCTTCTGAGAATCTTGTGAGGCCACCATACAAGGAACCCGCTCTTATAAGTCTTGTGAGACTCTTGTAAGAATCTTGTGAGATTGCGACAAAGAAATTGCTACAGAGATTTCTGATGAAGAGGCAGCCTTTACTCCTCCTCTTCCCTCCCTTCCTCTTCTTCCTCCTCCTCCTCCCCCTAATCCTAACCCTACTCCTCCTCAGATTCCTACTCCCTCTCCCCTAACCCTACTCCTCCTTCCTCCTCCTCCTCTCTCTTCTTCCTCCTCTCCCTCTCCTCCTCCACGGGACCCTAATTCTACTCTTCCCCTCCTCCTCCTCCTCCTCCTCCTTCTCCTCTTCCTCCTTGTGTGCGTTGGTGACGTCATCGGAAGCGTGCTTGTCTCCCACTCGCTTAGTCACAGGTTCGAATCCCGCACTCCTTTCCGATTCCCGACAGTGACTGTCACTCTCCAAGCCCATAGGGCAAAGTGGAGGCACCTTAACTATTCAGCGCCCCCTGGCGTAGGGTCACCCTCACTTTCTCTTCCTCCTACTCCTTTCCCTTCCTCTGCCTTCCTCTTCTTCCTCCTTCCTCTTCTTCCCCCTTCAACCAGTTCTTCATCCCTCTTCCTCCTCCTCCTTTATACCATTTCCATCCCTCCTTCCTCTTCTTCCTCCTCCTCCTCTTGTATTCCCCTCCTCACCCTTCACCTTCTCCTCTGGGACCCTCAGTCATCCTCCATGAACTCCACCTCATCCCCCACGCCAGATGGAGGACAAAACATCCTCCAGGGAGGGTGTGGAGGGAATGTCCGCTTTGCGGCAAAAGACAACTGTTCCTGTCAAGCAAAGAGCCGGTGAAACATGGATTAATTCTTTGTTAAAAAACTACCTCCTATATATACATACATACATACATATATATATATATATATATATATATATCTATATATATATATATATATATATATATATATCCGATCATTTTTATGACAGTTGCATGCAGGATTCGAATCCACTGTTATCGGGCGTAAGATCACCTTCACAGAGCCTTAGCCCACTACACCAACAGACACTTAAAAATTATCGGATTGATGTCCCTGTTACTAACGAATTTCTCTCTCTCATATATATATATATATATATATATATATATATATATAAATATATATATAAATATATATATATATATTATATAAATATATATTATATATATTATATAAATAAATATTATATATTACATAAATATATATATATATATTATATAGATATATATATATATATATATATATATATATATATATTGATTGGAGCAATCTCTTAAGTCACTAAAACTTGTCACGTGCTAGCCTGGGTTCGAGTCCTTGGCCGTACCACGTTTCAATTTCTGCATGTTGGCCTCCCCGGTCTCTCGATTTTGACTTAGAATTAAAATGTATTGTGGTTGATAAAACAAACACACACACACACACACACACACACATACACACACACACACACACACACACATTATATATATATATATATATATATATATATATATATATAAATATATATATATATGTATATACATATGTATATATATATATATATGACAATTCTTATTACAATCGCACGCGGGATTCAAATCTACTGTTTCAGTCATCACTAAGATAACCTAGCATTGCCTTAACCCTCTCGGCCACCGTAATAGCTTCGGTGGCCGACAGGGTTCAGGCAATGCTAGGTTATCTTACCGATGGCTGTCAACTAGCAAATCTCTCAAATATATATATATATATATATATATATATATATATATATATATATATATATGCATAACCTTCAAAAAGAATGTGTGGATATCAAATATGCTAGAAAGATGTATATACTTGGTTCAAACGTTTCCCTGGAGATGTCTTAATAGACGGAAAGGTTATATATATATATATATATATATATATATATATATATATATATATATATGTGTGTGTGTGTGTGTGTGTGTGTGTGTGTGTGTGTGTGTGTGTGTGTGTGTGTGTGTGTGTGTGTGTACATACAATACATATACATTTTGAAAAGCAAGTGCGTCCAGAACCCTTCTCCATCTTCAATAGAGGAGGAGGAGGAGGAGGAGGAGGAGAAGAAGATGAGGAAGAGATGCCCCCCGGCTGTCCAGTACAAAATGGACTTGTTTCTAACGTAGTTACAACTATTCACAAAGCGTTCCTGTAGTTTTGGTAGTTTTAGTACTTTCGGCAAACACAAATATAAGACTCAGTCGCTGTGTGTGTGCGTGCGTGTGTGTGTGTATACATGTGTGTATATACGCACACACACTATATACATACATATATAGTCCGTGAACGGGCTATTTACAGACTGAATGCGAAGTAGGACGAGAGAAACATATGAGGCAAAAAAAAGTAAAAACAAAAGATAAATGAGGCAAAACAGAGAGCAGATGTAAAGTGGTGGAGGCGTTTGACGGAAATTTTTAAAAATGATAAGATGTTTTGGAAGGAGGTTAAGAGAGGAAGGGGAGGTGAGTCAAACAGAGAACAAAAGGTAAAAGGTTCAGATGGAGAGATGACAACGGAAGAGGAGGCGGTAAGGGGAAGATGTGTAGAGTATTTGAGGAAGTTGCTAAATGTGGAGTAGAATAGGGAGTGGTGGTGGTGATGGGTGAGGAAAATGGAAGAGAATTAAGAAAAGATGAGGTGCAAGTTGTTCTTATGATGGTGGGTGCCATACGGAATGTCTGAAGAAGGGAGGTACAGTAACAGTGGACTGGCTAGTGAGGTTGTTTAATTTGTGTCAAAGTGAGGGTAGAGTGCCAGAGGACTGAAGGTGTGTCAGTATAGTTCCGCTTTACATGGGGGAAAGGGGACAAGTGTGAGTGTAGTAGTTTCTGAGGGATCAGTTTGTTGAGTGTAGTTGGGAAAGCTTATGGGAGGGTTTTGATTGAGAGGATTAGGAGAGGAATTGAGGGAGTAATTGCTGAGGAACAGTGTGGGTTTAGGAAGGGTAGGGGTTGCATGGATCAGATTTTTGTGGTAAGACAGATATGTGAGAAAGATTTAGTAAAGGGTAAGGATGTTTCTTTGGACCTTTATGGATTAGGAAAATGCTTATGACGGAGTAGACAGAAAGTCACTGTGGGAGGTATTGCAGATATATGGGATAGGAGGAAAGATGTTAAGAGCACTCAAGAGTTTTTACGAGAGTAGTAGATCCTGTGTTAGAATGGAAAATGGAAAGAGTAAATGGTTTCAGGGTGGGACTGCGTCAGGGATGTGTTATGCCGCCATGGTTGTTCGATGTGTACATGGATGGGGTGCTGCGGGAGGTAAATGTAAGGGTAATAGACAGGGGAATGGAAATGGTTAAAGAAAATGGAGAAAAGTATGAGGTGAGCCAGTTGTTGTCTGCTGATGCCACTGCGCTTGTGGCAGGGTTAAAGGCGGGATTAAGGGGTTTAGTGACGGAGATAGGAAGGGTATGCGATAGGAGAAAGTTGAAGGTAAATGTGTGTAAAAGTGAGGTGATGAGATGTACAAGGAGAGAGGATGCCAGCGAGCTGGACGTAAGTCTGAACGGATTGAGGATGGAAGAAGTGGACAGCTTTAGGTATTTGGGGTCACATGTGGCAGAAAAGGAAGGAATGGAGTTGAAAATAGATTGTAGATTGAGATAAGTAAGTAAATACCTGGGGGGCTAAATAGTGTCATGAGAAATAGGCATCTGGGAATGGATGCTAAGAGATTGTATGAAAGGGCAATTGTGCTGACGGCTTTGTATGGGCCAGAACCTTGGTATTTGAGAGAAGCAGAGAGAAAAAGTTTGAATGTATTTGAGATGAAATGTCTGAGAAGTATGGTAGGAGTTACAAGGTTGGATAGAGTGAGAAACGAGATGAGTAGGAGAGCTGGGATGGAAAAGGAGATGGCTGATAGGACTGAAGAAAGAGTATTGGGATGGTTTGAATACAAGGGAATAATGAGAGAAGATTAGTAAAAGAGGTGTGGAAGGCAGAGGTGGAGGGAGTGAACTTGAGAAAACCACATACGATGAGATGGATAGATGGGGTGAAAAGGGGGTTGAGCAAGAGGGAAATGTCCGCTGAGCAAGGAAGGGAAAAGGCAGATGGGGTGAGTGGAGAATGACTGTGTATACATGATAATGTGATGCAAGGATGGAAAGGGGTGGGACATGTGAATGTTAGGGAATGGTTATGTTTGAATATATTTATTATATATATATATATATATATATATATATATATATATATATATATATATATATATATTATGTATAATTTTCTACCGTCCTGGAGAGGGGGAAAAAGCCCTTGGTGTGTGTGTGTGTGTGTGTGTGTGTGTGTGTGTGTGTGTGTGTGTGTGTGTGTGTGTGTGTGTGTGTGTGTGTGTGTGTGTGTGTGTAAACACACCTGAAGTGAATCGCTAGTAACATAGAGAATCATACAAATAATTTCCGACAGTTGCTCCCGTTAATCTTTTGGCATCAGGCGAGGTCTCGGTTCGATTCCCGAGGCGACTGTCGGAAATTATATATATATATATATATACATATATATATATATATATATATATATATATATATATATATAATCATCATATGTTACCTTGAGCCAAACGCAATAAGAACTATATTATTCAAGAGAGAGAGAGAGAGAGAGAGAGAGAGCGAGAGAGAGAGAGAGAGAGAGAGGGGACCAGAATTACGTAGTATTCCTTTATAGTTGAGGCCTTTTCTACACTTTAAAGCTCTCTTCAACCCCTGATGTCTCCATCTAGAAAGAAGCGCTGGTTATTGGTAACAAAATACCAAATACTATTTCTACTACTATCACAATAACTACTACTACTACTACGACCACTATCATGTAAACTATTACTACCATATATTACTATTACCATCACCAAAACTAAACACTACTGATGATACTATACTACTACGACCACTAAAATACTAAAATAGTATTACTACCATATATTACCATTACAATCAAAACTACTATCACAACTATTACTACTACTATTACTATTACTACTACGACCACTACTATCATAAATATTACTATTACCGTATATTACTACTACCACTACATAACTGAATGCTAATGATAATACTATTACAACAAACACTACTACTACTACTATCATAAATACTATTACTACCGTATATTACTATTACCACCACTATTATTACCATTACCCCCACCACCAAAACTCGTGAGAAGAGACCCAGCGTGAGAACTAAGTCGTGTAGCTCGCGGACACGACGTAATTAATTCCGTGAGAAGTCGAGCGGTGAGCGTGAGAGCATAAGAGTGAGATGACAGAGGGAGAAAGAGTGAGATGAGATGACAATAAGAGAAAGAGAGTGAGGTGAAAGAGAAAGGGAAAAGGGAGGGAGAGATTGAGACAGAAAGAGAGAGAGAGAGAGAGAGAGAGAGAGAGAGAGAGAGAGAGAGAGAGAGAGAGAGAGAGAGAGAGAGAGAGAGAGAGAATGACAGACGGAGGAATGGCAGATGGAAAGGGACAGAGGAATGGAAGATGGAGAAAAAGAGAGAGAGCGGGGAAAGGGAGATGGAAAGAGAGGGAACTAAAGACAGACAGCCAGAGGGAAGGAGAGAGAGGGGAGGGGAAGGAGGGAATGAGAGAGAAACGGGGAAGGAAGGAGGGAGAAAGAGAGAGGGGAGGGGAAGGAGGGAAGGAGAGAGAAAGGAGAAGGAGGGAGGAAAAGAGAGTGAGAGAGGAAGAAAGAGAGGGAGAAAGAGAGAGGGAGAGAGAGAGAAAGGGATAGAAAGAAAGGGAGATGGTCAGAAAAGGGGGAAGGGGGAGAGATCGATGGAAAAGAGAGGCAACAATATCTAACAAAATAATCAAAACTGGATATAAATAAATTCATATTTTCCGTCTTCGTCTCATTGATTACTATAAAAGATAGCTAAAAGAAAGAGAAATAAACACAAAGTAAAAAAAATATATCCTTTGTGTTTACATATCATAGATTACGAAAAGGCCTTTGACTTCATGAAAATAAAAAATTACGAAACAGAACAGTTTTACGCCTTGAGAGAGAACTTAGTTTCAATAAGGGAAAGACTGAATATTCCTGGGAGATGTTTCAAACAAGATTTGCAAGAAGAGCCGAGTGATCTCAGCAAAGAATCATAATGTGTGAAAATAAACACACACACACACATACAAATCGGATTACAATGGTTTACAAAGGCAACCTAACAAGGTTTATGACAATATATATATATATATATATATTACATAACACTGCTGTAAATAGTTGCTGTATCCCTTGAGCAAATGTGTATATGTATGTCTGCGTGTGTGTGTGTGTGTGTGTATGTACGCGCGCGTGTGTATAAGGTGACATCATATCTCATAGCATACACAACACGATCTCTGAACTCTTTTTGGGAAGGATAAAACGCTGTCGATCACGAGCCCAGCACATAGCCCCAAGACTACGGTGAGTCATCTCACATACAATTTACACACGCCATGAGACCCCGAATGGCATGAATATATATAGGCTATTTCCCTGAACTCGCGTACATAAAACCCTTAGTAAAAGCCTTAATTTCTTGACGATGCGAAGACCACCAACACTCCAAAGGACAATGAAACTCGGCAGAACGTCACCGTAGATTTTCACACAAACACTCACACTTTCTTTCTACATGTATATATATATATTATATATATATACATATATATATATATATATATATATATCACCTTCGAAAATGTCCTAAATACACGAAAACGTTCGGTCACCTTTCATTTTATTTTCCAAGTGATTTTATTTCACATTTTGTGAATCACGTGTTTTTGTCATTTATTCGCATATATATATATATATATATATATATATATATATACATAAACGTGTGTGTACGTTTCATACTACTCATATATCACATGCTGGACATTGTAGATAAACTGTCACTACTTGATATTATTCACATTGGTGTCAAACTCACCCGACTCGCCTAACCCAATCCCGTACCGTGTGATACTTTGACCCTGATTGTCTCAAGGGGATTCCATTCGTCTCCGTGGTGCCTTTTCCCTTCCCTCAGTCCTTTCCGTGGCATTCATTCTGCCTGGCGCCAGGCAATTTTATTCATCCAAGGTAGGGTGAGGAAGGTTGGGGGAGCCTCAGGCTGTGATAGTCTTAAAGATTATCCATAAAAAAAAGAGGAGAGACAGAGTGAGAGAGATGGTGGGGAGGCAGAGAGAGTGGAAGAGAGATAGTGGAAGAGAAAGTGGATAAGAAAGAGAGAGTGGAAGAGAAAAAGGGAGAGAGAGAGAGAGGACGAGAAAGAGCGAGTGGAAGAGAAAGCGGGAGAGAAAGTGGAAGAGAAAGAGCAAGAGAGTGGAAGAGAGGAAGGGGGTGAAAGAGAATGAAAAGGAGAAAGAGAAAGGAGGGTGGGGTGAAAAGGGGAGCAAAGATCAAGATCCGTGATTCCGTGAGCTCATCTCACCCCCAAACCTTCCCCATCTCCCCGCTCCAAACCTCCCCCCCCCATTTCCCCCAATCTCCCCC
Source organism: Oratosquilla oratoria (assembly GCF_046742065.1). Classification (NCBI taxonomy): domain Eukaryota; kingdom Metazoa; phylum Arthropoda; class Malacostraca; order Stomatopoda; family Squillidae; genus Oratosquilla; species Oratosquilla oratoria. The sequence continues at coordinate 22,534,233 of NC_134814.1, forward strand.
TTTCCGGAGAGAGAGAGACAAATGCAAAAAGTGTTCCCTTGAAAGAGGCTAATCTCAGAGCGGGAGCAAGCAACTGCCACAGAAGTATTTATCAGAGCTTTTATCAGCTGTACATTTACCGTCCGGGAGACTGGGGACGCCGGCCCCGGACAGACAAAAGCCGGAGATATCCCTCCCCCAACCTTACCCCCCTTCCCCCCCCCCCACCATCTCCCGAAACCCGACTCTCCTCCCCTAAACACAAACTTGGTCCCAACAACAGATAAAAATATTCATTCATTCTCAATGTCTCCTCTCCGAGCTTCTGCTCGTGGTGGTCTTCTTCCTCCTCCTCCTCCTCCTCCTCCTCCCCGTCCTTAAATTGGGTTACCAGTGGAGACCAATAGGGAAGATGAGAAAGATGAAGGAGGTGGAGGGAGGGAGGGAGATGGAGTAGGAGGCCATTGTGGAGGAAGAGGAAGGGGAGGAGGATAAGGAAGAGGAATATTAAGATGAGAAGAGTAGATGGAAAATAGAAGGAGAGCAGGAGGAAGGAGGAAGAGGAGAAGGAGAAGAGCAGAAGGAAAGAGGAGACAGTGGAGGAAGAGGAACAAAGGAAGAGGAGGAGAGCAGGAGTAGGAGCAGAGGAGGAGTAGGAGGAGGAAGAGGAGGAGGAGGAAGAGGAAGAGGAGTGAGCGAGTATGATATTCACGTAGTGAGAAACTAAGTTGGACATTTGTATGCAAGGAAGACACAATATCACACACACATACGCATACACACACATAAGCAAGTGTATATATAAACTCTACGTGTACGTGCGTGTATCCCTGTAGGACTACATGTTAGAAGGGATTAATGGGGCTTAAATCCAAGCCAGATGATGTACACTACATTGTACATATGTACATTTGTACTACGAACACGATGAGGCCTTCTTGACGGACAAGGGCCTTCACATCCCCCCACCCCGACCTATGGAAGGGTTTCGATGGTTACATTGCCCATAGGTGGCAGGGTCCCAACTCTAGCGACTGCTGACCCTCTCACACTCAGCGTTGCATCAGTTTGTGCTCAGCAAAGCACTTGGTCACGTGACGCAGTAGTGAGTGAGTGAGAGGATCTTCCGACACTGGAATGTCCTGTCAAAGCGTGGCAAGGGCAGCCGCGAGTCTCAGGATGGGAACAGAATGCAAAATCCATGGATACATAAGTGTGTGTGTGTGTGTGTGTGTGTGTGTGTGTGTGTGTGTGTGTGTGTGTGTGTGTGTGTGTGTGTGTGTGTGTGTCTGAGTGCGTGTATGTATGTATATATATGTATGGGCCGGACCACGTTTCAATTTCTGCATGTTGGCCTCCGCGAATCTCTCGATGTTGATGGCTTAGAATTAAAGTGTATTGTGATTAATGATATACATATTTATATATATATATATATATATATATATATATATATATGTATACATATATATATATAAACTCCCAAGTAACCCATCCCCATCTTCCCCATTCCCCATGACTGTCATAGGCGGTGGCTCTATCTGGCACCATTCCCCACTTCCCCCTCCCCCCTCTTTCCCCCCCCCTGAGGAAGGATGGCTCTCATACATCAAAGCCATTGTAACCTCAGCCACCAGACGCCATGTGCGTCTGATAATGCGAAGCAACAAATGAGATTGAGCGCATTCTCGAACGCACTTAAAGGCGGCCGTGAAGGGAAGGCGGTCCTGCATTGGTGCATGTATGTTATATGGCATTGTTGTATTAACTCGTTTATGTCTGTGATGTATTTTGGCGACTGTATTCCTTTGGCCAAATGTTAGGTTCTCCTTTTTATTAATTATGCTAAATCTATTTAATATTTCATTTTATTTTGATTAACTTTATTTTATTTTCATTTAATATTATCTTTGACTTGATTTCATTTTCATCAATTTTATTTTATTTTCATTTAATCTTATTTTTATTTTATTCAATTATATTTAATTTTTATACTTACCTCATTTTTATTTGATTTCATTACTATTATTTTGTCTATATATTTCCTGTTATCTATTTATTTTGTATAAGAAGGATGGGGAGAAAATAATTTATATTTCACAAAAAAAAAAAATCATCTACACTTGTATCTATATATTCAGCGGAGCTATATATTAGGCTTTTAACACCTGGTGTATATATATTATATATATATATATATATATATATATATATATATAATATATACATATATATATATATACATGTATAACGTCTTAAAATTTGGATGTCCCCCAGTATTACCAATAATTTAAGAAAAGTTGACCACACAAACATACATAAACACACACACATACACACATTCTTCATATACTGTGAACGTTCCCAAAACAAGGGGGTCGCCACCTCAGCCTCGACGGATAGAAAAGTGAAATAGAGCAAAAAAGAATAAAAGGAGAGAAGAATGAAACCAGTTTTGTGTTTAAACGAACCGAGATATTGGTAGAGATAATGAAGAAAAAGTTACCAAGAGGAAAAGAGCAGCGCAACAGACAGAACGATTCTCTCTCTCTCTCTCTCTTTCACCCTCTTTCTTTCTCCCTCCCTTTCTCTCTTTCACCCTCTTCCTCTCCCTCTTTTTCTCTTCCAAAAGGAAAAGAGTAGCGCAATAGACAGATTTTCTCTCACCCTCTTTCTCTCTTTTTCTCTTCCAAGAGGGAAAAGAGCAACGCACTATATAAAGAGAAATTTTCTCTCTTCCACCCTCTTTTTCTTTCTCTCGTTGAACAAAAGTCGTCCCTCAGCTGAATAAAATCGCCTGACGGCTCTTAGAATATAGAATTAAATTCATAAATAGCAACGAGCGGAGAGAGGGTGAGAGAGAGAGGGAGAGGGAGAGAGAGAGAAATACTCTAATGAACTGAACGTAAACAGGAAGAGGAGTAGATGTAGGAGGAAGAGGAGGATGACAAAAAAACAAGAGGGGAGGAGGAAGAAGAGTAAGTTACGGGGGGGAGGAGGAGGAGGAGGAGGAGAAGGAGGAGGAGGAGTATACGGGAAGAAAAAGGAAGAATAGAAAGGAGGAAGAGGAGGTAGAGGAGGAGTGGGAAGGATAAGAGGAGGTAGAGGAAGAATAGGAAGGATAATAATAGGAAGAACAGTAAAAAGGAATGGGAGTAGAGAGAGAGAGAATGGTAAAATAAAGAAAAAAGAAAAACAAAACAAAATTAAACTAATGAATACAAAAATATAGAATCATAAATTAATCAAAATAAATAAAAAATATTAAAATACACTTTGATAGGAAATATTAAGAAAACAAAAGACGAAATTAAATTAAACAATGTGGAAACGGAAGAAAAGAAAAAGAAGAAAAAAGAAAACGAATGGAGTAAAGAAAAATAAGTGTCATATGAGGAGATAAATAGCAGAGATGAAAAAAGTAAAAAAAAAAAAAAAGTAATAAAACAAAAATAAACTGAATATTGCATGAAATTAATTTTGAGGCAAATATGTACATCGAAATTTTAACGGAATACATATCGACAAAGGAAGAGAAAATTAAATAGAAAAAGAGCAAAGAGGAGGAAAAAAGAGGAAAGAGAATATTTGGAAATTTTTATGTAAATAAATAAATAAATAATAATAGCAATAAAGCCATATACAGCGCCAGACGGACAATGTCAATTAACTAGTCGTGTTCTTCGAGTTCCCACGGGCTCAGAGTTGGGGAGTATTGATAATAGAAAAGATAATGCTTAGATACTACATCTCTCGACAGCCCTAGTCAGGCGGGGAGGCGAGCGAACACCGGTTAAAGAAAAAAAAAAAAAAAAAAAAAAAAAAAAAAAAAAAAAACGGGTTTCTCACTTCCCATTTCGAGGGAGTGGGATGGTGAGTTGCCATTTCATATGTGGGAATATCACAACAAACCATACGAAAAATAAAGAACATAAAAAATAAGCAAGTACAAGAGAAAAATAGAAACAGATACAAAGAGAGAAAAAAAGAGCAAATGAAGAGAAAAAGCAGAGGTAATTGAAATGGTTGGACAGCGGGGGGCGGGTACAGGAAGTGTTCCGTTTACAGTAAAAACAGAAGAACAGGAGTGGAAGAGGAACGGGAACGGAAAAAATAACAGAAATGACTGATGAGAAAGGGGTTGCAGCGAAGTGGGAGAAAGAGAGAAGAGGATAAACGAGAGAGATGGAAAGAGTAGGACAGAGAGGAGCGAAAGAGATAGAGAGCAAGACACAAAAATGTATTTAATTTTTATTTACATCTACGTTCACACATTTTTTTTCTGAAAATTTCTGTGACTGAACTCTGTCTCACTGCAGTGCATTTGAAACAAAGTATTAAGAGAAGTATTTTTGTATAAATGATAATAATAATAATAATAATAATAATAATAATATACTGTTTATTAAGTTAACAGA
>NC_134814.1:22543629-22556129 GCF_046742065.1 Oratosquilla oratoria
ATTGAAATGCGGTACTGCCGAGGACTCTAACTCAGCGATCACATGACAAGTGCCGTAGTAACTAACCAACTAAGCTATCAAGATGATGGCTTAGAATTAAAGTGCATTGTGGTTGATAAAATGTATATTATATATATATATATATATATATATATATATATATATATATATATATATATATATATATATATCAATAAATAACAAAAACAATAGGTTCAAATAATGAATAGTCAACATAAAGCACAGAATATTAAAATATTAAGAACAAAAATAAACAAGGTAAGAAAAATATATTTTCCACCAGGTGTTTTATATCTACCCGACATCACCTCATTTCTACCCCCTCATAGGCGTCATAAATTCACAACCCAAGGGCGTGATATAATTACCCTCCAGTGAAAATCTGACCCTCTGGGGGCGTGCTAAAATTATCCCATTCATGACATATTTACCCCCCGTGGACCGTGTTAAATTGACCCTTCGTGATATATATACCCCCAAGTGGTCTTAGGTGGACAAGAATAGACATATACATATATATATATATATATATATATATATATATATATATATATATATATATATATATATATATACATGGTAATAAAATAAAAACCTAACCGCCAACACAGTGGTTACACACTAACCTATTTGAACCACGTTAACTAACCCACAATACATGGCTAAGCTAGTTATATTACGAGATCGTAAACAGGGACTAACCACAACACACGTAAAGGCCCCAACTCGCATCTCTTACGTCTTAACTAGCAAAATTACAATATGCGGTTACCTGCTTGTTAAAATAGATTTTATTTTGGCTAAATGAACATTCATTATGCCGTGAGGGCACCAGCCACGTCAATAAAATCGTCCGACGACATACATAATAATGTTATTGAATGTGTGTTTGTATAATGTGCGTGTATCAAATCCCACTGTAGGCTTTTCGTGGCAAATTTTAAATATTTTATTCTTGCGAAAACATGACGATTTCAGTCAACCAGTAGGAATCGACCCCGGCTCCCTGCATCCCAAAGTACCACCCCACCCAAACCAACTATATTATATACATATACATATATATACATATATATATATATATATATATATATATATATATATATAATCTGGATGTCACCAGGTGATACTGTTCACCTCGGAGCTCAAAAGTGGTCATCACACTGAGCTATTTTTCCTCCGACATCCTACCTCCAACCTCCATTTGAATACCGAGAATATGACTTCGTTTACAGAAATCTAGACTTCGTTGAGAACAATTCACCAGTATGTCTAACATGCTTCTAGGTTTACAATCTCTTAGTTCATCATTCAGTTTTGCTATACATGTCAGAAAGATCATTTGATTTTTTTTTTTTTTTTTTTTTTTTTTAATCAAACGAACACTCTACGGTCGGTGTTGATGAAGCCCGTGGAATCCCAGTGTGATAACCCCTTAAGAGGTTAACCCCGCACATGAAGGCCACGAGAATGAACAGGTTATTTAAAGCTTTGAAGAATAACCGCAAGAGGGCTCTGACGTTGTGAATAATAAATATTCAACTTTTTTTTTAATAACTTTTCAATAAATCCTCTAAACTGTTTAGCTCCTCACTTCACTTTAGCAGAGAGAGAGAGAGAGAGAGAGAGAGAGAGAGAGAGAGAGAGAGAGAGAGAGATGGAAGGAGAGAGAAGTGGAAAGAAAGAGAAATGGAAAGCGAGAAAGACGTGGAGAGAGAATAAAGAAAAGTTAAAATAAAAAATGGAACTTCTAAGGCAGATTATTTAATTGCTGTTACTATCATTATTGCCCCCTTCCACAAAAAAGAAAGAAAAAAAATCTTCCGATAATAAATTGTAGAAGCAACATGCCATAGAGAGGTTCAAGAGTTGTACCTTTCCGAAAGGGACAGAGAGGTCCTGCAGTGGACTCCTATACAACGCCTGGATGACGGATCCCCCCCCCAACACCATCTCCGCCACACATGGCTCTCAAATGGGGAAAACCCATTGAATACAACCATTTGTCATATACAGGCATGAATGATCACTTACCTCTCTCTTTCTCTCTCTCTCTATGACCGTCGTTCTTTCTCTCTGTTTCTACCTGGGTTTCTCTCTTTCATCCAAATTAATCCTTATCCTCGGCTTTCACTCTTTCTTTCCCTTCGCCTCTCTCTCTCTCTCTGACCGTCTGTTTTTCTCTCTTTTGCTTTTTGTTTCTACCTGGGTTTCTCTCTTCCATCCAAACTAATCCTTATCCTCGGCTTTCACTCTTTTTCTTTTCCTTCGCCTCTCTCTCTAGCTCTCTTTCTGACGGCCTGTCCTCTCTCTGTTTCTGTCTGGCCTTATCTCTCCGCCCCCTCTCTCTCTCTCACCCAAACTCTCAACTCTCCTCTGTTTTCATCTCTTTCCCTTAATTTCTCTCCTCCTCTCCTCCGTCCGTAACCATATATTTCACTGAGTCACACGCATAACACGTGATCCAGAGATCTCCAATAGGATGTCGACAGCCATTGGCGCCTTTCAACTTTCAACTCACACTTCGCCTACACAATACCGCTAACCTTTGATGACCTATACATTCCCCAAATCACACCAAACAACGTGACGACACGATCGCAAGGTCCTACCAATATCCCACAAGTCTCTCGCCAGATAAATCATTAACCATTCTTATATATCTATTCAACTCCATAATCACACTTATAAACCATACACCACGTCAAGACACATTCACTAGTACTAACTAGATCCACTGTACTACAATTAGCTCACAAATATAATTGTAGAAAGAGATCATGGAAACGTCAGTAGGCAACTTCAGGCAGAGAAGAGGGTACACGCATTTCTGCGTATAAATGTCGGCAACTGTGTCGCCATATTGGGACTTTCCCCGGACTAGGGACTTCTGACCCTACCCCGAATTCTTACCGAGAGGACTCCTGTTCCCTGGTCTGTACCTGATAATTAAAGCTCTACAAGAATAAAACAAAGAAATCGGCCCCCGCAGGCTTTAACTTTCCAACACCAGATAACACGTTGCCACGAAAGGAAGAAACAATGTTCCAACGGTTACACCATCTCTCTCTATATTTCTCCCTCTCTCTCTCTCTCTCTCTTTTTTACCCACACTCTCAATTCTTCTCTGTTAAAACTCTCATTTTCCCTTGACTTTTCTTTTTCACTACATCTCTCTTTTTTCACCCAAATTCCCAATTATCGTCAGCTTTCATCTCTCTCTCTCCCTTCACTTCTCTCTCTCTCTCTCTCTTTCTCTCTGCAATAGTCGCCCAATCTGCTGCAGCAGAAACATATTTCGCTGAGCGACAGAGAGCTCAAAAATGGAGACAAAAACCTTTCAAATATCCGAGAACGAATTTACATATTTCGGGCTCAGCAAGTGAGCTGCTTTCCTTTCTGCTTCGCAGGAAAACAATCTTGAAAACAACTTAAAAAAAAAAAAAAAAAAAAAAAAAAAAAAAAAAAAAAAAAAAAGTTACCAGACCTTGTGTAACCTTACGAACACAACTAAAATAAATAAATAAATAAATAAATTTATTCATTTATTCGAGCTAACGCAACAGAATCTTATTCAATTGCAGGAAGACCCCCTTCTACATATCTCCTTGACAGCATCACTCGCATAATATACAATGTCTACGTACATCCACCTCACCCCAGATCCATTATAAAAGCTTCTATACCTTTCTGGGGTCGTACATCACGACAAGGACCCCAGCAAGACCCCATTTCGGGGATACCATAGCCATTTCATAGATTAACACATTCGTCTTAATTTTTTTTTTTTTTTGGGGGGGTGAGGATGGCATTCTTGCATATTTTTATTCTGGCTTACGTCACGTGCTTTTATTCGGCATTGACGGGGTCCTGAGGTCTAAACCCTTTACCCACTGGGTAGTACTTTTAATTCTTTATTTTATTTTTAATTATTCATTCATCTATTTATCTATTATCATATTTTCTCAGTGTTCTGTTCAGCTGCGTAGGACCCCATCCGGTGTAAGTGGGACAGTAATTTACATATTATATATGTAAATACATATATACATATATATATATATATATATATATATATATATATATATATATACATATATATACATATATATATATATATATATATATATATATATATAATCTTGAGAGGAAGTTAGGTCTATCTCCTTTCCTCTTCCCAGTTCCTCTCTTCCTCAGCCTCCCTACTCCCCTTCCCACTCCCTCTACTCTCTCTTCCTCCCCCCCCACATCCCCCATACCTCCTCCTCCACGTCATGACTCTGCAATCTTGCTGGCACTCGAGTCCCCCCTATCCCCCCCATTGTTCTCGCCCTACAGTCCCACCCCATTCTCCATCCCCCTCCCCCTCCCCCTCCCCATATCTCTCCAGATCACGTAGCCTTCTTCCTTACATCTCCTCCTCCTCCTCCTCCTCCTCCTCATCGTACTCCTCCTCATTCTCGTTATTGTTATATTCTACTACTACTCTATTAATACTACACTACAACTATTCCCCTTGACGTTACTATTATTATTACTACTACTAATACTACAGCGACTACTACTATTACTACTACTACCACTACTACTATTTCTACAATGACTTACTACTACTACTACGACTATTATTACTACAACAACTATTTTTACGATAGATGTTTCGTCTACTAATACAACCATCAATCCATATTACTATTAATTCTACTGCAGTCACCTTCATTACTATCAACCACCACAAATACTATTATTACTATCACCATTACTACTAAATCAAGCATTACTCCGTCTCCTCCACCCTTCCTCCCACGTTCTTCTTTTCCAGCCTCCTTCTCCTCCTCCTCTTCTTCCTCTCCTCTACTTCCCCATTCTCCTCCCCCACCTTCCTTCTCTTCCTCGTCGTCCCCCTCCACCTTCTTCTTCCTCATCCCCTTCCTCCTCCTCCTCTTCGTCCTCCCCCTTTCCTCCCTCTCCACCTTCTCCTTCCCACTCTCCTCCCCTTCTCCCTCCTCCTCCTCCTCCTCCTCCTCTCCTCGCTACCATTTATCTCTGGATCGAAATCTCTTTAAGCATTTAGTGCCTCGGTGCCTTTGTAATCTCCCCAAATTTCACCCTTCACAACTTCCCCCCCCCCAATCCTTCCCCCCAAGTGTCATTACGGGGAGAAATATTAATCTTGACACCTTAAGCACACGGGGGGGTGGAAGATATATAATCAAAATACATAAAAACACGCACACACACTCACACAGCTTTATATCACACACACACAATAATATATATATATATATATATGTATATACATATATACATATATATATACACACACACACACATATATATATATATATATATATATATATTTATTTAATTTTTTTTTTCTGACAAGAGAAAAGACAAATGTATGGAAAGAGTGGTATAGGTAAAGTCCAGGAAGGAGCAGAAGTATTTTATTCTCTAACGTTTCGACAGAATATATATATATATATATATATATATATATATATATATATATATATATATATATATATGTAGAGACATTGGGACAAATTATGGGAAAGGTGGAGGGGGAAACACGGGGGAAACACTCCTCTGAAGAAGCTATTGTAAGCGAAACCGGTCAGGAATAAACTCGATAATCAGATAAAGACCCGTGTTTCCCCCTCCACCTTTCCCATATATATATATATATATATATATATATATATATATATATATATATATATATATAAATATACATATATATATATACAAATAAAAATATTATATATATAAATATATATATAAATATTATATATATAAATATATATATATTATATATATCTATATATATAGATATATATATCTATATATATATATAGGGAGCAGATTCTCGTGTATGCATGTGTTGTTAAAGTCGACAGCATTAAGGAGGTTGTTAATCTTCTTATGGGTATTCTCCAGCTTTCTAACCAATACTCCGCCATTTGGAGGGTGGGCATAAACCAAGTTGCCAAAATGATTCATTTATTCAACGTTTCGTCTGCAAAGAGACATCCTCAGAAAAATCTGTAACATAAATATTACCGACATACAGAAATAAAGAAAAAAGGTGTTCACCTAAACAAAAATTCACAATTATGGAAATAGATATAAATAAATCAGCAATAATTCAAATCCTATCTCGATACATGGGCCCTCCTCGACCCTCTCCCTCCCGTCATAATGAGAAGTCAACCCCTCCCAATAACCCTTCCCCCCACTACCCCTTCCACCACCCAAGCCGGCTAGGTTCGTATATACAAGTCACCAACCGACGATTTCCTTCGTCATTTCTTTGGACCTTTAATTTTTGTAAGTAGTGGTCCCCAACGGCCTATGTATCGAGATAGGATTTGAATTATTGCTGATTTATTGATATCTATTTCCATAATTGTGAATTTTTTTTTAGGTTAACACCTTTTTTTTTCTTTATTTCTGTATGTCGGTAATATTTATGTTACAGATTTTCCTGAAGATGTCTCTTTGCAGACGAAACGTTGAATAAATTCATCATTTTGGCAACTTGGTTTATGCCCACCCTCCAAATGGCAGAGTATTGGTTAGAAAGCTGAAGAATACCCATAAGAAGATTAACAACCTCCTTAATGCTGTCGACTTTAACAACACATGCATATATATATATATATATATACATATATATATATATATATACAAACGCACACACACATGACTCGTGGCGCAGTTAGTAGAGTTCCCGGCTGCCACTAAGGAAGTCCGGGTTCGAATCCCGCGCCAGGGTTGAAATAATTTCAGTATCGCTGCACTGCGGGTTGTTACTCTAACTCTCGTGGGCGGGGAGTTAGGGGTTTGTGTGCGTGTAAAGGTCACAGCATTACCCATAGATCGGTCAGATATGAGCTCTGAGCTCTCTTCCGGGAGGGAAATAGCTTTCGATCACGAGTCCAACACATGATCCAAGACAATGGTGAATCTCTCTCTCTCTCTCACACACACACAAATATATATATATATATATATATATATATATATATATATATATATATATATATATATATACTGTTTTCCTTTTATTCATCTGTTTATTAACTAATTGACAATTAATTGCTACAATCTTGCCTCCTTACAACTAAGAATTATGTCAACGACCTTTAGAAATCACATATTGTAGTTTCGAATCTCGCACTCTTCTCCGATTCCCAGCAGAAACTACTTATTCCCTGCCCCCCTAACAGTCCCTAAAACGCCCTAATAGGGCAAAGGTGACGAATTCGTCCGCAGCCAATACTCGGTGCCTCCTGACGTAGGCTTCTCCTTACCTTCTCTTCCTCCTCCTCTCTCCTTTTCTTCCTTTGCCCTCTTCCTTTTCCTCCTTCTTCCTTTTTACTATTCTTCCCATCTCTCCTCCCCTTCTTCTTCCTATCTTCTACCATCTTTCCTCCTCCTCCTCCCTATTTAACTTCCTCATATTCCAACTTCTTCTTCCTCCTCCTCCGCCTCCACCTTCCTTTCCTCTTCTATCTATTCTACGAAAACCACTCTCTTCCCCTCCTCCTCCTTCTTAATCTTCCCCTTCCCGTCCTCCTCCTCCTCCTTCCTACTCTTTCCCTCCCTTTTCCACCTCCTCATTCTTATTCTTCCCTCTCCTCTCCCTTCTCCCTTCCTACTCTTCCCTCCTCCCCAACCACTTCTTCACTTTTTCTATCCCCCCTCCCCCAACCTCATCTCCATTCATCCTCAACCCTTCCTTCCCCCTATGCATTCTCTCGTCCCCCCTCCCCCCCTCCCCCCTTTCTTCCTCAAACCCGTTTTCCTTTGGCCCCGTAGAAATCCCAACGCTGCTTCCTCTCCCTCCTCCTCCTCTTCTTCCTCTCCTTCCTCCTCCTTCTCTTCCTCTTCTCTCTCCTCTTCCTCCCCCTCCTCATCTTCCTTTTCCTCTCCCTCTTCCTCCTCTTCTTATTCCTCCTCCTCTTCTTCCTCTCCTTTCAACTCCTCTCCCTTCTCCTCATCTTCCTCTTCTTCCCCCTCCTCTTCTTCCTCCTCCTCCTCTCCCTTTTCCTTCTCTTCCTCTCCCTCCTCCTCCTCATCTCCCTCCTCTTCTTCCTCTCCTTCCTACTCCTCTTCCATTCCTTCCTCTTATTCCTCTTCCTCTTCTTCTCCCTCCTCATCTTGTTCCTCTTCTCCCTCCTCCTTCACAGCCATTGCCTCCTCTTCCTACCCTGCTACTCCTAGCCCTCCTTCACCTTCACCTCCTCCTCCTCCTTTTGATCTTCTGTCCTTCTCTTCTCCCCCCCCTTCCTTTTATCTCCTCTCATATCCTCCCTGCTACTACCTCCTCCTCCTGCCCCTCCTCTTCCCTTCCTACACTCAATTTTTCTCTCTCTTCTTCGTCTATACAAGTTTATTCTATTTTCTCTACAGTATATATACTGTATATATATATATATATATATATATATATATATATATATATAGTGAGAGAGAGAGAGAGAGAGAGAGAGAGAGAGAGAGAGAGAGAGAGAGAGAGAAGACTGGACAGGTCAAGAAACGCGATAGAAAAGTTTGCAGGAGTAACGTGGCAGAGGTTAGCAACTCACGAGACTCATAGAAGAGTTCTGTGGGATTCCTTGGCCCAGTAGTGGACTACTAAGTGAGTCTGACGGTGCGGTCCCGTGAGCCGGTACCTGATCTCCCGTACAAGTAAAAGATATTGCAAAAGGATTACGCCAGGAGGCGCTTGGCTGCCTCTATCAAGTCTTCTTGCTGCTTTTTAGCCTTGTAATTTAGTTATACACACACTTCTTCCAAGCTTCCAACATATCCCAGGAGAATTTTTTTTTTTTATAAAATAAAATTATTTAATGAACAAAATAAATTTGTTAAATCTATATCAAATGCGCTTAAAGGGCTCTTGAAGAAGACATTTCTGAAAAAGCTACTGAAGGAGAATGACGCTGTGAATATTTTAGGAAAAATTAAATATGTATATATACATATACAAATATATCTATATATATCTATATATATATATATATATATTAACAAATTGATTACACGAGGGGATGATAACTACTACCAATACCATATATGTGGAAGAAAGGTAGAAAGTGGAGGTCTGGAGGGAAAGAGGAAGAGAAGGAGAAGAGGGAGGGAGAGGATGGGAGGGGGAGAGGAGGGGAGAGGAAAGGGGGAGAGGAGGGGGAAAAAAGAGGGGAGAAAAGGGGAGGGGGAGGGGGAGAGGGAGAGGAGGGGAGGAGGGGGAGGGCGAGAGGAAGGAGACAGGGAGAGGAGAGGGAGAGGAGGGGGAGATGAGAGGGGAGAGGAGTGAGGGAAAGGCAGGGGAGAGGAGAGGGGGAGAGGAGGGGAGGAGAGGGGGAGAGGAGAGGGGGAGAGGAGGGGAGAAGAGGGGGAGGGAGGAGGGGAGGGGGAGGGAGGAGAGACGGGGGGGGGTTAACGAGGTGTGAAAATCCGTACCTAAGTTGACAAACTATTTCAGTATCCGCTATTTGCCGTTCGGTGGATAGCGTCGCTGCTTCCTACTCGGGAGTACCTAGATCGAGTCCATTATATGAACGAACTATAGTTCTATGCTATATAGTTATAACTATAGTTGTATACTGAATTGAACTCAAGACTTGAATGACCAAACCAACCCACCACTCTCCCCCTTCCCCCTCTCCCTCTTTCCACCCCTACTCTCCCCCTTACCACTCCTACTCTCCCCTTTCCACCCACACCCCCCTTTCCACTCCCTACTCCCCGCTTTCCACTCCAACTCTCCCCCTTTTCCACCCCCACTCCCCCTTTACTCCCCACTCTACACCTTCCTCCCACTCTCCCCACACTCTCCCGCCTTCCCCATTCTCCCCCTTTCCCCACACTCTCTCCCCGTCTCCCAATCTCCTCTTTTCCCCCACTCCCCCCGTTTCCACCTTCTCCCCCTTCCCCCCACTTGCCAGATCGGAGGAAGCATTTTTCTTTATAAAGGGAGCGCTGTAACCATCTGATTCAGAAATACCTCAAGTGTGTGTGTGTGTGTGTGTGTGTGTGTGTGTACAATCCCACACTTGTTTGAAAGTCACAGGAAAAGAATAAGCGTCGTAGGGTCCCGTCTCTACAGGAGTGGAGTAAAGTAATGCATATGCATGCATGTGTACATAAATCACTATATATATATATATATATATTATATATATATATATTATATATATATATTTCTATATACATATTGTATATGAGAGCATTTAGGTTACCCAATATTGGATTTTTTATAATAACGTGACAATTATTATACTAATTATTATTATCATTCTATTATTATCATTATTTTATTATTATTATCATCATCATTATCATTTTCATTATTATTATTTTGTAATGACAATTATTATTATTATTACCATTCTTTCTTAGAGGAAGTGCACAGGCCAAGGAGAGAAAGGAAACGTACTGTTCCTCCCTCACGACGGAATCGTAAAACCGGGAGTCTCACGAGCCCCGGGCGCCAGCCGCCCTAGGGCGACGGCGGGGGGTCGGGAAGGAAGTCGGGGGAGAGGGGGAGGGGGAGAGGGGGAGGGTCCTTGGATGCTATAGGGGGACTCAAGGGGGTAAGGGGGATGGGGATAGGGAGGGAGGGGGAGGGGGAGGGGGAAGAGGGGGAATGGGAGAGGAAGGGGGAGAGGAGAAGGAGAGGATGGGGAGGGGGAGGACGGGGAGTAGGAGATGGAGGGGGAGAGGGAAGGGGAGTGAGAGTAGGGGGAGGAAGAAGGGAGCGGAGGAAGGGATACGAGGGAGAAGGTGAAGGAGGGAGAAGGTGGAGGAGGGAGAATGTGGAGGAGGGGGAAGAGGGAGAGCGGGAGAAGGGGAGAGTGTCCTTGGATGCTATATGGGGACTCAAGGGGGTAAGGGGGATGGAGATGGGGAGGGGGAGGAGGAGGAGGAGGAAGAAGGAGAGGAGGGAGGTGTAGGAGGAGGGAGAAGAGGGACAAGGGTATGGAGGGGAGGGGGGGAGGGGGAAGGGGGAGTGTCCTTGGATGCTAAATGGAGACTCGGGGAGTAAGGGGGAGGAGGGGGAGAGGGTGAGAAAGGAGGAGGGGGGAGTAAAGGGGGACTGGTACGTGGAAGAGGGGAGAGGGGAGTGTCCTTGGATGCTATAAAGGGACTCAGGGGGGGGGTAAGGGGGAGGGGAGAGAAGGGGGTTGGAGGAGAGAAGGGTGAGGGGGGGAGTGTCCTTGGGTGGACTTAGGGGCGTAGGGGGGGGAGGGAGGGGGAGGGGGCGAGGAAGAGGTGGGGGGAATTGTGTTGATGAACCGTATCAGTGTTTTAACCCCCCTTCTCCCACCCACATGTCATAACAGTCACTTTAGTCACTTTGATGTTTCTGTTACGACAATAACTGGCGCTTCTTTCTTGGGGGGAGGGGGGCAATATCACACCGGGAGAAGAACGGAAGGGGAGGGAAGAGCAAAGAAGGGGGGAGATGGGAGGGGGAGATGGGAGGGGGTAGGGGGGTAAAAGGGAGGAGAGAGGGAGAAGGGAGATAGAAGGGGAGATGGGAGGGGGAGATGAAAGGGGAGAGGGGGAGATGGAAGGGGAGAGGGTAAGTGGGAAGAGGGATAGGAGGGGGAAGAGGGGTAACGGGGAATAGGAGAGGAAGAGGAGGGAAGAGGGGGGAAGGGAGGGAAGAGGGAGAGAAGGGAGAGAAGAGAGAGAGGGAGGAAGGGAGAGGGGAGGGGGAAGAAGAGGGTAATGGAGGGGAGAGAGGAAGAGGGGGCAAGAGAGGGAAGAAGGGAAGAGGAGGGAAGAGCAAAGAAGAGGGCATGGGAGGGGATAGTGGGAAGAAGGTAGGAGAGGGAGGGGAAGGAAAGAGATAAGAGGGAGGGAAAGAAGGGGAGGAGTGGTAAGAGGGGGAAGAGGAGAGGAGAAGGGAAGGGGGAAAAGAAGAGGAAGAGAGGGAAGAGGGGAAGAGGAGAGGGGGAAAAGAAGAGGAAAAGGGGGAGACGGGAGTGGAAAGGGAGAGAATAGAGAGGGGAAGAGGGGAAGAACGGAAGACGAGGAGAAGAGCAAAGAAAGCTAGAAGGGGAGAGTGGGAGAAAGGAGGAGAGAGGGGGGAAGAGGAGGGGAGAGGGGGAAGATGAGAGGAGGAGGAAGAACAAATAAGGGGGAGAAGGAAGGGGAGAGGGAGGAGAAAAGAGGGGAAAGTGGGGAGAAGGAATGGGAACAGGGGAGAAGAGGTAGAAAAGGGAGAGGGGAAGAAGGGGAGAGGAGAGACGAGAAGAAGAGTGAAGAGGGGGGAAGACTAGGGAAGAGGGTGAAGAGGGGGGAAGAGCGGGAAGTTCGAGTGATTAGTTATGCATAGTGGCTGCTAACGTCATCCGACCGGGCTCTCCCCCTCTTCCCCCTTCCCCTCTCCCCCCTTCCCCCTCTCCACGCGACTTTGAGTGTGATATCGATCTATGGCGGATGGAGAAAATTCTTATAAT
>NC_134814.1:22558629-22563629 GCF_046742065.1 Oratosquilla oratoria
ATTTGCTCTGATGGTTGTGCTATTATTCTCATAATTTTCCCTATACATCTGTATAATGTTATTCTTTTTTGAAAATCCCTTGTCCATATACACACTATATATATATATATATATATATATATATATATATATACATATATATGTATATATATATTTGCTCTGATGGTTGTGCTATTATTCTCATAATTTTCCTATACATCTGTATAATGTTATTCTTTTTTGAAAATCCCTTGTCCATATACACACACACTATATATATATATATATATATATATATATATATATATATATATATATATATATATATGCCAGTTACAATTTACATATGTGAGACTTGGAAAGTGACGATAGCTATGAAGACAATACAAAAATATACTACAACCACTGATACAGCCAACTACAACTACAACTACTAATACTACCACCCCCTCATCATCATCTTCCTTGTCTTAAGTGTTCGTTACAATGACCAATTCTAGTGCTGTTCTCAACCAATCATAGTACCATTATACCATGACTACTTCCGTCCTCTATCAACACTACCACCATCACCACCACCACCACCACCACCACCAATTCGTCAAATCATTGATTCGTCTCAATCTCTACCCAATTAAGACAAATTTCAGAATTTCCTTTAATCATTGTCAGGCGTCTGAGAGGGGGGTTAGGGGGAAGGGAGGGGGGAGTGGGGAGGCATAGGGGGGAGAGAACTTCCCCTTCTCCCCCCCCCCACCGGAATCATCGTCGAAGTCAAAAGAGATCAGCAATCACGACGGCCATTGTGAGGCCTTGTGATCATTTATGTAAACAGAGGACTATTCGCGAAGATGGCGCTCCCGGCAAACAATAATCCTAAATGAAGAAAGAGACCCCGGAGTTTTGCAGAGGCTAACCTCCCCCCCCCAACACCTCTTCCCCCCATCTCTCCCCAACCTCTGACCTTATTTCCCCGTAGCGTGTTTTTTTTTTTTTTTTTTTTTAAGGGTCGTACTTTTTTTTTGGGGGGGAGGGGGGTAGAAGGGGCAATGGAAGATGACTTTTCTATGGGGGAAAGGGGGCCTTGACTTTTTTTTTTGGGGGGGGAGGTAAGGTGGGGAAACCTTGACTTTTACTTTGGGGGGAGGGGGGATGCCTTGACCTTTTTTGGGGGGAAGAGAGTCACTTGACTTTTTCTGGGGGATATAAGGGATGTCCTGAGTTTTTTTTTTTTTTCTTTTTGGGGGGGGGATGGGGAAATGGGGAACGGGGGTAGGGGGAAGGGGGTGCCTTGATGTTGTTTAATCCCTTCATTTCATTCTTAAACATCCCCCCTCTTCTCCCAAATTATCCCCCCAACCCCCGTAATACGAAGGCGTACTTTATATATGTTGTTTTGGCTGCCTCCAAGCGATTTTACTCAGCTGTTGGGGGGAGGGGGGAATTTCATCAAGAGCCCCCTCCCCCATTTCAGGCCAGACTAAGAACCCCCACCCCTTTTTACCTGAATAAAATCGTCTGGAGACTTTAGCCAGAATAAGATCGATAACGTGCGCAATTGAAGGAATTAAAGGGGAAAGAGGGGAGGGGGAAATGGAGAGGGGGAAATGGAGAGGGGAAAGAAGGGAGGGAGGGGAGGAAAGGGGAAGGGGAAGAGATGGGGAAAAAGGGGGAGAGGGGAGGAAGAAGGGAGGGGGAAGAAGGGAGAGGGAAGAGGGGAGGGGAAGAGGGGAGAAGGGGGAGAAGGAAGGGGAAGAGTGAAGGGGGAAGAAGGGAAGGGGAAGATGGGAGAGGGAAGAAGGGAAGGGGAAGAAGGGAGAGGGAAGAAAGGAAGGGTAAGAAGGGAAGGGGAAGAAGAGAAGGGGAAGAGGGGAGAGGGAAGAAGGGAGGGGGAAGAAGGGAAGGGGAAGAGGGAGGAAGGGAAGGGGAAGAAGGGAAGGGGAAGAAGGGAAGGGGAAGAGGGGAAAGGGAAGAAGGGAAGGGGAAGAAGGGAAGGGGAAGAGGGGAGGGGGGAGAGGGAAGAAGGGAAAGGGGAAGAGGAGAGGGGGAAGAGGAGAGGGGGAAGAGGGGAGGGGGAAGAGGGGAGGGGGAAGAGGAGAGGGGGAAGAGTAACCGTTTGATAAATGATAGCCAGCATGGTTTCAGACGGAAACGTTCTTGCGTGACTAACTTACTCGAATTCTACAACACAGTTATCTCGAATTATGACAAAAGAAACAATATAGATTTAATATATCTAGACTTTGCAAAAGCTTTTGATACCGTCCCACACGAAAGACTACTTACTAAATTAGCTTTACACGGAATAAGTGGTAGCCTATTAGGTTGGACTAGTAATTGGTTAAATGGTCGAAAACAGAGAGTTGTTTTAAATGGAAAAACTTCTAGATGGAAAAATGTTACAAGTGGAGTTCTTCAGGGTTCCGTTCTTGGGCCACTTCTATTCATAGTATATATAAATGATATAGACCATGGACTAAAATCTACTGTTTCCAAATTTGCTGATGATAAAAAACTGTGCGGAGTGGCAAATGATCACTCAAACCAATTAGATATTCAAGAAGATTTAGATCAATTACAGCAATGGTCTGAAAAGTGGCTAATGAAATTTAACACATGTAAATGCAAGGTAATGCACATAGGTAAAAATAACAGTAAGTACGATTACAAGTTATTTGGAAATTAGTTAACAAAAGTGGATAGTGAAAAAGATCTCGGCGTAATTATCAGTAACGACCTCAAATCATCCAAGCAGTGTATTTCAGCCTCTGAGAAAGCAAATAAGATTCTAGGACTGACTGCGCGATCTTTTGATTTCAAAGTCCATCACTCATCGTTAGTTCGTCCACATTTGGAATATGCTGTTTCCGTATGGTCACCGAATCTCATTAAAGACATTGACAGACTGGAAAAAGTACAACGGCGAGCCACAAAACTGATTCCAAATATCAAAAATAAATCATACGAAAATCGACTAAAAGATATGAATCTGTTTTCCCTAAAAAAGCGTAGACTCAGAGGTGACTTGATACAGGTCTTTAAAATTCTAAAGGGAATTGACAACATCAAAAGTGACCAAATTTTCACATTGAATGAGAATCAGACAAGAAACAATGGTCTCAAACTGTCCGGAAATAGATTCAATTTGGAAGTAGGTAGAAACAACTTTGTCAACCGTGTAGTTAATGAATGGAATAAACTTCCTGCACAGGTAGTGCAATGTAGTTCAGTTCGAAGCTTTAAGAATCATTTAGATAAACACCTAAGCAAGATGCAGTAATGATTATAATTTATTTTATATTATTTGTTTTTGTTTTGTTATCATTTGTCTGTCTGATTTTCATTTATTATTAGTTACATGTTAATTTATTATTATTTACTATTTACCTGTTTGTTTATTATTTAACTATACCTATGCATTGTATTTTTAGTTGTTATTTACATTATTATGGTTTTTATTTATTGTTTTATTATTATTATGATTTTTTTTCGCATCCGACCTAGATATGGACCAAAAGGTCTCCTGTCGGCATGCTCCGCCTTTGTAATCCTTTGTAAAGAAGGGTAGGGGAGAGGGGAGAGGAGGAAAATTTTCTGTAACTGGGAGCAAAATGGGGAGAATATCCTTCGTCGCGGATGTGGGGGGATGGGGAGATGGAGGGGGGCTATTCTATCAACTCTCTATTTCTCTCTACATTACCACAGACTCTTCTCATTCTTTCCTCCTCCCCTTCTTCCTCCTCCTCTCCTTATACCTCTCCCTCTCTCTTTCTCTCCCCAACATTACCATTTCCTCTTTCTCATCCCTTCCTCCTCCTCTTTCTCTCCATTCCTTCCTTACTCCTCCACCTCCTCCTCTTCCCCTTACTCCCCCCCCTCTCTTTCTCTCTTCCTCATCCCTCATTCTCCTCTCTATTCCCTCCACTCTACTCCCGCCCCTCCTCCCTCCTCTTCTTCATCTTCCTCCACCTTCCCTCCTCCTCCTCCTCTTTCATCCCCCCTCTTCTTCATATTCCTCCATCTCCCCTCCTCCTCTTCTTCCATTCCCCCTCCTCCACCTCCCACCTCGTCTTCTTCCTCCTCCTCTTCTTCATCTTCCTCCACCTACCCTCCTCTATCTCCCCCTCATCTTTTTCCTCCCCTCCTCCTCCTCTTTCACCCCCTTCTTCACCTCCCTCCCTCATCTTCCTCCTCGTCCTCCTCTTCTTCATCTTCCTCCACTTCCCCTCCTCCTCCTCCTCCTCTTTCATTTCCCTCTCCACCTCCCTTCCTCATCTCCTTCCTCCTCCTCCTCCTCCTCCTCCTCCCCTTAATCGCTTAATGGCCTCTTATTTACTCCCCACCTCTGATTATCTTCTCGTTCTCAACCTGTCCGAAGCAACATTAGTGGCCCACAGTCCTTTGTCCTATTCCCCCCCTCTCCCCCTTCGCCTCCCCTCCTCCCTCACCTCTCCCTCCCCCTTCGCATCCCCCCCCTTCACCTCCCCTTCTGTCTCCTTCTTCTCCGCCGTTTCTTCCTCCTCCTCTTCTCTTCCTCCTTCCCCTCTCCTCCTCCTCCTCCTCCACTTCCTGTGTCTCCATTCATCTACTCCTCCAGCTTCTCCATCATCTCCCTTCCTCAAACTCCTCTTTCTCCTCCACCGTTTCCTTCTCCCCCACCTCCTCCATCTTATTCTACTCCCCTCCATCCTCCTCCACTTTTCTCTTCCTCCGTCTTCTCACAGGAGGTGGAGGAGGAGAGGGATGTGGTGGTGGAGGAGGTAAAGAAGGAGGAGAAGGAGGTAAAGATGGAGGAGGTGAAGGAGGTAAAGGAAGAGGAGCTAAAAGAGGAGGAGGAGGTAAAGAAAGAGGCGGAGGAGGTGAAGGAGGTAAATAAAGAAGAGGAGGTAAAACAGGAGGAAGTAAAGGAGGAGGTGAAAGAGGAGGAGGTGAAGGAGGTAAAGTAAGAAGAGGAGGTAGAACAGGAGGAAGAGGTAAAGGCGGAGGCGGATGAGGAGGAGGTAAAGGAAGAAGAGGAGGTA